>NW_027361779.1:31667500-31987500 GCF_039654945.1 Dendrobates tinctorius | reverse complement strand
ATTGTATGTTAGAAACGCGTATATCTGCACAGAGATTGAAGCTTCAGAGACTGGGAGTTCTGTGGAAACTGTTTGGGTAAGAATACAAGGACAGAACAATGGAAAGGACACCATTGTAGGCATTTACTACAGGCCGCCTGTGCAAGATGAAGATATGGATGAACTCTTTATGCATCAAATGGCCAAGTTCTCCAAAAAATATGACAGTTGTCATGGGAGATTTCAACTATCCAGACATTTGTTGGGAATCTCTCTCAGGCAAAACTAACAGGTCAAGGAAATTCTTATCCTCTCTTGCTGACAACTTTATCTTCCAAAAGGTAGGGGAGAAAACAAGGGGAACTGCTACCTTGGCTCTAATCCTTATAAACAGGGAGGAAATGGTTGAGGAGGTAAAAGTGGCTGGGACCTTAGGAGGTAGCGACCATGCTATTTTAGAATTTTGGATAACTAGAGGCGGAAGACCTGTGAAGACTCAGACGTCAAGGTTAGATTTCAGAAAGGCAGATTTTAAGGGATTCAGAAAGAGAAAATTGGAGGGATCCAATGGCTGGATATCCTTAAAGACAAAAATGTCCAGGAAATGGGAAATCTTGAAAAATGAAATTCTCAAAGCACAGTTGTTAACAATTCCGAAAAGAGGGAAGAATAGGAAGCATTTAAGGAAACCAGGATGGATGAACACAGAACTTAGGCACATGCTAAAAAGGAAGAAAAAAATGTTTATAAAATGGAAAGAGGGAGGCATATCTAAAGAAGAATATAATGCTGTCTGCAGAACCTGCAGGGCACAAATCAGATTACCTAAAGCTGAAAATGAATTGAGGCTTGCAAGAGATGTCAAAAGCAATAATAAAGGATTTTGGGGATATGTCAAAAGTAAAAGAAAAGTCAAAGATGCTATAGGATTTTTACAGGATGAAAATGATGAAATGGTAAGACAGGATGTTGAGAAGGCTGAACTTTTAAATTCCTATTTTGCATCTGTTTTCTCTCAGAAAGGAAATGTAACATCAACTGTTCTTCACTGTCCTATTAAGGGAATAGAAGAATCCAGGATATCTATAAACAGAGAGATAGTGAGGAAACACTTAGCTAACCTAAATGAATTCAAGTCTCCAGGTCCAGATGAATTACACCCCAGAGTACTGAAGGAGATAGCAGAAGAAATTTTTGAACCCCTCTCCATAATCTTTGAAAATTCTTGGAGAACAGGAGAAGTGCCAGAAGACTGGAGAAGAGCAAATGTTGTTCCTATCTTCAAAAAGGGGAAGAAGGTGGACCCAGGCAACTATAGGCCGGTGAGTCTGACTTCTATACCAGGAAAGATCTTTGAACAAATTATTAAACAACATGTATGTCAATACCTGGATAAGAATGAAGTGATTAAACAGAGTCAGCATGGGTTTGTAACTAATAAGTCATGTCAGACTAACTTAATTTCCTTCTATGACGGTATCACTGATTGGGTGGATCAAGGAAATGCTGTATAGTATATCTTGACTTCAGCAAAGCATCTGACAAAGTCTCTCATACAATCCTTATTGAAAAAATGACTAAGTATGGAATGGACAAGGCAACTGTTAGGTGGATTCATAACTGGCTTAGTGATCGCACCCAAAGAGTGGTCGTAAATGGCTGCACATCCAGTTGGAAGAATGTCTCAAGTGGGGTACCACAGGGCTCTGTCCTGGGCCCTGTATTGTTCAACATCTTTATCAATGATTTAGATGAAGGAATTGAGGGTAAACTGATTAAATTTGCTGATGACACAAAGCTAGGAGGGATAGCTAATACTAGAGAAGAGAGAGAGAGGATTCAAAAAGATTTAAATAAACTGGAGAAGTGGGCAGCAACTAACAGAATGGTTTTTAACAGGGAGAAATGCAAAGTACTACATCTGGGCAATAAAAATGAAAAACGCATATACAGAATGGGAGGAATAGGGCTAAGTGACAGCACATGTGAAAAAGACTTGGGTATACTAATAGATCACAGACTGAATATGAGTCAACAGTGTGATGCAGCAGCAAAAAAGGCAAATGCAATTCTAGGATGTATTAACAGAAGCATACAGTCTAGATCACGTGAAGTCATTATTTCCCTCTACTCCTCTTTGGTCAGACCTCATCTGGAATATTGTGTCCAGTTTTGGGCACCACATTTTAAAAAAACACATCAACAAACTGGAGCAAGTTCAGAAAAGAGCGACCAGAATGGTGACCGGTCTGCAAACCCTGTCTTATGAGGAAAGGTTGCAGGATTTGGGAATGTTTAGTTTGCAAAAGAGAAGACTGAGAGGAGACTTAATAGCTGTCTACAAATATCTAAAGGGCTGTCACATTGTAGAAGGATCAACTTTATTCTCATTTGCACAAGGAAAGACTAGAAGCAATGGGATGAAACTGAATGGGAGGAGACACAGATTAGATATTAGAAAAAGCTTTTTGACAGTTAGAGTGATCACTGAGTGGAACAGGCTGCCACGAGAAGTGGTGAGTTCTCCTTCAATGGAAGTCTTCAAATAGAGGCTGGACAGACATCTGACTGGAATGAATCAGCGAATCCTGCTTTGAGCAGGGGGTTGGACCAGATGGCCCAGGAGGTCCCTTCCAACTCTACGATTCTATGATCAATATCACCAGCTGAATGTAAACTGAGCCAAACTGGAACAGCACGGCTACAGTCACTGCAGTAGCCATTGCCTCCTATTCATCTGAAGAGGAGCCAGGAGTAATTTACAGCAACAGGTACTACAGTGAGCAGACCTGTGCTGTCCCAGCTAACTTCACAGTTGACATCTAGCTGGCACGGATAACCGTTGACTGCGGGTGTCAGGTGACTGACTCCCATTGATACATTTGTGATCTCTGTCAAAAATAGGACATTACTAAAACAAGGCATGATCAGATTTATATACACACACACTATATATATATATATATATATATATATATATATATATATATATTTTACAATTATGTGCAGTGGTTACCTGAAATTAGTCAGATTCTGGCACAATAGAAATGGTCTATACATAGTGCAGAACATATGGATATGAACTAAAGGTCTATTTGAACTGATATCTACTTACATTTGATTTTTAGCTGCTTGTCTCTGAGCCTTCCGTTCTTTTCTCTTCTGATCAGGTGGCTTGGCGAAAACTATTTCAATGTTCTCACCTTCCAACTCTTTTCCATTCATTGCTTCCATTGCCTATTTTAATTATTAAAAAAAAGTATTGCTAAGAATGAGCAGTTCACTATGTTTAGTAGTCAGATGGAATAAAGTAGTCATTCATCACAAAAGAATTTCAGTGTAAAAACTATTGTATGGAAAGAAAGAAAAAAAAAAAAAAAAAGGATGGCCTGCACTGCAGTCTGAAGCTACATTAACCCCTTCATGACCGGAGCTTTTTCTTTTTGCGATGTCGTTTTTTGCTACCCTTCTGAAAGCCATAACGTTTAGTTTTCCATCAATATCGCCATGTGAGGGTTTGTTTTTTGTGGAACAAGTTGTACTTTTGAACACTATTGGTTTTACCATGTCGTGTACTAGAAAAAACGGGGAAAAAAAATTCCAAGTGCGGGGAAATTGCAAAAAAAAAAAATAAAAAAAATAAATAAAAAAAGTGCAATCCCACACTTGTTCTTTGGCTTTTTTTTACTAGGTTCACTAAATGCCAAAACTGACCATTATGATTCTCCAGGTCATTAAGAGTTCATAGACAGCAAACATGTCTAGGTTCTTTTTTTATCTATATGGTGACAAAAAAAATGTCCAAACTGTACTTTTTTAAAAAAAAAAAAAAAAAAAAAATTGTGCCATTTCCCGATAAACATAGTCTTTTTTCGTGATCTCGGGTTGCGTGTGGGCTTATTTTTTGCACACCGAGCTGACGTTTTTAATGATATCATTTTGGTGTAGATACGATCTTTTGATTGCCCGTTATTGTATCTTAATGCAATGTCGCGGCAACCAAAAAAATAATTCTGGCATTGACTTTTTTTCCTCGCTATGCCGTTTAGCGATCAGGCTAATTTTTTTTTTCTTGCTAGATTAGTATCGCCGCATTCAGAATCGTCCAAATATGTACGATTTTCTTTGTTTTATTTTGAATGGGGCCTAAAGGGGGTGATTTGAACTTTTATATTTTAACAGCGTTATTTAACTAGTTGAAAGCCACGGGTGGATCGTGATTCCACCCGCAACTATTCCAGGCACATGTCAGCTGTTCAAAACTGACATTCCTTGGGAAAGATACGGACTCAGCGCCGGAGCCCACATCAAAGGGAGAGAGTCCGACGTTGGTGTACTATTGCGCCTGACGCTGGAAAGGGGTTAAAGGGACTCTTTAAATATCTGCTAAAGCAAAGCATAGGCACACCAGAGTTCAGTGCACCATCCCAGCTAACTGTTTCACATCCACCTTTGCGACCCCCAACCTCCCTTTCCTTGACTGAAAACCCTTTCCAAGAGCCTGGGGGTGGCAAAAACAGATGGAAAACAAAAGCAAATGAGATGGTGCTTGGTTTGAAAAGTCATTTACTGCCTACACAGCACCTTTAACGCCTTCATAACTGATGTGGACTCGCACGCTGAACCCGCATCTTTCCCCGCACATGATAAGATATCAGCCATCATGAGCCTTTAACAGTCGTGGGTGGATGGGAGATCCGACTGCTACTGTTAATCTGCTAAATTCCACTGTCAATCTGACAGCGGCATTCAACAAGCACTGTTGGAAATTGTGTTGTTGCATGCTCACATTGGCGTGCTCGTGACGTGATTGCAAGGCACTGATTGGGTTCTCATAATAGGCGGCGTCTGCGGATGCCCACATGCCTGTTATTACGATCCTCCTGTGAAAACCAGAGCGTGGCCGGTGTTCATAGCAGGGCCGATACACAAGCGATCAGACGATCACAATTTCAAGTCCCCCGAGAAGACTATTGAATACAGTAAAAAGTAAAGAAAAATGTTTTTGACAATATTAAACAAAGTTCAAATCAAAACCAAACGACCATTAAAAACAATACGTTGGAATGTGAGAGTAAAACAGAACATATTTGTAAAATAATGTATTGCACATGATGCTGCAAAACGCCATTTCTTATCATGCAAGCAATATGAACTGTTTACACTTACCTTTACTGCACCAACACGCTCATCAAAGTGAATAAAAGCATAGTCCTTCAGCTTTTTAACCCTTTCCAGCTTTCCAAAATTGCCAAATGCTTTCTCTAAAATTTCTTCTGTAACTGTGTTTGCAAGGTTGCGCACAAATAACACTTTGACCTGAAAGAAAAAACATGAACTGTATAGTAAGTGAAATACAACAGTTATGCAAAAAGTCATTGAAACCCTGATGTCAAGCAAGTAAAAACCACATTGCTTTGCACACAAACAATTTGTACACCACCTCCTAGTTATGGTGTTGTCACTGTGTTCTGTGCCACCGTCAGGGCATACGTCCAAAAACATCCTTTAGGCGTACAATCATCCCCCCCCCCAAAAAAAATGTATGTATGCTCCAACGAGTCACAGAACGCAATAGGAAAGCACCCTTAGTCTTCTGTATCTAGAGTAGCACAGTAAATACTGCTGTTAACATCTTGTAGCCCTAGAGACACTTCATTATGACCATTGACCTATTGCACTGTTTCTGGAATACCTTCTGCATTTTAAGAAATTGATCATGTTCTCCCCTTAAAATTTAACTTGTCAGTAGGATTGTGCTCAGTAAAACTACAGGCATTGTCCAGTTGGCGCTGCTATTTTGATTGAAATCATACCTTGGTTGATGAAATCAGTCTTGTGGATGCTTAATCTTTATTTGCAGTTTTGAGTTAATGAGATTCTTGTGCTCTGTGTCGGCCTGTTTGGGGGTCCTTTTTATGTGGTGCTCTGCTTACATAAGCATCTGTATGCTTATAACAGGTCACTGCTCCCTCAATTACCTGGCCCCTATTTTACATACTGAATATAATATGCGCTGTAGCATGATACTGTGGATAATATGCATATTTTAATTTTATTTAGACACATGGCTTTGCGTGAAAACATGGATTTTTGTGATAACTCACCATAAAATCCTTTTCTCCGAGACGCTCATTGGGGGACACAGGACAGTGGGTGTATGCTACTGCCGACAGGAGGCCTGACACTAAGTGGTTGAAAAAAAAAAAAAGGTTAGCTCCTCCTCCGCAGTATACACCCTCGCCTCGTTGCAGGTGAAACCAGTTCGGTGCAAAAACAGTAGGAGATCTACAAGACAAAATCAACCTCAATGCAGGTAACATGTCTAGAAACCCCACCTGGTATCATAAATATCTATTAATAAACAAAACAAGAGCCAATTGGCTAGCAGGGTGGGTGCTGTGTCCCCCAATAAGCATCTCGGAGAAAAGGATTTCACGGTGAGTTATCACAAAAATCCATGTTTCTTCTTCGCCTCATTGGGGGACACAGGACAGTGGGACGTCCTAAAACAGTCCCTGGGTGGGAAGTCTACTCACTGGTCCAAGCTACACGCACCTACTGTCTAAAGGTGCGCCACCGCTGCTTGGAGAATCCTTTTACCCAGGCTTGCATCTGCTGAAGCTTGAGTCTGGACATTTGTAATATTTGGAGAAATGTGTGCCGGCTGGACCAGGTTGCCGCCTTGCATACCTGCTCCGCCAATGCCTGGTGCCGAAGAGCCCTTGAGGCGCCCACTGCTCGAGAGTGCGCTCTGATCTCTGCTGGCACAGCTGCGCCTCCGATGCGTTAGGATTCCTGAATTGTCAGCCGAATCCTACCTGGCTATGGTAGCTCCTGAGGCAGCAAGTCCCTTCCTGCGACCCTCGGGGAGCACGAACAGCGTGTCTGTCTGAATAAAGGATGCTGTCCATGACACGTATCTCCTGGGAGCTCTCCCCAGGTCCAACGTATGAAGAGCCTTTTCCACCCGGTGTACCGGTGCTAGGAAAAAGGAGGGCAAGGCAATATACTCATTAAAACAAAATGAGGATACCACCTTCGGTAGAGAAGGGGGTGCTGGCCTGAGAAGCACCACCTTACCCTTTTGAGATATCAGGAATGGAGCTCAGCAAGATAGCGCTGCCAGCTGCGGGACCCGCCTGATTGATGTTATCACCAAGAGGAACTCCACCTTCCAGGGAAGGTATGTCAAAGAGACCTCTTGTAATGGCTTGAATATAGCTTCCTGCAGAACGCTTAGGACCAGGTTAAGGTCCCAGGTGTCCCGAGGGGTCCTATAGGGGAGTACCAAGTGTGAGACCCCCTGGCTGAAGGTCTATACTTGCAGATTGGTAGCGATTCTGCGCTGGAACAGGACGAATAAGGCAGATATCTGTCTCCTAAGGGAAATTGGAGCTAAACCCGGGTCCAAGCCAGACTGGGAAAAACGCCAAAAAGTTGGGAATAGAGAATCTCAGTGGAGAACGACCGTGGCCCTGACACCATGAACAGAATCTTTCAGGTGTGGTGGAAAATATGTGCTGAGGCGGGCTTCCGGGCGCTATCCATTGTAGCAACCACATTGCGTCCGAACCCAGCCTAGGTCAGAATCCAAGATTCAATGGCTAAGCTGTCAAACACCAGGCCCATGGAGTAGCTGCACCAGGTTTGCGCACTACGCCCGCCAAGGTCAATCTGGGGCCAGTAGCATCACTGGAACCCCTTCTCCCTTGATCCTCTTGAAAATCCTTGGGAGTAGCGGCAGCGGGGGAAATAGGTATGGGAGGCGAATACTGGTTTCATGGCAGAACCAACACATCCCCGGCGATTGCCTGCAGGTCCAGGGACCGAGGCGACCAACGTGACCACCTTGGCGCCTACCCCGGACGCCATCAGGTCCACATCTGGCGTTCCCCAACATCGGCAACTTTGCCGGAAAACCTCGGGGTGTAGTGACCATTCCCTGGACGCAACACCCTGCCGGCTTGAGGAAGTCTGCCGTCCAGTTCTCTACACCCGGAATGGACTGCCGGGATCACAGAGTGGTTCCTCTCAGCCCAGTGAGGGATGTGCCTCACCTCTTGCATAGCTGACCTGCTGCGGGAGCCCCCCCTGGTGATTTATGTCAGCCACGGCTGTGGCGTTGTCAGATTGAATCCGGACAGGGCGGCCTGCTAGGGGATGATGAAAATGTTGCGGAGCCAGCCGAATTGCTCGAATCTCTAACGAGTTGATCGGGAGGCGTGCCACCTGCGGCGACCACCGTCCCTGGGTTGCAGATGGCAAAAAAACTGCTCCCTAGCCAAGGAGATCGGCGTCGGTTGTGACCACCAACCCATGGTCCAGAGGAAAGGGTTTCCCCTGAAGACGGGAGGAACTGACTCCTCCACCCGAGTGCCTGTCTGACCTGACTGGACACCCGGCACTGGTGGTCGAGTGTGAACGGGTTCTTGTCACATGATGCCAAGAGGGCGTGCTGCAGGGAGGCGAGGATGGAGTTGGGCAAATGGAATTCCTTCTATTGCTGCCACCCTCTTCCCTAAGATCCTCATGCAAAGACGAATGGTGTGAGGGACTGGCTGGCGAAGTATCTGGACTCCTTGCCGAAGAGCAAAGGCCTTGTCTCGAGGGAAGATTACTAACCCTCAGGAGGTGCCGAAGAGCATCCCTAAAAAGGAAATCCTCTGAGCTGGGACTGGGGATTTCTTCAGATTGACCAACCACCCTAAGCAGGCAAGAGTATCTAGCATGATGTTGATGCTCTCCTCGCATGCTCGATATGAAGGGCCCTTGATCAAGAGGTCGTCTAAATGAGGCAAGACGACTATGCCCCAGGAGTGCAGGATGGCCATGACGACCGCCCTGACCCCTGTGAACACTATGGGGGTGGTAGCTAGCCCGAAGGGGAGAGCTGCAAAGCTGAAAGTGCAGGTACGCATCTTGGATGTCGATCGAGGCCAAATATTCTCCCTGTTCTATGGCAGCTACGACCGAGCGGAGAGACTCCATCCGGAAATGTCTGACCCTGACAAATCTGTTCAGAAGCTTAAGGTCCAGAATGGGCATGACAGTCCCGTCCCTTTCGGGGGCTGTGAACAGGTTGGAATACAAAACCGGACATCTTTCGTCTTCCGGTACGGGGATGACCATCGTTTTTGCCTTGAACAGGACCCGTGCCCGGGATTCCATTTTGGGAGGACGAAAAACAAAAAATCATCTTGGGGCTATGTGACAAAGTCTGACTTGTACGCCAATGATACCAGCCCCCTTGCCCGTGTCACGCGCGACGGATAGCCAGACATGACGAAACCAGAGTAGGCGTCCGCCTACTCCGCTGGTGTCGCCCGGAACTTGCCTCGAGTCATTAGGCTGAAGATCTTTGGGACCTAGGTCCCCTTGATCTGGGCTGTTGGGATCACATTCGCTCCAATGGGTTGGCTCTATATGAGACTTGATCCCTGTCCTGGTTAGGGCGACCTGCAACGGCGGGGTTGGTTGCTGAAGCCCACCCGGGGTTGCGAGAGGACCGAAACAGTGTCTGAAAACTGGTGATGAAACTGGTGTTTAACCCTTGTTGAGGGAGAAACCTGTTCTTGCCCCCTGTGGAGTCAGAGATAAGCTGGTCCAACTTCTCACCGAATAGGCGGCCGCTCTGATAAGGTAAAGAAGTTAAGGACTTCTTGGAGGTTGAATCCGGACATCAAGTCCTCAACCACAGAGCCCTTCTAATAGCAATTGCATTTGCGGCAACGAGTGCTGTGCAGCTAGCCGCATCCAAAGGCGCATTAAATCAAGTAATCCGTGGTCAACGCAATCTGATTAGCAATATCTGCTACCTCCGCAGGCAGGTCCATACCCTGCAAGGCTGTTTAATGATTTAGACCAAGAGCTCATGGCCCTAGCCACCCAAGTTGCTGCGAACGAGGGAGAGACTGAACCCGACGCCTCAAATACTGAGCGAGCCAAGCTCTCTATGAGACGGTCGGTGGGATCCTTGATAGAGGAACCACTAGGTATGGACAACAGGGCTTTACGGGCCAAGCTCGACACGGGTGGGGATCTACCGCCGGGGATTCCATCCACCTTTTACGGAGATCAGGGCAAATGGGTCCCTTCCTCGAGCGCTCTCTGGCCTAAGAAATGCCTGTCCAGCTGTTCCCTGTGTCGTTAAATCCTGGGTGAGCGACAAATACTCTATGAAGCTGCTTGACCCGCTTAAATGACCCTTGTGCCCTGAGGCCAGTGTGGATTCGTTGTCAACCCCAGGGTCTGGTTGACGCCTCGATAAGGCTGTCCTCGGTTTCCTGGTAACACGGAGTAACTAAGACAAGGGGCTCGTCCGAGCCGTAATCCAAGTTCTGCTTGTTATCGACTACTGGCGAGGGCGAGCGAGGCAGGGCTCACGGATGCAGAGGCACTGGATGGACCAGGAGACGCTGTGTGGGTTCGTTTCCACCACATCTGCCTAGTGAGAGAGCGGCCCCTACTGGCCGGAGGCTCCTGTGAGGTGGAGGACCCCTCTAAGACAGGCGAGCCGCTAGACCCGCCCCTATCTGGGGCTAGAAGGGACTCGATTGCTCTCGTAAGCGAGGCCATAGACCGACAGACAGAGCCCATTCCGGGCGGTCGCAGAGGAGGGCTCCTGGGCACGTTCAAACTCGCAGACTTCACAGATCTGCCTACTTTGTGCATGTGGGAAGGCGGACCGACAGGACGTGCACGCAGCATACAGAAACGTGTGCATCTTAGCTGCTCTGGACATGGTGGCCCTGCTAGGTGATATGCCTGCGGGGTTCTACTGCTTAGCCTCTGGCAAAAAAACAGAGGGTGGCCTTCCTCCTTCGGGGGTAGCACTTACCCCAGTCCTGGATCCCCTTTAGGCATCCAGCCTGCCGAACCACTGCACCCTTTTCCAAAAAGTGCGCCTTGGTGTGTGGGCAGTCCTGCAGGAAGAGAAGGCGCCGCCAGTGACATCCTATGGGCCGAGCTTCTGCTCGTGGCCTAGCGCCGGGGACTAAATTTTTCGGGACCCGCCCAAAGCTCCGGGGGCGGGTCCGCCAGAAGTACACGCGTCACAGGGGCAGGACTTCCACCCACGGCCTAGTACCGTCAGAAGCCGGGGACTAAGTTTACGGCGCTTGCTCGAACGGGACCGCCAAAAAAACAGAGGCCTGTCAGGACATGCGCTGTCTCCCAGCCCACCTCCTTCCGCGCCTCACCCCTGGAGCTCCAGGTGATCCTCAGGTTGGCGGGGGGGGGGGGGGGGGCTGCATCCAAATCAAGGAAGGTGCAGGCACCCTAGCTCCATCTTTCCCTCCAAGGAATGAGGAGAGGGACAGTCTGCCTCCTTACACTATTGCAGTCCTTGCATTGGTGGTGCAGTGGGAGGCCGCACGGACTGTACCTGTGCCTCTGTACAGCCTAGAGTTTCAATACCATGGGGTGGTCAGGGCGAGTCCGGCATCCCACGTGTCGCAGGAAAGGATACGTGGAGGCGACACTCACACGTGCTCGCCCGCTGTTTGTTTGGGGAGATCGGACCCTTTCAATAGGGTCCGTCGCCCCTGTCTCGTCTCCATGGAAGAAAAAAAAAAAAAGTCTGGGAAAAAACAGACATGCCATCATGTCCCACGTTGCGGGAGACACTCGCACGTGCTCACCCGTTGTTGGTTTGGGGAGATCGGACCATTTCAATAGGGTCCGTCGCCAGTCTCATCTTCATGGGAAAAAACAGAAAAAGACCAGACGCGTGTGCCTCCTAGGACACTAAGCATGAACTGGTTTTGCCTGCAATCAAGGCGAGGTGTATACTGCGGAGGAGGAGCTAACTTTTTTTCATCCACTTAGTGTCAGCCTCCTGGCGGCAGTAGCATACACCCACTGTCCGGTGTCCACCAATGAGGCGAAGGAGAAAAAAAATTCTTAATCTCTGCATAGTGTCAGCATAGCATACACCCTATGGTTTCCTGTGTCCCCCAATGAAGCGATAGAGGAAAAAAAATTCTTAATCAAAATGGCCACGCGCCAGGCGTCATTTTGGTAGCCCCTTTGCCCTTAAATCATGACATATCAAAAACCTGCTGACAGATTCCCTTTAAAGGGTCATCGTCTCTCTTCTAAACAAATGCCATATCACTAGGAACAGCCATCACTTTATGATCACTGGCTCTGAACTCAAGACAACCCTTCCCATTGATGCAGAAAATGAAGGCCCAGCATCACTTTCTCCGCTATTGCCTATACAAAGCTGCCCCTGGGCTCAACTATTGTGACAAGCAGGGAAAAATTTTAATCCAAATTAGATCTTCGACCCTTTCATCCTCATAATTCTGAACCCATGATAATAAAACAATGGAAAATCCCAGTTATTTGTAACCTCTATAAAATTGGAATAATCAAGATCTAAAATAAAAAAAGCGCATGAATGAAAAGTATTCTGAGGTTTCATTACCTTCGCCATGACCTCTGGATCAGGATCTTCAATTGGGTCTGCCCACTCTACTGTCACAACATTGCCCCATACTTTTACTTTGCCACTCATTAGCCGACGTCTAGCTTGAGCAGCAGTTTTGTGATCCTCATATTCAAGAAAGCAGAAACCTCTATTCTTTTTCTTATCATCTGGCTGATGATACAATATGACATCAGTAAGACCCTCTGAAACAATAAAATCAAATATGTTTAAGAAAAAAAAAAAAAAAAAAAAAAAATCTAAAAAAGAGAAAAAGCACAATTCCCAACAGTTCACACAGAACTCCCGAAACGTAAAGTTGAAATGACGTCTCCTATCAAATATGTAGTTGGTATTTACCGTATTTTTCGCTTTATAAGATGCACCTGATTATAAGACGCACCCCAAAATTTGGTGAAGAAAAAGAGAAAAAAAAAAAGGTGTTTTTTTTATGTTAAATGGAGGTGTCTTATAATGCCAGTGTCAGTCTTTCAAATCATACCGTATATGTCCCTCATCCTGGTATCTACATAACCCCCATCCTGGCACATTGCCACCTTGTGCTGGCACATAGCCCTCCCCCATCCCATCCTGGATATGATCCCCCCGGTCACTATATGCCCCCCCTCTGGTACGCACACGGCCCCCGCATCCCTATATTCCCCCTGCTGGAATGCACATGGCCCCCCTCCGTCCCTATATTCCCCCCTGCTGGCATTCACACGGCCCCCCGTTCCTATATTCCCCCCTGCTGGCATTCACACAGCCCCCCGTTCCTATATTCCCCCCTGCTGGCACACATGGCCCCTCGTTCATATATTCCCCCTGCTGGGACACATTGTCCCCCCGTCCCTATATTTCCCCCTGCTGGCATTCACACGGCCCCCCGTCCCTATATTCCACCTGCTGGGACCCATTGTCCCCCCGTCCCTATATTCCCCCCTGCTGGCACACATTGTCCCCCCCGTCCCTATATTCCCCCTGTTGGCACACATTGTCCCCCCCCCCCCCCCCGTCCCTATATTCCCCCCTGCTGGCACACTGTCCCCCCATCGATAAATTCCCCCCTGCTGGCACACATCGCCCCTCGTTCATATATTACCCCTGCTGGCACACATTGTCCCCCCATCCCTATATTTCCCCCCTGCTGGCACACATGGCCCTCCGTCCCTATATTCCTTCCCCCCTGCTGGCACACATGGCCCCTCGTTCATATATTCCCCCCTGCTGGCACACATCGTCTCCCCCATCCCTATATTCCCCCATCCCTATATTCCCCCCTGCTGGCACACATCGCCCCTCGTTCATATATTCCCCCCTGCTGTCACACATGGCCCCCGTCCCTATATTTAGGCAAGCACATGATAAAATAATAAACAGTTAACTCACCTACCGATGATTGCTCCTGCTCCCAGCCCCCCCCCCCCGTGGTTCTCCTGTGTCTGCTGAGATCCTCCTCCTGCGAGGATGTGTGCAGCTGCTGCTCATTCAGGCAGCTCATTGTAGCTACAGGACCTTCCATGATGTGACCAATAGGACCTGCGGTCACGTGAATCGCAGTGCACACTGGGAGTCACGTGACTGCAGGTTCTATTGGTCACATCATGGAAGGTCCTGAAGCGATGAACTGCCTGAATGAGCAGCAGCTGCCGCGCGTGCATCTCAGCAGACACAGGAAAGCCACGGGCAGAGCTGGGAGCAGGAGCGATCAACGGTAGGTGACTATAGTGGCTGGGCGTGTGGGGGGGGGTTAAGTGCAGGCACATGTAATAAGCACCGCTCCCCTGTCTACCAACTCGGCGCTGATTCAGCACCGAGGTGATGGACAGCGGGTGCAGTGAGTATTACATGAGCCTAATGAGCGGGAGCACAGGACCTCCCACTGTCTCCGCAGCCAGCCCACCACAGCCCCCCTGCCACCACGCCACAGCCCCCCACCACTCTATAGCACAGCAGCATACAGATTAGCATTATAAGACGCACCCCCCACTTTCCCCAAAAAAATTGGGGGGGGGGGGGGGGGGGGGGGGGGGGACAAAAGTGCGTCTTATAATCCGAAAAATACGGTATTTAGGCATAATAATATTCACAAATACCTCCAATTAGTAATGTAGCATAGTTCATCCAATTCATTATGTCGCTTAACCCATGGTGCAGGGCATTGCAGTAGCTTAGATATCCATACTTACGACCACTGTCACTATACGGCTATGTTCCCACGTGTGGAATTCCAGTGGGTGTTCCGCAACTCACTGCTGTGAGAAATCCGCATGCGTAATTCCCGCGAAAAACTAGTGTTTTGCAAGCGTAATTAGCATTGCTTGGAAAACTGACAAGTTGGTCACAAGTGTGACCAACTTTTTACTATTGAGGCTGCCTATGCAGCATCAGTAGTAAAAGATGTGTTAAAAAAAATATTTAAAAAAAAACACATGACATTCTCACCTTCCGGCAGCCCCTGCACTCCCTTTCCCAGTGATGCCTTGCGACAATGACCGCAGATGACGTAGCATCTCTCGAGACCGCTACGTCATCACAGGTCATTGTCGCAAAGCATTGCTGGGAACGGGACTTGCCGGTAGCATCACTGAGGCCTGGGAATGCTGCGGGGGACACCGGAAGGTGAGAATATCACGTTTATTTTAGTTCTATTTTTTACAGGGATATGGTACTCAGGGCCTGGAGGGCAGTCTCCTCTCCTCCAGACCGTGGAAACCATCTGCACATTTTCTGCTTACTTTGCACATGGTGGGCATAGCCACATGCGGAAAGTAAGCGGAACAATGCAATCCTATGTGTGCGGAATTCCTGCGATTCCGCAAAAAGAATGAGCATGCTGCGTATTTTTCCACGATGCAATTCCGCCGCGGAAAAATACACAGCATTAGCACAGCATGTGCGGAATGCCATTGAATGGGTTGCTTATTTTATGCATTTTCGCGGCGAAAAAACGAGGCAAAAACGCATAAAATCCGTGGGCATGCCGCACGTAGGAACATAGCGTAAGTGGTCGTAATTATGGATACTTAAGCTACTGCAATGCCTTGCACATGGTGCAAGGGACACATAAAATCAGAACTATACTACATCCCTAATGGGAGGACTTTGCTAATATTACTATATATTGTTACAGGATCTTGGAAAGCAGAACACCACTTTAAGTTAAACAGCAATTTGCAGCCTTGGCACCCCCCTTAGAGCTAGTGTTTGTAGGGGCGGTGCAAATAATGGTAGTGCTGTCCCAGTTACTTGAATTGGAACTACAAGAACATGACATTACAAGCCTGCCTGCAAACAAACACCACTGAGGAGGCAGCAGCACTAACTCAATTTCAATGGCACCTTCACACACAAGTTATTAATGGGGTGCCAAGAGATAGACCCCAACTGATCCTCGTATTGAAGGACTATCAAAGGCTATAACCTCTTTTAAGAGCTGTAAATTGAAGTCTAATGTTGGGGAAAAACTTGTGTGTATACTGTATCCCTCGTACCTTATAGCATGTAAACTTAGATGTACAGAATCGCTTGTCACATTAGAGCTGCTCTCCCCTCTTCTACAGTAAAATACAATGCCATAGCAGTTGTCGAAGATATTATGGTGGCACAATGTGTTTGGTTAAAACTAGTTCTCATCTTTCGATGAGTTCACACTTGTCAACTCTATTAATAGCTCAAAAAGGAGAGAATTGAAACAGGTCAGAGTCAATGGCGCTAGTTACAGCAATTATATGGTGACTTATTATTCCAAGTCTCTCAGCTTTATTAACATATCACTTACCGGTCACTTTACTGAATTCTTCTACAATTTGTTCCTTTGTTTTACTTTTTGGAATTGATCCAACGAAAAGTCTATTATTGGCAACAGAGATACAAACACCAATATGCTTTCCTGATCGAATTTCATGGTTGTTGTACTGTTAAAATGAAAGTAAAGAAGGCTGAAGAGATAGGTTTAACTTGTTTACAGGCTAAAAGATATTCCTGCTAGAAAGACCTGTCACCTATACACCGGAGAAATGTATCAATTTAAGTGGATGCCCAACCACCAGTCACAAGAGTGAAAAGGGGAAACAATTTAAAGGGAATCTGTAACCTCTATTTTTAGCCCTATCAGCTGCCAGCACCGCCATCAGGGGCTTATCTACAGCATTCTGCAATGCTGTAGATAAGTCCCCGATGTAACCTGAAAGAGAAGAAAAACGAGTTAGATTATACTTACTGGGGTGCACGGTCTGGTGCTGTGGGTGTCGTGGTCCGGTGCCTCCCATCTTCTAGAGACGATGTCCTCCTCCTTACTTCTGCCGCGGCTCCTGCGCAGGCATACTTTCTCTGCCCTGTTGAGGGCACAGGCGCCGGGAAAGGTCAAGAGAGGTCCTGCGCACTGCAGTACTTTACTCTGCCCTCAACAGGGCAGATAAAGTACGCCTGCATCGGAGCCGCGGCAGAAGTAAGGAGGACATCATCGCTAGACGATGGGAGGCGCCGGACCAGACCGCGACACCCATCTGACCGGACGCCAGGGTGAGTAAAATATAACTTGTTTTTATCTTTCAGAACGCTGTAGATAAGCCACTGATGGCGGGGACGGCAGCTGATAGGGCTAAAAATGGGTGACAGATTCCCTTCAATTCTACACCCACCTCAAGACTGCAGTGAGGAACTGAATTTACCCTTTACTGTAGTTAAAGGATCATCATTAATCCATCAATAACATGGTCTGTTAACCATGAATTAGCTTAGTTACTCACCGATAACGGTGTTTCTCGGAACCCATGACAGCACCACGGAGAGAAGGGATCCGCCCTTCAGGGACAGGAACCTACAGATAAAAAGGGCGGTACCTCTCCTCCACCTTCAGTTGGTTACAGAGCATCAGAGGGTCTCCAGGTTAGACAACAGAAATATATACAGAATATTATACTGCTTATTTATCAAAAGCACCGTGCCTAAACGGAAACACTCTACAAACAGTAAAACGTGCTCATCACACTCGTGAAGGGGAGGGGAATAAGCGGGTGCTGTCATGGGTTCCGAGAAACACCGTTATCGGTGAGTAACTAAGCTATTCTCTCTCACCCATGACAGCACCACGGAGAGAATTACAGAGATTGGTAGCTTAGGGAGGGACCACCGCCTGAAGGACCCTTCTCCCGAAGGTCAGGTCAGACGTAGAGGCTAGATCTAATCTATAGTGCCTAAAAAAGGTTGAAGGTGATGACCAGGTGGCCGCCTTACAGATTTGTTCTATTGATACCTCCGATCTTTCAGCCCATGAGGTCGCCATTGCCCTTGTGGAATGAGCTCTCAGCCCCTCCGGGATGGTATTTCCACTGGATGAGTATGCCAGGGCAATCGCATCCCTTATCCACCTTGCCAGGGTACTCTTGGATGCCTTGAGCCCCTTCCGAGGACCCTGGAAACATACAAAGAGAGCCTTCCTTCCTACATTTTTTGGTGGCCTCCAAGTACTGTACTATAACATCTAAAGTGTGGAGTTTTTCTTCACCCTTATTTTTTGGATTTTGGCAGAAGGAAGGAAGGACTACCTCTTGGGACCTGTGGAAATGTGATGATACTATAGGTAGATAGGCCGGGTCAGGTTTTAGGATGACTATCCTCTAGAATTTTTGTAAAAGGTGGCCCTGCTGATAAGGCTTGAATATCGCTCACTCTTCGAGCTGATGCTAGTGCCACCAGAAGCACCATTTTAAGTGATAGGATTTTTAGGGGTGCCGAGTAAATTGGTTCGAACGGGCGGCCTGTCAGTGTTGAAAGTACAAGATTCAGGTCCCATGACGGTAACCTTTGACTAGCTATTGGCCTAGATCTGGTTGCGGCCTTAATAAACCATGCTACCCAGGGGTCACCTGCCACATCATGGTTATAGAGGGCGCCTAATGCCGCTATTTGTACTTTTAATGTGTTGACCACCAGACCCTGTTCTAGGCCCTTTTGTAGAAATTCTAGGATTTTATCAATCTGAACCCAGTCCTGAACCTTTGCCCTAGAAGTGGATAGGAATTTTTTCCATGTTCTGCCGTAAGCTCTCATGGTAACCGGTTTCCTACTTTTTTGTAGTGTAGTTATCAGGTTCTCTGAAAATCCCCTGTCCCTCATCAGTGTCCTCTCAAATTCCATGCTGTTAAATGGAGGTTCGGTGCCGGAGGATGTAACACTGGGTCCTGCGATAGCAGGTTCGGGAGATCCGGTAGGATCCATGGGTCGGTTACTGAGAGCATTCTTAGCCAGGAAAACCAGGTTCTTTTGGGCCAGAAAGGGGCCATCAGTATCATTCTTGCCCCGTCCTCCCTGACTTTCTTTAGAACCGCTGGAATGAGCATGATTGAGGGAAAGGCATATGTTAGACTCTGTGTCCATGGGAGCATAAACACGTCCAGAGTTAGAAGATTCCCCCTGGGATCTAGGGAGCAGAAGGGGTCTACTTTTTTGTTTTTGAAATCGGCAACCAGATCTATGTCTGGGGTCCCCCACATTTTTACAATCTGCCGAAAAATGGACCACTTTAGTACCCATTCCCCCTGTCATAATTGGGTGCGGCTAATAAAGTCTGCCCTTTGATGCTCTGTACCCCTGATGTGTAGGGCTGTCAAAGATAGCAGGTTTGCCTCTGCCAGTTTGAGGATTTTGGCGGATGTGTCCATTAGGGCTTGGGACCTGGTTCCCCCCTGATGATTTATATAGGCCACTGTGACTCGATTGTCCGAAAGAATGCGGACATGGTGATTCTGGAGCAGGGGTAGGAAGTGTGTCAGTGCATAGCCTATTGCTAGAAGCTCTTTTTGATTTGAGGAGGCTTTTAGTTCTTGATCTCCCCATACGTTCAGAGTCACCTCGTTGTTCATGTGTGCTCCCCATCCCGTGGGACTGGCATCCGTTGTCCCTATGTACTGTATGTTATCTTTGTTACCCAGGGAATCCCTTTGGACAGATTTTCCTGGTTTCCCCACCAAGCTAGGGAACGAATAGTTCTTGAATTTAGGGTAATACGACCCTCTAGGTGTCCCCCTATTGCTGCCTGGTTGGCTAATACGACCCACTGGAGATCTCTAGTGTGTAACTGAGCCCAATGAACTGCTGGCAGGCAGGCGGATAGGGAACCCAGCAGTGACAGCCTTCCTTAGTGTCATAGAGGGATTTTGGATTGCTCTCGCTGTAATTTGAGCGATTTTCTCCTTTTTGTGGTCTTGGAGGCGACACTCCTGAATGTTTGAGTCTAGTGTTAGGCCCAAGAATTCTTGTACCCTGCTGGGCTCCAATCTTGATTTTTTTAGATTTAGAAGCCAGCCTAGGCCTTGTAGAGTGTCCATCACCCTGTCCCTCTGTTCTCTGCATTTTTGAGCCGAGCTGCCTGCTATTAGGAAATCGTCTAGATAAAGGATTATTATTATGTCTTGTTCCCTTATATGAGCCATCATTTCTGCTATTATTTTGGTGAATACCCATGGGGCTATCGATATTCCGAACGGCAGGGCTCTGTACTGGAATTCTTTCACCTTGCCCTTTATTGAGACGGCTAACCTGAGATATTTTCTGGAGTCTTTGTGGATAGGGACGTGATAATAGGCGTCGCTGAGATCTAACACAGTCATGTAGCAGTTTGGGAACAGGACTTTGGTGGTGGACCTGATCGACTAGATTTTGAAGCTCTGATTCCTGACGTATTCGTTTAGCTTTTTCAGATTTATAATCATCCGAAAGGTGCCGTCCGGTTTGGTTACTAGAAAAAGAGGGGAGTAGAACCCTCTGCCCATATCCTGCAGGGGAACCTCCTGGAGGACTCCTTTTTTAACTAGGCCTAGGACCTCGCTTTCTAGCGCTTCCTGTTCTTGCGTCCTGGATCTCAGCGGCGTTGTTACATACTTTTGAGGTGGGAGAGAGAGAAATTCTATTCTTAGGCCCTCCTGGATTAGGTTTACTATCCATGGGTTGTTTGAAATTCTCCTCCAGGCTGGAAGAAAAAGGGTTAACCTTCCCCCCCACCCTGGGCGTACTGTCACTTGGAGGGCTTTTTGTCTCGGGGAGTTATTAAAGAAGAACCCTCTCTCTTCTTTTGTCATCCCACTTTTGTTCCCTCGGTGGTCTCCTCTGAAAAAACCTCCTATTTCGAAAGGGCCTCTTAAATGCTATTGGCCCTAAATTTGGGAATCCTTTCTTCTTGTCTGCTGCTTTCTGGAGGATGCCATCTAACGTCTCCCCAAAAAGGAATTTCCCTTCACAGGGGATTGAAAATAGTTTCATTTTGGTCTGTAGGTCCCCTGGCCAACTTTTAAGCCATAGTGTCCTTCGGGCCGCGTTTGAAAGTGCTGCTGTTTTGGACGATAGCCTGACTGAATCGGCCGATGAGTCCGCTAGGAATGTAGCCGCTCCCCTTATTACTGGGATAGAATCTAAGATCTTATCTCTTGGTGTCCCTTCCCTCAGCTGTTTCTCAAGTTGGTCCACCCATACCATTAGGGCACTTGAGGTACATGTCACCGCTATTGCTGGCCTGAGGTTACCGCCTGCCGACTCCCATGCCCCCTTTAGAAAGGTATCCGCCTTTTTTTATCTAGGGGGTCCCTGAGGGTGCCCATGTCCTCAAAGGAAGGGCGAATTTCTTTGAGGCCTTAGCGACTGCTACATCGAGTTTCGGGGCTTTATCCCAAGACGTAGATGCCTCCTCCTCAAAGGGATATTTTCTTTTAAGGGAAGGGACTGTAGTATTTTTCCTGTCTGGCTTGTACCATTCTTTTTTTGATTAGGCCCTTGACAATTTCGTTAAGCGGAAATACTCTCCGTTTTTTCTGGCCTAGTCCGCCGAACATTATGTCCTGGACTGTTTTATCCGGCCTAGGGTCCAATACCCCCATGGTAGACCTTACAGCTTTTACTAGTCTGTCTACCTCTTCTGGGGGAAAACAGTGACGGCCCTACTGTTTCCTCGTCTGAGGATGAGGAGCCGGATTCCGAGGTTTTAGACGTGATTTCTCCCGACGTGGAAGAGTCTGACTGGGAGGTTTCTATACTGTCTTTCTTCCTCGTTTTATCCCTATGCTTAAGGGATACGAGTGCACTTAAACTCTGATTTAATTGCGGCCCTTAGGTCGGATGCGAAATCCGGAGTCTCCTGACAAAGAATTTCTTTTGTGCAAGACTCACATAGTTTTTTTCTCCCATGATACAGGTAGGGGTCTAGTGCAAGTGGGGCATTCCCTGTTCTTTTTTTTCCCTTCTTTCCCTAATAAGGGAGAGGAATTGTATTACAAGGGTGAACATTCACGAAGATCACTTACTCCCAAAAGGTGCGCGGCTGCAGGTACCGGTTCGGAAGATGAAGTCAGGTCCTGTATAGGCTTATCTCCTGGTGGCGATTTGCTCCTTGCTGCTTACTTACTATGCCGCGTGGAGTGACAGCTGGAACGGCCCTCTGTTTCGTTCCTTTTGTCGGTGATGGTGTTGGTGGTGCTGCTGCTGCTGCTTGAGCTGCTGCCTGGCATGCTGCTCCTGTTGCTGGTCGCTATCCTCCATTATTAGGATCGCTTCCAGCCAGAATTCTGTACCCACCATTTTTAAAGTTGTCGCCCGCGTGACGTCACAGCTCCCATCCTGCATCGCGCTGGTCGGGGAGCGCGCTCTTGCGCATGCGCCTGATTCAGGGACCCGGAAGCCGCTCCTCTACTTCCAGGGCAGCGGCCATCTTGGTACTCTGTACAATGGCGCTGCCCGCGCTTCCACCGGGTCCCCACGAGCCCCGATCTCCTTTCCGGAGCGGCGACTCTGCCGTTTCCCCCCCCCCCGCTCACCTGGCAGCCGGCATCAGCCCCAGCGGTGGCGGCTTCGGGCACCGTTCCTGCCGCGACAGGGGCCTCCCCACTGCCGAACACCGGACAGGCCGGCCACTTCCTTTGATACACAGGTACGCCGTACTGTGGGTCCCCCTGTCAGGGACAGGAACCCAACTGAAGGCGGAGGAGAGGTACCGCCCTTTTTATCTGTAGGTTCCTGTCCCTGAAGGGCGGATCCCCTCTCTTCGTGGTGCTGTCATGGGTGAGAGAGTAAAGTCATAACATGCAAAAGCATGCAGGACAGTTCATGGGCTCCTATATTTTTTTTTTTTTATAACATATTTTCATCAGTGATGGAATAAACAAGTTTCATGGAATCTTTTCTGCATTGTTGGACTTTTACTAAACTTGGAAATGAAGAGTCTGAATGCAGGCAGATGTCGGTGAAAGCCGCAAGACCTGAACACTCTAGCTGCAAACTGATTTTAGGTATATGATTCTATTGGATAGGTGATAAATGTTTGTGGCTGCAATACCCATTCAAAGAAACAAATGTGGGGAATGTTAGCCATTGCACATTCAATGAACAAGTGTGACCTGTCTTTTCTATTAAAGTCTATGAATGTTAGGTTAGAAGCCCATCTAAAATGTGCAACTGTATTTTTGACACTTGAAAAATTTGTACATTTGAGTACTGGTACATAAATGATTTTACAGACATGTCTGCAAGCTAAATACATGTTAATTTACAATGAACTCACCAACACAATATGATTGAAGCATAATTGGAACGCAGAAAAAAAAAAGTAAATGTAAGAGGTATAACACTTACCAACTTGACAGCCTCCTGGGCAGCCTCTTTTGTACAAAACGTCACAAAAGCATAGCCTCTATTTAAACCAGTTAAAGGATCCATCATTAAACGAAGATCCCAAATTGGCCCAGCCTTTTCAAATAGTGGAACAAGCTCATCTTCAAATAGATCTCTAGGAATTTTGCCCACAAATATCTAAAATGATAAATACTAAATCAATAACTAATAGAAAAGGTAAATTGTGAAACACCTCATCCTTTGCATCAGAAACCGCCATGGTATATTTCAGATTTTTTTTTTTTTTTAAACAAAAGTCAGATGTGCAGTTAGAAGGTATGGAAAATATAAACTATAAATTGCTTTTCATTTCTGTTAGATTAATTTGGCTCAAATTACTGCATCTAAAACTGCAGAGGCATTTTCCCAAAAAGTGCTGCATGAACCTACCTTTAAAGCACCACTACAGTCATTTTTTTTTTTATCATTGCTGGAGTGGCGCTTTAAATGTAAGCCTCCAGCCCCAGTTTCTTAAACTCCCCTTCTGGGAGTGTGCAGATAGGTAACTTTTCGCTGGAGACAGACCGGAGTGATGCTTGAAAAGAATGACAGTATCAGTGAAGTGGTGCTTTCAAAAGACTATTACCTCTGTGCCAACAGAAGGTTGCTGTCCTGAGTGAACTGTGCTTGGGGGTGGACCACCATATTTTCTTTGACCAGTTGTTACATCTAGAGTATATGCTGTCCTTTCTAGAAGAGCCTAAAATAAATAAAAAGATAAAGTGAAAACATAACAGATGGAGAGATCATTATTAACAGAGCCTAGTATAACTAATTTTGGTCCCGTGAAATTTAACTAATGTCTTCCCACTGCAATGTGGAATGGTATTTAAAAGGGGCTGCTCTACTATTAGATAAAAACATGTTCCCGTACAATGACATGACATTTTGTAATAAACTATGGCACCACCTGTTTAAGTGCCCAGCAATATACAGGTCCATCTAATCTTTCCTGCAGTGAACATCAATATGTCTCACATGTGGTCAGCACACAGGTTGTAAAGAGGAGTATACTTATTCCTATTCCTCATGTGTGATCAGCCTTTTTTGCACTTTACCTCTGATGGATCATATTATTGTTGCACTATATGCTTATATTATAAGCAAAGCATTATTTGATCCTTTAACCCCTTTCTGTCATGTGATGTACTATTCCGTCCATGTGCCCTGGGACTTAATTCCCAGGGACGGGATAGTGCGTCACAGCGATCAGCGGCGCCCACGTGGTGAGCGCCGCCGATTGCGGCCGGGTGTCAGCTGATTATCACAGCTGACACCTGGCACAATGTGTCAGGGGCGGTCACGGACCGCCCCCGCCACGTTAACCCCTTGCACACCGCGATCAAACACGATCGCGGTGTACCAGGGGTTAAAGGGAAGCATCGGCAGGGAGGGGGCTCCCTCCGTGCTTCCCTGAGCCCCCCACAGCAGCGCAATGTGCAGCGCTGCTGCGGGGGGCTCCATCCCTGCAGGTCCCCGAATCCAAGATGGCGACGGGGACCTTCGGGGGCCTGCAGGGAGCTGGCTTCCTCATGCCTGCAAAGCGCAGGCACGGAGGAAGCCTTGTGCAGTGCCTGTGACAGATCGCTGATCTGTCAGTGATCTGTGATGTGACAGATCAGCGATCTGTCACATGACAGGTATGCCCCCCCGGGACAATGTAATAAAGTAAAAAAAAAAAAAAAAAAAAAAAAAAAAAAAAGTGTAAAAATAAAATTTTAAACCATTGCTAATTAAAAAAAAAATATTCCCTAATAAATTCATTTTTTGGAAATAATAAATAAAAAGTACACATTTGGTATCGCCACGTCCGTAACGACCCGCCCTATAAAACTGTCCCATTAGTTAACCCCTTTAGTGAACCCCTTAAAAAATAAAACTAAAAAATGAAGCAAAAAATAATGATTTATTATCATACTGCAGAACAAAAAGTGCAATAACGTGCGATCAAAAGGACGCATATAAATATCCATGGTACCGCTGAAAACGTCAACTTGTCTCACAAAAAACGAGCCGCCATACAGCATCATCAGCAAAAAAATAAAAAAAATTATAGATCGCAGAATAAAGCGATGCAAAAATAATTTTTTATATAAAATTGTTTTCATTGCATAAAAGCGCCAAAACATTAAAAAAAAACGACCTAAACGAGGTATCGCTGTAACCGTACTGACCCGAAGAATAAAAACGCTTTATCAATTTTACCGCAAGCAGAAGGGTGTAAACGCAACCCCCAAAAGAAATTCATGAAACGCTGGTTTTTGTTCATTCTGCGTCCCAAAAATCAGAATAAAAGTATGATGTCACGTGCCCGAAAATGATATTAATAAAAACGCCATCTCGTCCCGCAAAAAATAAGACCTCACATGACTCTCTGCGTCAAAATATGGAAAAAAATTATGGCTCTCAATATGTGGTGATGCAAAAACTATTTTTACAATAAAAAGCGTCTTTTAGCGTATGACAGCTGCCAAACATAAAAACCCGCCATAAATAGTAAATCAAACCCCCCGTTATCACCCCCTTAGTTAGGGAAAAATAAAATAGAAAAAAAGTATTTATTTCCATTTTCCCATTAGGGCTAGGGCTGAGACTAGGGTTAGGAGTGTGTTGGGGGTTAGGGTTGGAGTAATAATTGGGGGGTTTCCACTGTTTGGGCACATCAGGTGCTCTCCAAATGCAACATGGCGTCTGATCTCAATTCCAGCCAATTCTGAGTTGAAAAAGTCAAATGGTGCTCCTTCCCTTCCAAGCTCTGCCATGCGCCCAAACAGTGTTTTACCCCCACACATAGGGTATCCGCATACTCAGGACAAATTGCAAAACAACTTTTGGGGTCCAATTTCTCCTGTTATCCGTAGGAAAATAAAAAATTGGGGGCAAAAATATCATTTTTGTGGAAAAAAATGATTTTTATTTTCACGCCCGGGCGTTATAAACTTCTGTAAAGCACTTGGGGGTTCAAAGTGCTCACCACACATCTAGATAAGTTCCGTGGGGGGTTTAGTTTCCAAAATGGGGTCACTTGTGGGGGGTTTCCACTGTTTAGGTACATCAGGGGTTCTCCAAAAGCAACATGACACCCGCAGACCATTACATCAAAGTCTGCATTCCAAAACGTCACTACTTCCCTTCCGAGCCCTGACGTGTGCCCATACAGTAGTTTTCTCCCACATATGGGGTATGAGTGTACTCAGGACAAATTGGACAACTTTTGGGGTCCAATTTCTCCTGGTACCCTTGGGAAAATAAAAAAATTGGTGACTAAAAGATCATGTTTAGGGAAAAAATAAGATTTTTTTATTTTCACGCGCGGACGTTATAAACTTCTGTGAAGCACTGGGGGGGGGGGGGGGGGTTCAAAGTGACCACCACACATCTAGACAAGTTCCTTGGGGGGGTCTAGTTTCCAAAATGGTGTCATTTGTGGGGGGTACTAGATACCAGCGTGCAATGCAGCCAGGGCAGAAGGTGTAGGCAGAGCGGCGCAGCTCTGCTATCTGCTACTCCGGTCTGACAGACTGGAGTAGCAGATAGAGCTACTCCGGTCTGTGCAGCGTTGCGCACTGGCCATCGGGAGACCAGCGATGAAAAAAATGGCCCAGGACGATCCAGCACGATCAGCGATACCCGGCAGGGGGGCCGATCGCTGCTGGATGTCACACAGCGATTTCGCTGGAGAGATCGCTGATGTGTCACAAAATCAGCTATCCTCGCCAGCGAGATCGCTGTGTGTAATGGGCCCTTTAGGCTAACAGTGACAGAATGTGCCGCTGATGGGAGACGTAGTCTCAGTCAGCGCCCGTGTCCACAGTAAAAAAAAAAAATAAAATTACATACACATTCACACAAAAAACCATTATACTCACCTAACACCAAATCCCAAATGCCCTCGTCTCCTAGAAAACATGGAAAATAATAAAACCAATATATACTCAATGTCCGCCTTAGTCCACCTAATTCTGAGTGTCCCACGGCGATCTCACATGTATAACAGTCACATCAGGAGATGTGACTGCTCTACCCGGCCGCTGGCGATACACAGCAGGAGCAATTACCTCCTGTCAGTGTATCACTGAGCTGCCGTGAGAGTTCACCAGAGTTCATCAGTTGATCAGCTACGATGCTCTCACTTACGGCACCGTTGCAGGTGAACTTTCTCACGCAGCAGTGGTGCCGTAAGGGAGATCACCTGAGCTGATCAGCTGTCAGTGTATCGCTGGCTGTCTTTGAGAAGTCACATCAGTGACTGCTCTCAAAGTGATCAGGATCGTCGTGGGACATTATGGATTATCTTCTCGGCGAACACGTGAGGAATATTGTGGTTTATATTATTTTTGTTGCAGGAGACGTTGGCTTCGATGTGAGTATGGTTTAATTAAGATTCCTTGAAGGAGTGTCATTATTTCAAATAAAGGATTTTATTCTGGGTGTCTGTTTTTATACAATATCACTATGGGGTTACTAATGGACAGGTGTCTTATTGACACCTCTCTATTACTAAGCTGTAGGCTTGATGTCACCAGATAATACAAAGGTGACATCAACCCCACAAATATGAACCCCATTTGCCACCGCTACAGGGCAAGTGGGAAGAGGGAGGCTAAGCGCCAGTTTTGGGGCATCTTATAGATGCACCTTTTCTAGGGCAGCTGAGAGCTGATTTTTTTTTTTTTATCTGTGTGGGGCCAATATCAATGGCCCCTTCATAGGCTATTAATACCAGTCTGTAACTGTCTGCCTAGCCCTTTGCTGGTTAGATTTTATAGGGGGACCCTCTGTCAATTTTTTTCTGGGGTCCCCCTGCAAACTAGCCAGCTGTGAGCGGATATTTATAGACTGGGAACCGTTATGGACATTGGCTCCTTTGCAGAACATTAACATCAGCCGTCAGCTTTTCCTGTGCTGATTGTTAACATTTTGCGGGAGCCCACGCAACTTCTTTTTCTTTAAAATTAATAGTTGCTGTTTGGTTTCAGCCTATGTATGTTCGTTCTGTTAACGCTCCTACATAGGCTGGTGACAGAGTGTGTGTGAATGTGAGTGTACTTATCGCCTTAGTAGTAATGAGGGTGTTGGGCTGACACCTTTTCATTACTAAGCCTAGGTGTCAATGACAGCTGCTGACACAAAGTCCTAAATCCCATTACCCTGAAACCACACTGCAACAGCATGAAAAAGGTGGTTTTGAACCAGGAAATTACATCACAAAACTTTTTTTTTTTAAATATCTTTATTTGGCTCAAAAAAGCCTTCATCGCTGTGCAAAAACATGCGTTTTTGCAGCAGCATGTTTCCTGCAAAAAGAAGAAGAACCCCTGCAGAAGTTTCTGCAAGCAAATACTCAATGTGAACACATAGCCTTAGGCTGTGTGCAGACGCTGCGGAATCCGCACGGATTTTGCAAAAACCGCAGATAAACCGCAGGTCAAAAGACCTGCGGATTATCTGCGGTTTTGCCTGCGGTTTGGTCCTGCGGATTCACCATCTCTACAATGGTGGAGATAGGATTGCGCAGAAAGAATTGACATGTCAATTCTTTCTGCGGTTTCAAAACCGCAGCAAATTCGCGCGGATTTTTCCGCAACGTCTACACAGCGTTTTTTTTTTACCATTCATTTGAATGGTACTGTACACCGCAGCTAAAACTGCTGCGGGTCCGCAGCAGCCAAAACCGCTGCGGAATCGCAGCGGAATCCGCAGCGTGTGCACATACCCTTAGAGTTTGTCCACTATAACACTCAACCTACCCATAGGATAGGTCAATGTCTGATAGGTGGGGGTGTGGCGTCAGTCTGCATAAGATGAACCGACTCCTAAAATATATAATAAATTGGGTAAACTGACACAATGCAGTATGTGAGGAATTTTTTTTTTTTTCCCAAAATTTGGTGAAGTTATAAAAGGTCTTCTGTCTGTTGTAATCATGATCTAAGGAACTCAGCTTTTAGTTGAGATGAATCTACATTATGTACATGCTCAGTAGTAAAGCTCCTCCTCTACAGATCAAAGAAAAAAAAAAGCACTGGTAAGGAATGCCTACAGGTCTGCACTCATCTCACGAACTACTAGCATGAACAGAAGACAGGATTCAGGCAAGTACTTGTCTAGCCTTAAAATAATTAAATCAGATTTGAGGCCAATTACATTTCTCAGAACAAAATTCATAGTCTGCACAAATGTCATTAAGTACTTTTTTGTTGAATAGTCTTTTTTCCCCCACGTACTGCATAGCGTGTTGCATGCTTACAAGTTATTAGGGTGTGTGCACACATTGCGGTTTCTGCTGCGGATCCGCAGCGGATTTGGCCCTGCGGATCTGCAGCAGTTTCCGAGGTGTTGTACAGTACCATTTTAGTCTATGCAAAAAGAAAAACACAATGCACACGTTGCGGATTAATCCACGCAGATTTAAATCCGCAGCATGTCACTTTGTGCGGATTCCACAGCTGTTTGGCACCTGCTCCGTGACAGGTGTCAAGCCGCAGGCTAATCCGCACGTCATTTGACCTGCGGATTTTGACAAATCTGTGCGGAAAAATCAGCAGCAGAATCCAAAACGTGTGCACACACCCTTAAAGTTTTGTGTTCTAAAGTTGTATCCCAATATATTTATGATATTGATTATTGTATCATAGTGGTGACCCTGATGTTACCATTTTACTACAGTAAATTTAGCACTTAAACATGAACCATGTATGGAGTCGGAGTTAGGGAAATTGAGGAGTCGGAGGTTTGGCTTACCAACACCACAAACCTGCCCCAATTAGCAGTTTTTGGTGCTGGTGGTGTCCAGAAGTGCTCAGTTACGGAGCTGCTCCATCTACTGAGTGGACAGGTACTGCATATCTGCCCCTAGTTGATTTGAATAGGGGACTTTTGGACGAAACTAGCATCAAAAACAGTCGATCAGGGGTGCTGGGTGTCGCATCCCCACTTGTCCAAACTTTTGACAATATTGTACATACAGCTGTGCAACTAATGAGCCTGTTTAAGTCATATGAAGAATTTTCTTTCATCGGCGAGAATCAGGTAGATTATGCTAATCATATTCTGATCAGCGTCTGAGACAAGTTCTCAGATGTGGAGAAAATGGAAAAAAAATTCTCCATTCTGTCATTTAAGTGCAGTCCGATTTTTCCACAGACCCATTGACTTGCATAGCCAAGTGTGATACAAATATTGGACGCAAATCGTGCATGCTGTAAATTTTTCCTCTAACGCTGTCCGGGGGGGGGGGGGAATTGGACATGTGCACGGCCCCATAGAATAACGGAGTGCAATTTGATGTTTTGTCGCATCACACTGACTGAAGAGAGGGATTTTGGGTTCTTACGGTAAAATCTCTTTCTTGGAGCCTTCATTGGGGGACACAGATTACCATGGTGTATGCTGCTGCTAGGAGGCTGACACTATGCAAAGCAAAAAACTTGGCTCCTCCCCGGCAGTATACACCCACCGACAGGCACCAAGTACCTTAGTTGGTGAGAAGCAACCAAAAACTATCAACATATGTACCAACCCAACAAGGGACTCGAAGACCCAACACGGTACAACTTAAACAGGGAGGGTGCTGGGTCCACCAATGAAGGCTCCAATAAAGAGATTTTACGGTAAGAACCCAAAATCCCTCTTATCGCCTTATTGGGGGACACAGATTACCATGGGACGTTCCAAAGCAGTCCCGAGGGTGGGAACAGCCATAAAGGAACGAAAGGAGGAAGGGCTTAGGTTGGTCGATGTGCTACCGCCACCTGCAGAACCTTCCTACCAAGAGCTGCATCAGACGAGGCCTGGGTATGAACCCTATAGAACCTCGCAAAGGTGTGCAAAGACAACCAGGTCGCAGCTCTGCAAAGTTGTAAGGCCGAAGCCTGGTGTCGCACAGCCCAAGAAGTCCCTACGGCACGGGTGGAGTGGGCTCTCACTCCCGGAGGGGGCCGTTTTTCCTGAAGTCGTTAGGCCTCCAGAATGGTAGAACGAATCCAGCGAGCAATCGTTGATTTGGATGCCGGAAGTTCTTTCCAGCAACCTTCAGAGATGACAAGCAGGGAATCGGATTGGCGAAAAGAAGCGGTCCTGGCAAGGTAGACACGCAAGGCTCTCACTACATCCAGTTTGTGGAGCGACTTTTCCAGATGAGCAGGCGCAGGACAAAATGATGGAAGGACAATATCTTCGTTAATGTGAAAGGGGGATATCACCTTTGGAAGGAAGGAACTGGCCTGAGGACAACCTCATCTTGGTGGAGGATTAGGTACGGGGAACGACAGGATAAAGCCGCCAGCTCAGAAATTCTCCTGATGGATGTAATGGCGATTAGAAAAGCCACCTTCCATGAGAGAAGGGACAGAGGAATGTCCTGGATTGGTTCGAACGGCGCCTTTTGGAGAGCGCGAAGAACGAGATTGAGATCCCACGGATCTATCACAGAATGATGAGGAGGAGCCACATGGGCGACTCCTTGGAGAAAAGTCTTCACCTGCGGTAAGGAAGCCAGATCCTTCTGGAAGAGGATTGTCAGGGCAGACACCTGACCTTTGAGGGTACTGAGAGACAGGCCCGCATCCATACCGGACTGGAGGAAGCCAAGTATGGATGGAATGGAGAACGACAATGGAAAAACATCGTTATCATTGCACCAACGGAAAAATGCCTTCCAGTACCTATGGTAAATGCGGGAGGAGGCTGGCTTCCTAGCTCTGATCATGGTTTGACTGACCCGGCTGGAAAACCCTGATTCTCTCAGTATTGCGGCCTCAACTGCCATGCCGTTAAACTCAGACTGAGAATTCTGGTGGTAAAGGGGGCCTTGTGAGAGAAGAACTAGACTGTCTGGAAGCCTCCAGGGGACGTCCGCGAGCATGTTCACCAACTCCACGTACCAAGGACGTCTTGGTCAGTCCAGAGCCACCAGAATGACTGGGATGCCCTCTGACTATCTTTTTGACCACCCTTGGGATTAGGGCAAGGGGAGGAAACAGGTAAGGCAGTTGGAACTGGGACCACGGAATTACCAGGGCGTCGCAACCGACGGCTAGAGGATCCCTGGACCTGGCTACAAAGTGAGGAACTTTGTTGTTCATCCGAGATGCCATGAGATTAACGTCCGGGGTGCCCCAACGCTGGCATATCTGATTGAAGACTGTGGGATGAAGGGACCATTCGCCTGACGCTAGACCCTGGCGACTTGAGAAGTCGGCTTCCCAATTCTCCACCCCTGGAATGTGAACGGCGGAGATCGCCGGAACGTGACGCTCTGCCCAATGCAGTATCCTTGCCACTTCTGACATTACCTGCCGGCTGTGAGTACCGCCCTGGTGGTTTATGTACGCCACGGCCGTGGCGTTGTCTGACTGAATGCGGACTGGTTTGCCTACGAGGAGAGGCTGCCAACGGAGAGCAAGGAAGATTGCTCTGATCTCCAGAAGGTTGATGGGAAGAAGAGCCTCCTGGGCGTTCCAGCGCCCTTGGGCCGTTTTCCGATGATATACCGCCCCCCCCCCCCCATCCCAGGAGACTGGCATCGGTGGTGATGACTTGCCACTGAGGCAGAAGGACCTTCCCTGGAGAACTGACGCCGGCAAAAGTCCAAGTCAGCGATTGCATGACTGAGCGGAAGGAGGATGGGGTGGTCCAGAGAAAATGAAGTCTTGTCCCAGACTGAAAGGAGGAACAGCTGGAGAGAGCGAGTGAAATTGTGCGAAAGGCACTGCTTCCATGGAAGCTATCATCTTCCCCAGGACCCTCATGCAGGACCGAAGGGGCATGATCCTCGAGCGTTTTAGGGATCAGATTCCCTTGCAAAAGGGTTGAAAACTTGTCCCTCGGTAGAAACACCCGGGCTAGATTCGTGTCGAATTCCATGCCCAAAAAGGTCAGACGCTGGGTAGGGTGCAGGATGGACTTCTCCTTGTTGACTATCCATCCGAGGCGGCCGAGAGCATCCAGGGTTATCTGAAGACTTTGAAGACAGTCTTGGCGGGACGAGCCCTTGATCAGGAGATCGTCCAGATAAGGGATGATGAGAATCCCCCTGGATCGAAGGATGACTATGACTGTTGCCATTACTTTCGTAAAGACATGGGGAGCGGAGGCCAGGCCGAAGGGAAGGGCCGCGAACTGATAGTGATTGTTCTGAATCGCAAAGCGGAGGAATCTCTGATGTTGCAGACAAATAGGGATGTGGAGGTAGGCATCCTGTATGTCGACAGAGCAGAGGAACTCTCCGGGTTCCATCGAGGCTATTACCGAGCGCAGGGTCTCCATCTTGAAGTGGAGGACCCTCACATGGCGGTTGAGCAACTTGAGATCCAAAATTGGACGAAGAGAGACGTCTTTTTTCGGGACTACGAAGAGATTTGAGTAGAACCCTGAAAACCGTTCGTTTGAAGGAATGGGGACGACAACCCCGGCGGAAAGAAGGGAGGAGACGGCCTGAAGGAACCCTGGAATCTGGGACCGCTGTCTTGGGGTTCGAGACAGGAAGAAGCGACTGTCTGGGAGGGAAGAAAATTCGATTTTGTAATCGGAAGTGATGATTTCCCTTACCCAAGCGTCGTCGACAGACAGCCAAGCGTCCTTGAAAAAGGAAAGTCTGCCCCCCACCCTGGAAGAATTTCCAGGTGGGGGTGACCCTTTACTTAGAGGAAAATCTGCCGGACCGGGAGCCTGAAGACCTGGTGGGCTGGCCTCTCGACCTCCAGCGGGGAGCGGGTTTATATGATGGTTTCCTCCGGTCCCTGAAAGCGGAGGGCCGGTCCTGCTGGGATGAACCTTCTGTGGAAGCGAAGGGGCGAAAGGACCTAAACGGCAGAGCAGCCTTTTTGTTGAAAAAACTTCTAGGCCGGGACTGAGTACTTTTACCACCAGTGGCATCCGAAATTATCTGATCCAGCTTGGCGCCAAAGAGCCTAGAGCCGTGAAAAGCCAGGTTGGTGAGCGACTTTTTAGAGGTGGTGTCCACACTCCACGACTTCAACCAAAGGATGCGGCGTATGGCTACTATGTTGCTGTTAGCTCTTGCTACACATCCGGCCGCGTCCAAGGAGGCGGCCAAAAGGTATTTACCTGCATGACTAATTTGATCTGCCAAATCTGCCAGCTCGTCCTGAGGTGCTGCCGCTAAGATGCGATTGCAAAGAATTTTTGCCCAAGCTGAAATGACCTTGGCCACCCAGGCGGAGGCGAAAATAGGACAGAGGGAGGCGCCGGATGCCTCAAAAATTGACTTAGAGATTCTATTTGCCTGTCCCGTCGGATCTTTAAGTGAAGCTCCGTCCGCGAGGGATAGAACAGTCTTAGAGGAAAGACGGGAAACTGGAGGATCTACCTCAGGAGCTTTGGTCCATTTCGTGACTAGATCCACCTCGAAGGGATATAGCACATCTAAGTACTTGCGGCCTGAAAAACGTTTCTCGGGGTGTTCCCAGTGATTGGCTAAGGAAGTGTGTCGAACTCCTTGTGATTAGGAAAGGTTCGAGGGGGAGGCCTCGCTCGCTTAAAAGAGACAGAGCATTCCTGAGGAGGTGCCTTATCTTCCTGTATTTTGAGGGTTTGGAAGATAGCTGATATGAGACTACCTACCATGTCCCGAGTTCTAGCCATGTTGTCCGCCTCGGAGTCAGATCCGGATTGGGAATCGTCTGACCTATGGTAGTCTGCTGATGAGGGAGACGAGGAGTGTAGCCTGGGTGAAGCGGAAGGACCTTGCGAGCTGGAAGAAGAGCCAGACAGAGCCCGCTTTCTAGAATCTCTACCCGGCCTGTCTGCTTGAAGGTCGCGGTCAGGTGCAGGCGACTCACTGTGAGGGGCGGTCGGCGCACGGGTGGCTGTAGATAACTGAGGTAACCGTTCTAAGACCTGGACCAGAGACTGAGAAACTTTAGTCAAATCAGAGACTGACTACATTGCAAAGGCCCACTCAGGGGGTGGCGTGCTCTCATTTCGGGGCTCGGAGTGCTCCTGGGGGGGCAGACATGGTGGAAGGGCTGCAGGACAGGCAGAAAGGAGACGACTGACCTGATGCCCACTTCTTTTTACAGCGCGCGCAGGCGTAGTGAATAGCGGTGGGTCTGGAAGAGAGCCCTTGCAGAGTTGGGCATAAGTCTATGCGGCAGTAGCACTAAGCTGACAGGGAACTGCCGTGGGGAGCCAAGTGTAGCGTCAAACTATAGCAGCGCCAAGCCTACCGAGGTTCAGATGCGGAGCAAACACCTTGTGTCCCCCAAGAAGAGATCCGGAGAAGGGAGAAAAAGTGATCTCAGAAATGCCAGAATAACGCTAGCGGTGGGCGGAGCTTAACGGTTGAGCCACGTGATTGGATGAAGACCGAGGGGGGGCGCGGGTAGAGGGGGAGACTGATTGCGCTGAAGAGAAGGCAGCCCCGTGATGGGCTGAAAAAGGCACGAATAAATCACGCGCAGAGAGGAGGAAGAAGCCTGCCAAAGTGAAAGCGCGTCTGCAAGAGCCCTAAAAGTCATTGTGAAAGGAGGGGGAAGCAGTGACATCGGCTACTGTGAATGGTGAGTTCTGTGTTGTCAGCTGTGTATAGCTGTCCCCTCTGTCAGTGTAATTCTGCCTCTGAAGAGAAGGAAAATGACTTTCTGATGATCGTTACCCTTTAAAAACAAAGTGAGAATGTTCTGGCATTTCTATTTAAAATGTTTGCCCCATTGTTCCAGCTAGAATACCAGTCACTGGCACAAATATATGAGGCTGAAACTGAAAGAGCGAAGGGGAGGGCAGTGCTTGTTGGAGATATGTATCGCGTTCAATGAGCTGATTAGTGGAGGTGCTGGTACTAGCCACCAATATTATAGATCAACAAAAAGGTATAACAAACGTTTTTATGCGACCAAAGAAAACATAAAAAAAAAAATAGAAACACACTTGCCTTTATTTTGGATTCATCTGGTCCTTTACTAGAATCCGCAACTTTGGTCCCTTGTTTCTCTCGCTGCCTGTAAGTCTTCATGACTCCACATAAAAAGGCACTTTTATTCTAAAAGAACAATAAAAAAAAGGTCAGCAAAATTTAAATTTTACAAAAGGGATAAAAGAGAAAAAAAAAAAAAAAGAATGATTAAGATGTGAAAGCTGCGCTTATGCATTAGGCCTCTTTCGCACTTCAGTTTTTTTTTTGCATCAGTTATAATCCGCCAAAAAGGCAGACAAGCGGATCCGTTCTCAACTGATGTGAGGAATGAGGAATTCTGGTTAAATCAGTGTCTGGAGGATCCGCCAGAGGAAAAAACGTTGCAAGATCCGTTTTGAATTCTTTGAGGATGGTGACGGACAGCAACTTTTGGCGGATCCTCAAAAAAAAAAGGATGCAACGGACAGCAATCCGTCACAATCCGCCATTAATGCAAGTCAATGGGGAAAAAAAACGGATCCTCAAAAGAAAATTGAGGATCCGTTTTTTTTCAAAACCTGGTGGATTGTGACTGATTGTAAAAAACGGAAGTGTGAAAGAGGCCTTACCGGTACAAGGCAAATTAAATTATTTGCTTTATATTATTTATCTTGAACCAACTTCAAAACATAGCGAGACATGGATATAACTTTTTTTTTGGAAGAAACATGATCAACGCAAGCAGTCTTCGTGCACATGTTTAGCATTATGATAAGTAACTTAGATACAGACAGAGCAAACAGTAGGTAAGAGGAGATTTAATTCACATAGCAAATACTGCATCCAGATGTTGGCAGATTCCTGGTAGAAACATGATACACTCATTTTAAACACAAATTAATATGGGATCGTGATAGATATATATTTATAATTTTGCAGCAATATGGGAACTTAAATGAATGAAACGTGAGAAGATTAGGCGCAGATTTAAATGAAGAATCCATAACCAAAACTTCAAATTTCATTTGTGAATATACGCGAGGGGATGCTTCTAACCTATGAAATTGCGTGGCTTCACAAAACCATATGCAGGAAGAAAAATTTAAGTTTGATGGATAAAAATAAAAATCGCAATTCCACTGTCACCCCCCCCAAGGGTGTTTTTACAGTTGTGGCCAAAAGTATTGACACCCCTGCAATTTTGTCAGATAATACTCAGTTTCTTCCTGAAAATGATTGCAAACAAATTCTTTGGTATTATCTTCATTTCTCGTTCGCCTTATTGGGGGACACAGAGACCATGGGTGTATGCTGCTGCCACTAGGAGGCTGACACTATGCACAGAAAAAGGTTAGCTCCTCCTCCGCAGTATACACCCCACCGACCGGCACTAATTTCCTCAGTTTAGCTTAGTGTCAGTAGGAGGTGGACACGGGTCTTTCATTAGACCCATATCTACCTCAGCGTGCGTCGTTCCCTTGCAGGTTTCGGAGGGATACGGAGTGAACAGTCACATCCGTACTCCCACAAAGAGACTATGAGTACGGCGTGTACTGCCACCCCGTATCCTCATAGCTCTCCACGGCAGGACCAAGAGCCCCGAGCACGGATGCGTGTCAGGCGATCCACCTTGTCCTCGCCCCCCCGTCTCCCACCCACTCGCCCACCAGAGCCTGTCGGTCTGGATGAGACGCGGACCTCCTTCTATGGAAGAGGACAGCATCATGATAAGGTACAGGTTTTTGCCGAGAGGTAAGTATGGGACCCCGGAGTCACCTCCTCTCCCTAGCCTCCCACGTCTCCCCAGCTACACCTCTCTTATTTTGGCCAGCCATGCTGCAGGCTTGGGTACCTTGCGGAGCGGGCGCCCTTAATGACATCCCCAGGTGTCACGGCTCCTTTCAGCAGCCTCTTCCTCTCTCTGCACCCCCCCCTCGGCTGCACTTCTTATTTCGACAACAGCCGGGCGGCAGGCATGGATCCACCGCGGGGGCGATCGCGCGGCAGTGCATCGTTGCCTCCGCGCCGCCCCGCGCTCCCCGCCGGCAGCCGCATCTACTCCAGGCCCCGGCTTCTATTGCGGCCTTGTTCGCCGTCGCGGCCACGCCCCCCGCCTTTCCTTAGGCGGGCTTCTCTCCCGCCCGTTCTAAGCCCGCCCACCGTTCGCTCCCTCCCATTCTAGGCCGCCCTCCGCTCTTTCCCTCTACATCTGCGCTCCGGAGGCGGCACCACCTTTGGCTGCAGTTAACCCCGCCCTCCCTGTCTCCACAAGGAAGCGCGCGTTTTTTCTACCGGGCTCTCAGGAGGCCGCCATTTTCTCCAGCCTGTCAGCCGGACTCCTTCGCCGCTTCTGTGGCCCTAGAGATATGGACGAGCTGTGCAGCAGCGCTCGCTGAAAGCATCTACAGGACACCAGACCGTGAGTAGCTCTGCATCTGCAGACTGACACCCTCCTCTGCCTCCTGTCCCCCATCCTTCCGGCACTGCTTCAGTGACTTTCCCCCCATCCAGCCGCTGCCCAGGAGCCCCCTATTGCTCCACGTGAGAGCGAATCTCAATCAGTGGCGTATCTCACCAGAGCGTCTCAGTCCCTAGTGGCCATTCTTCATAAGTTGTCCCTGGGCTCCTCTGCAGGACCCAGCAGGTCACAAGAGGTTCCACCTGAACCAGCCACCATGAGCCGCAAAAGACCCAGGCAGGATCTCCGGCCGGAATCATCCCCTCGCTCCATCTCACCACATAGTCCTTCCCAGCAGTATCCTTCCCGTGCATCCTCACCTGAGTCAGGCGAAGCATTCTCTGATGCGCCATCCGAGGAGATTTTAGAGCTGGATTCGGCCCATACCGCGGACATGAAGGTTACGGTACAGAACCTCATTGCAGCGATTAACCATACTTTCGAGATCACAGACTCCCCTGCGAAACCCTCAGATCAGGAGGTTTCGTTCAGACGGGCATAAACACCTTCCGGAGTCTTCGCTCCTCATTCGGAGTTTGCCAAGCTCCTCACCAGGAAAGGGAAAATCCATCCAGGCGCTTTCAAAGAGGGAAGCACCTCGGCATGCTGTATCCATTCTCTCAAGAGCTCACCGACAACTGGTCAGCTTCTCCCTCTGTAGACACTCCTGTGTCCAGACTAACAGCACGGTCCTTCCGATTTCAGGTGTGGCGGTTTTGAAGGATTCTAACGACAGGATCATGGAATCCTTAGCAAAGTCAGCATTCAAAGCGGCTGCAACGGTGCTAAGCCCAGCCTTTGCCTCTACTTCGGTAGCAAAGGCCAAAGCTGCTTGGGCGGAAGATCTCCGCCAAGGCATTCTTGATGGAGCCCAAACAGAGTGTTTGGCCTTGGAGGCCGCCTCTTGTGCAGCTCAAGCGTCCAGCAACTTAGTTGCAATCTGACGTACAATTTGGCTCAAGGCTTGGCAGGCGGATTTGTCGTCTAAAAAAATCCCTTACCAATCTGCCCTTTCAGGGTGCGCGTCTCTTTGGATCCCAGCTGGACCAGATTATCAGACGCCACTGGGGGCACAAGCTCTCTTCCACAGTCCAAGCCTCGTAGACACCCTCCAGGGTGTCAGTTTCGGTCTTTCCGCCACGTCGCGACGGCAGAATCCTTTTCCAACCAACAAAGGCCGCAAGCACGCCAGGATAGGAAGAAGGTCTCCTTTATGCCCACTTCATCCTGGCGATCTCACTCCTCCCAGGGCAGAGGGTCCAGAACTGGAAGGTCCACTTCGGCATGACTATCTATAAAGCTCCGAGGCGACTTTCCAACTGGGCGGCCGACTCAATGGAAGTCGCTTGGGTCTGGAAGTTGTATCCTCAGGAAACAAGATAGAGTTAGTGTCTCGGCCCCGGGATCGCCTCTTCGAGTCCCGTCCTCCAAAAGGCCCCGCCTTAGTTCCGGGCGTCTTTGCACCCATCGACTCGCTTCTCCGTTCCGGGGTCATTGTGCCCGTTGCCGAAAGAGCGATTCCCAGGGTTTTACTCAAACCTATTTGTAGTGCCGAAAAAAGGCGGCGCGGTTCGGACCATTCTGGACCTCAAACTGCTGAACAAGAGGGTCCGCCTGCGTCATTTCAGGATGGGGACCCTCCGTTCAGTAATCGCTTCCATGGAGGCGCAGGAATTCATGTGTTCAATAGACATTCAAGATGCCTATCTGCATGTCCCCATCTTACGGGCATCAGATATTTCTGCGTTTTGCGATTCATCAGGACCACTACCAGTTTGTCGCCCTGCCGTTCGGTCTTGCCACCGCGCCCAGAGTATTTACAGAGATCATGGCGGCGTTGATGGCCCTGTTGAGGATCAGAGGTCTCGTACTCTTCCCGTACCTCAACGCCATTCTAATCAAAGCTCCGTCTTTTCACCATACTCTCCAAAGCCTTACCATCGTTCGACACCCTGTCCAGTTTGGGTGGCTCGTAAACAAGAGGAAGTCCTAACTCGTTCTGACTCAACGTCTTGTGTTTCTAGGCTTATTGTTCGGCACCCGTCGATCGAGGGTCTCTCTCCCGGAAGAGAAGTTGATCTCTGCGGCGAGATGTTCGATCGCTACAGAGCCTAAAGCTTCCATCTTTCCGGTCAGCCATGAAAGTTTTGGGAAAGATGGTATAGACGACGGAAGCGATCCCCTTTGCTCAATTTCACACGAGACCGCTTCAACAGGCCATACTGTCTCGGTGGAACAGGTCCGTTCTCTCCCTGGATCGTCCAATTCGCCTCTCGTTCCGGGTCAAACAGTCAATTGGTGGCTGACGTCACCCCTCATTTCCCTGGGCCGGTCATTCCTTCCGATTTACTGGCAGATTGTGACAACGGACGCCAGCCTCCTCGGCTGGGGAGCGGTGTTTCGCAATCGGATGGTTCAGGGTCGGTGGACGACCCAAGAGACAACTCTGCCGATCAACGTCCTCGAGATACGGGCGATTTATCATTCACTGGGAAAGGCTTCTCAGGGGTCTGCCGGTCCGGATTCAGACAGACAATGCCACAGCGGTGGCATATGTCAACCACCGAGGGGGGACACGGAGCTCCTCGGCTCTAGCGGCAGTGTCCAGGATTCTCCACTGGACAGAGGTATTGGTCCCAGCGATATCCGCAGTGCACATTCCCAGCGTGGACAACTGGGCCGCCGATTTTCTCGGCCGTGAGGGTCTCACGGCGGGAGAGTGGTCCTTACATCCGAACGTCTTTCATCAGCTTTGCCGTCGTTGAGGGACTCCGTACGTGGACCTGCTGGCGTCTCGCCTGAACAGGAAGGTCCCACAGTTCGTATCCAGGGCCCGAGATCCTCTCGCAGTGGGCGCCGAGGCTCTGACCATTCCCTGGTCGCAGTTCAACCTCCCTTATCTGTTCCCTCCCCTTCTTCCCAAGCTGTTGAAGAAAATCAAGGCGGAGGCGTACCAGTCATCCTCATCGCTTCAGATTGGCCCAGAAGGGCTTGGTTCGGGGACATCGTCAATCTTCTCTCGGACGCCCCCTGGAAGCTTTCAGACAGAGCGGATCTGCTGTCACAAGGTCCAATCTGCCATCCCAATTCTCTGCCACTTAATTTAACTGCGTGGCTGTTGAAACCGCGGTTCTGAGGCGGTCAGGTTTTTCAGATCGAGTTATTCACACCATGAACCGGGCTACAAAACCCATCGTCTTCGAGAATTTATTATCGTACATGGAAGGCCTATTTCACTTGGTGCGAGGCCAATGACGTTCCGCCCATGTCCTTTTCTCTCCCTTCTATCCTGGCGTTCCTCCAGGCAGGACTAGATGCGGGCCTTGCCCTCAGTTCTTTGAAGGGTCAGGTTTCAGCGCTCTCCATTCTTTTTCAGAAGATGTTGGCCTCCCGTCCGCAGGTCAAAACCTTTCTTCAGGGAATGGCTCATACGGCACCTGCGACCCGCGCTCCCGTGGATCCATGGGATCTCAATCTGGTTCTGGAGACTCTTCAACGGTCTCCCTTTGAACCTCTCAGGGAAGTCTCCCTGTCCCCTCTCTCCTGGAAAGTGGACTTTCTGGTGGCCATCACCTCCATCCAGCGCGTGTCGGAAATGGTGGCCCTTTCTTGCGCCCCCCTTTCCTGGTGCTCCATCAGGACAAGGTGGTCCTGCGGCCCCCGCCTTCCTTCCTAAGGTGGTGTCCACTTTTCACCTAAATGAGGACTTTGTTCTCCCGTCCTTTTGTCCGGGTCCAATCCACCCTCTGGAACGCTCCTTGAACAAACTAGACCTGGTCGGGAACATGAAGGTCTACCTGGCTAGGACGTCTCCCTTGTGGAAGACAGACTATTTTTTCATCATTCCAGATGGTGCGCGGAAATGTCAGCCGGCCTCCAAGGCTACCATTGCTCGCTGCATCAGATTGGCAATTTTGGAGGCCTAACGGGTCAAGCATCGAGTGCCCCCTCCGGGAATTAGAGCTCACTCTACCCGGGCAGGGGGTGCCTCCTGGGCGGTGCACCACAAAGCTTCTGCGCAGCAGCTCTGCAAAGTGGCAACCTGGTCTTCGATCCACACGTTTGCCAAATTTTACAAGGTCCACACCTATGCTTCGGCGAATGCCAGCCTAGGCAGAAGGATCTTGCAGGCGGCGGTGGTGAGTCCGCTGACCTGATGGAAGTTTGTTTCCCACCACAGGGACTGCTTTGGGACGTCCCATGGTCTCTGTGTCCTCCAATAAGGCGAACGAGAAAACAGGATTTTTGGGTTGCTTACCGTAAAATCTGTTTCTCGGCGCCTTCATTGGGGGACACAGCACCCTCCCATATTCTGCAACTCCTGTTCTTAGGTTGTTTGTTGATTACAGTTGAGTTGTCTGTTCTGTTTTCATTCTGTTACTACTTCTACTGCTTTCTCACTAACTGAGGAAATTAGTGCCGGTCGGTGGGGTGTATACTGCGGAGGAGGAGCTAACCTTTTTCTGTGCATAGTGTCAGCCTCCTAGTGGCAGCAGCATACACCCATGGTCTCTGTGTCCCCCAATGAAGGCTCCGAGAAACAGATTTTACGGTAAGCAACCCAAAAATCCTGTTTTAATTTGTCTTAAATGAAAAAAACACAAAAGAGAATGAAGCAAAAAGAAAAAAAATTGATCATTTCACAAAAACTCCAAAAATGGGCCAGACAAAAGTAATGGCCCCCCCTCATAACTGCGACCAACCGCTTCCGGTAACCATCAATGAGTTTCTTACAGTGCTCTGCTGGAATTTTAGACCATTCTTCTTTGGTAAACTGCTCCAGGTCCATGATATTTGAAAGGTGCCTTCTCCAAACTGCCATTTTTAGATCTCTCCACAGGTGTTCTATGGGATTCAGGTCTGGACTCATTGCTGGCCACCTTAGAAGTCTCCAGTGCTTTCTCTCAAACCATTTTCTAGTGCTTTTTGAAGTGTGTTTTGGGCCATTGTCCTGCTGGAAGACCCATGACCTCTGAGGGAGACCCAGCTTTCTCACACTGGGCCCTACATTATGCTGCAAAATTTGTTGGTAGTCTTCAAACTTCATAATGCCATGCACACGGTCAAGCAGTCCAGTGCCAGAGGCAGCAAAGCAACCCCAAAACATCAGGGAACCTCCGCCATGTTTGTCTGTAGGGACCGTGTTTTTTTTCTTTGAATGCCTCTTTTTTTCTCCTGTAAACTCTATGTTGATGCCTTTGCCCAAAAAGCTCTACTTTTGTCTCATCTGACCAGAGAACATTCTTCCAAAACGTTTTAGCCTTTTTCAGGTAAGTTTTGGCAAACTCCAGCCTGGCTTTTTTATGTCTCGGGGTAAGAAGTGGGGTCTTCCTGGGTCTCCTACCATACAGTCCCTTTTCAGACGCCGGCGGATAGTACGGGTTGACACTGTTGTACCCTCGGACTGCAGGGCAGCTTGAACTTGTTTGGATGTTAGTCGAGGTTCTTTATCCAACATCCGCACAATCTTGCGTTGAAATCTCTTGTCAATTTTTCTTTTCCATCCACATCTAGGGAGGTTAGCCACAGTGCCATGGGCTTTAAACTTCTTGATGACACTGCGCACGGTAGACACAGGAATATTCACATCTTTGGAGATGGACTTGTAGCCTTGAGATTGCTCATGCTTCCTCACAATTTGGTTTCTCAAGTCCTCAGACAGTTCTTTGGTCTTCTTTCTTTTCTCCATGCTCAATGTGGTACACACAAGGACACAGGTTGAGTCAACTTTAATCCATGTCAACTGGCTGCAAGTGTGGTTTAGTCATTGCCAACACCTGTTAGGTGCCACAGGTAAGTTACAGGTGCTGTTAATTACACAAATTAGAGAAGCATCACATGATGTTTCGAACAGTGACAATACTTTTGTTCACCCTCTTTTTTTATGTTTGGTGTGGAATTATATCCAATTTGGCTTTAGAACAATTCTTTTTGTGTTTTTTTCATTTAAGACAAATTAAATGAAGATAATACCAAAGAATTTGTGTTTGCAATCATTTTCAGGAAGAAACTGAGTATTATCTGACAAAATTGCAGGGGGTGTCAATACTTTTGGCCACAACTAAGTAAAAGCCACCTTCAGCAGCACCAAGGCTGCATTCTGTGAAGGAAATATTTCGGTTTCTGATCCCTAGTAACGCCGAAATATTGACTTTTATAAATTGCTCCCCATACCTGTATTGAGTCCCATAGGTATGGTGTGTCCCACTGTATCAGCCGCCTCCCAGCCGTCCATCATGCCCCTGTTGCGTCTGCGCGCCGCCTCCAGCGCTGTGCCAACAGTTCTCGGGCATGTGCAGTGCGCGCTGCCCGGGAACTGACATCAGCCTATCACGCCTGCGTGTTGCGGAGGCCCCAGATCCCGCCCCGCAGTGTGTTATGATGTATTCACACTGCGGGGCTGGGAATCTGGCGCCTGCGCAGTGAGCATCTATAGCTGCACCTATGAAAAAAAGAGAAATAGGAGGGAGATGGGGCAGGCGCAGCTGTAGATGCTCACTGCGCAGGTGCCAGATTCCCAGCCCCGCAGTGTAAAAACATCATAACATTACGGGACAGGATCTGGGGCCTCCGCAACACGCAGGCGCAATAGCCTGATGTCAGTTCCCGGGCAGCACAGACTGCGCATGCCCGAGAACTGTTGGCACAGCGCAGGCGTCGGCATACAACACAGGAGGAGGCGACGCACAGACGCATGATGGATAGCTGGGAGTCGGCTGATACAGGGACACACCATACCTATGGGACTCAATACAGGTATGGGGAGCAATTTATAAAAGTCAATAATTCGGTGTTATTAGGGATCAGAAACAGAAGAACCACCTTCACAGAATGCAGCCTTAGTGTTGCTGAAGGTGGCTCTTTTACTTAATGCCCTGGGGGGTGACAGGTTCCCTTTAACTTAGGGAATTTATGTATGCAGACAACACTCTAACAGTCCCTTATTACATCACATACAAACAGATCTTTAGAAAAATTATTTCTAAATTCCATTTATGATATGTAAATGAAGTCTGACTATTTGAGGGGATGTTAAGTGTCCCCAGACTAGTTGGCCCAGTTGTAAGTTATCACAAGCGCTATACTTACCTATTGCATGCGTGCGGCTTCTTCCCCTCTCATCATTAATCCTATGAAGCTGGGTGTACGTGTTCTGGCTTCAAAGAGCTCCACTACGCATGATCGGAAGTCTGTGCACCTCTCTGAAGTCAGAGCATGTACACCCAGCTTCAGAGGATCAATGATGAGGGAAAAAAGCCAGGCGAAAGAGCGAGGAAAGTACAGACCTCAAAGGGGCGTGATAACATCTAAGTGGGCCAACTAGTCTGGGGACACTAATGCCCCCTCAACTTGTAAAGTCTCATTTACATATCATAAAAGACTATGTATTTCTAAACAGATCTTTAAAAAAAATGTATGTAATGTAACTTGAAACTCGACAAAAATGTAAAAAAAAATTGCAATTTTCAAACTTTGAATAATTATCCCTTTAATCCAGATAGTCATACCACATAAAAACATTAACAACATTTCCCACATGTCTGTCTTACATCAGCACCATTTTTAAAACGCTATTTTGTTAGCCTTTTAGGTTTTAAAAATGTAGAATCTCTCATTTTTTCAAGGAAATTTACAAAATTTATTTTTGAGGGACCTATCCAGGTTTGAAGGGACCTTGGGGGTACTATATATTGGAAAACCCCAAATGTGATACCATGTGAAAACTTCTCAGATAGTTTATTAACGCTTCAAGTGATTTTCAGGAATTAATGCAAAGTGGAATAGCAAGAATGAAAAAGTGTTTGTTTACCATCTAAATGTCACTAATTTCTGAACTAACCGCTATAGCCTGGAGACTAAGCAGGGCTGTTGAGTCGGAGTCGGAGCTCATTTTGGTGGAGTCGGAATAAAATGGACCAACTCCTAAAATATATAATAAATTGGGTACAGTAGTTCAATGCAGATTGTGCTGAATATTTTTTCATAGGAATTTGGGAAAGTTATGAAATGTCCTATAAATGGCTGTTCTATTCCTGATCTAAGGCTACATTCACACACCATTTTTGCTGCAATTTTTGAGGATACGTTTTTCAGCTGCAAAAGCAGATGAGATTTTTAAAAAACCGCATAACCTGAAAGGTTTTTGAGCTCATAGATGTTTTCAATAGCAAAAGCAGATTAGAAGTCTGCTCTATCCATCCATTTATCTATATCTGTCTATCCATATCGTATCTTTATCAAAAAGAATGAAAGCCAGGTAGCACACAGACTAACACTTTTTTTTTTTTTTTTTTTTTAGCACCAGTCAGGTACACCTCATAGCTGCCCAAAAGAACGCTCAGGACAGGCATTGCTCGTCTTCAGTAACACAACATCAATTGATAGCTGGAATAAATAGACTGCATTCATCACATCTTCTTAAGGTGCAGGCTTTATTTTCAAGTTTAGGGGTGTGTAGTATGAGGTTCTGCAGCAGCTGAGGTGTGCAGTATGAGGTTCTGCCCCCCCCAGGTTTGAGCTTGGCTGCGCCCATGGTGTGAATGTTGCCTGAGGATCTAGGCTTTGTCTTTGCTGAGATAAGTCAGTGCTGCACTCCAGCACCAGTGAAGCTCCTCCTCTACAGACAAGGGTACAAAGTAAACACACTCAGAAAGAAGGAAGGCCTGCACTCTTCTCAGAAGAATTGCTAGAGTGAACAGGATAAAAAGATTAAGGTAATTACTTCTTAAAGCATATTTAAACTTTCAATAAACTGTGCATAAATCAACAGTCCAGTATACTTTATGTTCGCTCTCTATGCTTGATGCTTGTTTGTTTTTTCTTTGAGCTCATACTTTTGGGAAGCTAGCTTTTATACAATATACAGGGAAAATACAGCAACAGGATTGATGAGTACTTGTATAGGTATAGAAGCCAAGACATCAAGTTATTAGCTCTGTTATCAGTTTGTCATCTGTACTATTGATTTATGCAAAGTTTGTTTTATTTCTATCTATAATTAGACAGTGGGCAAAGTATGTATTTGATACACTGTCGATTCTCACCTACAAAGAATGGACAGGTCTGAAACTTTTAATCATAGGTACACTTCAACTGAGAGAAACAGAATCTAAAGGAAATGTCTGACCTCTGTAATTGCAAACAAAGGTTTCTATACCAAATATTAAGTTCTGTTTTTCTATTGTATCAAATAAGTATTTCATGTAATAAAATGCATATTATTTAAATCCTACAATGTGATTTTCTGGATTTTTTATAGTCTCTCACAGGATAAGTGTACAATTGCAGACCTCTCCATTCTTTGCAGGTGGGAAAACTTGCAAAATTGTCAGTGTATCAAATTCTTATTTTCCCCTCTGTACATGGTTCCCTGTTCTTGCTGGAATTAGAATATACATTTTATAGGACAAAATTATTTGAGAGAATTTAGAAGATTACAAAATGTCTAAGAAGCTTCCCATGAAGTCAGCTGTATTTGAGCATTTCACAGTGACTCAAGATGAAAAATATTTTGTGTGTTAATGTATGACAAGTGACCCAGAGGAAAACAAATGCTGTGATACCAAAATCAGTGCATACTCAGTGATAAAAATGCTCCTGCAAGAGCTTCCAATCTAAAAAGACATTCACAACGCTTCCACCCAGAAGTTTTCAAAGCTGTGACAGAGAAAGATAACAGCAGCACCAAGAAACCCACAGCCAGCACTTCCTGCCAGGCAAAGGAGGAGGAAAGAGCATCTCAAACATCATTAACAAGATATTTTCGAAGTGACAAAGTTACTGTAACAATGACAGCAGATATGTTTAAAAGACAGCTCATACAGCTTGTTGTAAAGGACTGTGTACCATTATTTTTTGCACGACCAGCTTATACAGCTCTTAATGGAGAAATGGCCCTAAAACTTGGTGTTTCTCTGGAAAGAGAAAGTATTAGAAAATTAGTGACTGAAGAAGCCCTTAAACAAAAAGATTTTAAAAAGACTCTCCAAAGACGCTTCATTTTTCTTAAAATGGATGCCTGCACACGTCACAGAGTGAACTATTTTGCCATCAATGTTCGATATGTTTGTGACAACAAAGAAATTGTTACCACTGGCAGTAAAAGATAACAAAGCTCATCACAGCAGCCAGTTTCTCCAGGCCTTAGTGGAAAAAGTTCTGCAAGATTACGAACTCAAAAGGTTCTTGCTATTGTAACGGACAATGCTTCAAACATAAGTACAATTAAACTGATGAATGAGAGTAATGAACAACAGCTAGAAGAAAATTTAGGATTCAGTATGTTTGAGATGGAAGGCCACAGTGCTGTTCATGTAACTGAAGAACAAACAGATATTACAACAGAAGAACAGCAAAATTATACTGTAGAAATAGATGATCTTGTTGAAGCTGCTTCAAAACACTTTCATATTCATCACATGCGCTGTGTTGTGCACATGCTGCAGCTGGCAATAAGATAGTCTGCAAGAGGGACATGCTGGAAATCTGATTGGAAAAGTGAGGAAATTGGTTATTGCCGCCAGAACCCCTAAAATTGATTCCATCTTGAAGAGACGTGCTGGGAAAGGGGCAATTGTTGATCAAGCCACTCGGTGGGGCAGCACTTATTTAATGATTGAGTGATTGCTTGAACTAAAACAGTTTCTTATATAGATATGGCGAACCCTCAGGTAACCCTAACTGAAGGTCAATGGACACAGGTGGCTGAATTGAAGGAATTGCTTAGTGTATTACATATTTACAATTTATTACAGTTTGTGTTCTAACGTTGTATTCCATTAAATATATATTATGCTCTAAATATCTTTATTGTATCATAAAAATGATTAAATGTCTGATGTTCACATTGTACTACAATACATTTTTCACTTAAATATAAGCAATATATGTGGGAGTCGGAGTCGCAGGTTTGGCTTACCGACTCCATAGCCCTGACTCTAAGGTCGCCATTTGGCCATGAAGTGCTATGGCAAACATCAAGACCACAGAATCATGATCTCGGTGTGTCAATTTGATTAAAGTGGAAGCCCCCACAATCTAAACCATTTACTTGATGTAGTCACATTTGACAGCAGCATCTAAGGGGTTAAACAGATATGGACGGTTCCAACACTGATCGTTTGTGATACAGCAAGTTGTCAGCTATAGTGTACAGTTGACAGCTGCTGGATTGTCATCTATATGGGGATGATATTCGCTTATATCTCAGGTCAGTAAAGAGATGTATTGATGTCATTAAGGGGTTAAACCAAATAGTTATATCACACAAAATAGTTAATATATAACATTTACCACATGTCCACTTTACATCTTCATCATTTTAGGCTACTTTCACACATCCGTTTTTGTAAATCCGACACGATGCGGCGAAAATAGTGAAAACCGGATCCGGAATTGGATCCGTTTTTTTCACATAGAATTTAATGATCGCCGCATCGTGCCGGATGGACATGCGGCGCCTCCGGTTTGTGCCGGATACGGCAAACATGCGCCGTCCGGCGTATGTAAAAAACGTTGCCTGCAACGTTTTTGTGCAGCGCCGGACCGGCTTTTTGAACAGCGCATGCCCGGGCACTGAGATTTAACCCCACAAGTGCCCGGCGAGTCTCTCTCCCTCTCTATCCCGTGCTGCGGCTCCTCTCCATACCGGCTCTCCCGTCCCCCGGTGCTGCGGCTCCTCTCCATACCGGCTCTCCCGTCCCCCGGTGCTGCGGCTCCTCTCCATACCGGCTCTCCCGTCCCCCGGTGCTGCGGCTCCTCTCCATACCGGCTCTCCCGTCCCCCGGTGCTGCGGCTCCTCTCCATACCGGCTCTCCCGTCCCCCGGTGCTGCGGCTCCTCTCCATACCGGCTCTCCCGTCCCCCGGTGCTGCGGCTCCTCTCCATACCGGCTCTCCCGTCCCCCGGTGCTGCGGCTCCTCTCCATACCGGCTCTCCCGTCCCCCGGTGCTGCAGCTCCTCTCCATACCGGCTCTCCCGTCCCCCGTGCTGCAGCTCCTCTCCATACCGGCTCTGCCGTCCCCCGGTGCTGCGGCTCCTTTAAATGTCCTCCACGCCGCATAAGGCGCCGCATCTACATCCGGTGTCACCGCTGCAGGCCGGATCCGCCGGACCGGCTATTCGCCGCATGCCGCCGGACCCCTGACACCGGATGTGTGAAAGTAGCCTTAGTCGGAAGGGTTTAAGTTTAATCAAGAAATTCTCTTTTTCCTACAAAACTTTTTTTTTTTTTTTGAAGTGGCTTCCATGCGCCTATATGACAGAAAACACCGCAAAGTGACCCCCATATTAAAAACTGCACCCCCCTCAAGTGTTCAAACCCACATTCAACAACCGTCATCTTATTAGAATGTCACTCAGGAACCGCAGGAGGACATAAGTGACCTTCAAAAGGAAAGGCAAATGGCAGCTGGGGTGAAGTGCACGGCAAGAACAGTTCGTAACAGGCTCCTAGAGGCAGGGCTCAAGTCATGTAAAGGTAGAAAAAAGCCTTTCATCAATGAGAAGCAAAGGAGAGCCAGGCTGATGTTTGCCAAAGACCATAAGAATTGGACCATAGAGGACTGGAGTAAGGTAATCTTCTCTGATGAGTCTAATTTTCAGCTTTAACCAACACCTGGTCGTCTAGTGGTTAGACAGAGACCTAGAGACGCGTACAAGCCACAGTGTCTGGCAGCCACTGTGAAATTTGGTGAAGGATCGGTGATCTGGGGATGCTTCAGCAAGGCAGGAATTGGGCAGGTTAATCTTCGTGAAGGACGTATGAATCAAGCCGCATACAAGGTTATCCTGGAAAAACAGCAGATTTGTTCTGCTCAGGCCATGTTCCCCAACAGTGAGGACTGGTTTTTCCAGCCAGCAATGTGCCATGCCACACAGCTAGGTCAATCAATGTGTGGATGAAGGACCACCAGATCAAATCCCTGTCATGGCCAGCCCAATCTCCAGACCTAAACCCCACTGAAAACCTCTAGAATGTAATCAAGAGGAACATTGATTACAAGCCATCAAACAAAGGAGAACTGCTTACATTTTTGTACCAGGAGTGGCATAAGGTCACCCAAAAGCAGTGTGAAAGACTGGTGGAAAGCATGCCAAGACGCATGAAAGCTGTGATTAAAAATCATGGTTATTCCACAAAATGATGATTTCTGAACATTTCCTGAGTTAAAACATTAGTAATGTTGTTTCTAAATGATTATGAACTTGTTTTCTTAGCATTATTTGAGGTCTGCAAGCACTGTATTTTTTGTTATTTTGACCATTTCTCATTTTCTGAAAATAAATACAACATTTAGTGCTTGGAAATTCGAAGACATGTTGTCAGTAGATTATAGAATAAAAGAGCAATTTACATTTTACTCAAAAATATACCTATGAAGAGAAAAATGAAACAAATTGAAAATTTTCATGCAGTCTCTTAATTTTTGCCAGAGCTGTATTTATAAGGGCTAATAGGAAAAAACAGACCTCACAGATTGTGGTGTAATTTCTTTTGAGTGTGCCATTAACCTACATGCAACTACTTTTGAGGCTTAGTGCAAAAGTTCAGAAGGGAAGGAGCACCATATTATAGTGCAGATTTTACCATTAGGCCAGGGTCACACTACCATACAACACAGCCGAGTGCTATGCGATAAAGCATTGCATAGCACTCGGCCCAGTGTTATACTATGGGGCAGCGCAGATCCGTGATTATTTGCAGCATGCTGCGATTGTCAATGAGATTCCGCTAACTTGCACCCATAAAAGTCTATGGGTGTGAGTGAAACAGCACTGCACTCGGATATCACCTGAGTGCAGTGCGATAAACGCAGAGGCCGGTAGCAGAGATAGAGAAATTACTTTCTTCATTTTCTAGGCAGCTGTGCGCCGATCCTGCTACGCAAGAGGATAGGAGCACAGTAACAAGACACTTGGCTCACGCTCGCAGCAGACAAGTGTCATTAGCATATTTAGTGTATTTTTTATTTTACATAAAATATGTATTCATGGGTATATTTTTTACGTTTTATGATTGTTATTCTTAAAATATTTATTTTTTTTAGTTAGTCCCTCTACAGGAATTTAACTTTTATCACTCTGATCGCTTGTATAATGCATTGCAATCCTTTATACCCATCAGTGTTACAATGACAGAAGCCTCTTAAAGGGAATCTGTCACCCTTTTTTGAGATACCATATAATGATATCATTCAATTGTGTGTCACATAAGGATTCTCTTAGTACTTTTGCTTCCCCCTGACCCCGCACCTTTCGTGCATAAATACCTTTTTTATATTGGTGCAGATGCATGAAAACTGCCACGGTCCGGTACGATGGGCAGGGCTTATTCACCTGCTCCCCCCCTCCCTTCTTCTTATGTAGAGCAAGACAGGGCGGGGGGAGCAGGTGAATAAGCCCCGCCCAGCGGACCGGACAGCGGCAGTTTACATACATCTAAACCGATATAAAAAAGGTATTTATGCATGAAAGGTGCGGGGTCAGGGGGAAGCAAAAGTACTAAGAGAATCCTTATGTGACATACAATTGAATGATATCTCAGCATGGTCTAACAGGCTTGCTGTATCTTGCAAATCCAGTCATAAAAACCACGGGTTGCCATGACGCCTATTGAGGGGCATGCCGATTAGACAAGAAAGGGAGCCCCCTTCCTCACCCAGACTCCTAAATTTTACGATCGATTGTGCCATTTAGAGGGTCAAAGAGTGCAGAGTGGTGTGTGTTAAACAGTCTGGCTCTTCCCAGTGTCACTGGAGGAGATTGATAGGTAGAGTCCTGTAAATCACCAGTCACGGATCTGACTATGGTCCCCAACCGGATCTTAGAACAGTATTTTCTCTGAAACTCTGCTTTAAACCACTAAAAATGTACCTGCACATGCGAGAGGTCACTATCCTTGAACTGTTGTAGCACAGCTAATGCACCTTCTTCATTGAATTCCTTCAAAGCTTCAATAGCCCTTTCATCTAGATCACTATGAGACACTAATCCTGTGGAGAAAAAAAAATAGATATCATTAGTTTGTAAAAAGTGCTTACTCATATAGAATAAATAAAAAATGTTTTTGGAGTTTTAGCTTAAAGGGGGTTTTCCACCCCAGTGCAAACTTGTAATGTACAGTGTTAGGATTCACCTCAGCTAGCCCCATTCCAGCAGCCGTCACTTGTCCACAAAGTGGTTGCAAACCACTCAAACTGGCCAAGAGAGCCGAATTTTAAAAGTATTCTACATGTTACATGAACGTGTACCCAGAAGTGAACAACCCCATTAGTATCACTTGAAGCACGGTTGCTTTCCTTCATATGTGAGCAGTGTCATGTTGCTAAGAGGAGATTTTGTTGATGTAAACCAGTATTCTCATTAATTCTTCTAGGTAGAATATTAGTCATGTGCAATAAAGCAAACCATATACAGAACAGTAAGGGAAGAATCCTATGTATGACGCCATATGAAATCTGCAGCAGCTGTGTGAACACAACGTGCATCAGTCCCCCAACAGGGTCTGTGGTCTAAGAATTGGTGGAAGAACACATTGATCCCAGCTGTCTAACCGCCCTGTACAAGATTAGGAGCAGAGGCTATCGATGCCTGTGCTGGCCCAAATCAAAGTGCAGATATTCTGCTCATTACTCAGCATTTTAAAGGGTATTCCCAGTACAGTCATTCATAACATCAGTTTTCTTCAATGGAATTTCAGACAGGGATGGTGAGTGTACACCCACCCTAATAAACACTACTATATAAATGCCTCTAGTTCTAGCAACATTACATTCAGTCAAATTGCTTCCTTCACTCTCAGAGCTACTGACTGGATGAGAAGGGTCCAGTTGATAAATGCGATTCCACAAAAAAAAAAAAGAAAAGTAACATCCTCTAGTGTAGTAGCAATTAATTGATTGCTATAAAGTTCACAACCTAACTATTAGGCTTCATTTTGATGTCCACTGATGAAAAACTAACCTTTTTCTATTAGTGTTTAGGATCAGATTTTCATTAGTGTCAGTGTTTACCATCCACATTTTAATTTTTCTACAAATAGATAAAACAGATCCTGATTGCAAAAGTAATCCCTGCCTTAGGGTAAGGTCAGACCAAGCAGCACAAGCAAGATTTATTATGGTGTATGGCCGCATGCTTTTTTGGGTAAAACCTTGTTCTACAGCCATATTATATGCCCACTTAAAGGGTCAGGCATATCATGTAGCCTATATATCAGCCAGGTATAACTTCCTTTGACATGCTCCTGGGTTTCAGAGAAAATATACTTTGAAAAGCCATCCAGGGGCAATTTCCATAGACCTGACTAGTCTGGCACAGCGCTTGAACAGCTTCCAGCGTCGATGAGGTGAGTGACCAATCTCTCACAATGCACAGGTGAGGGAGAGACCAGTCAATCACCTGCTGTTGGGCCAAGATAAGCGAGTCAGGAGCAGAGCTATGGTCTCCAGACGGATCCTTACCCCCTTAAGGACCAGGCGTATTTCCGTTTTTGCATCCTTTTTTTGCCCTCTTCTTCCCAGAGCCAAAACTATATTTATCCGCCAATATGGCCAGGTGAGAGATTGTTTTTTGAGGGACAAGTTGTGATTTTGAACGACGCGATTGGTTTTGGAAAATGAGAACAAAATTCAAAGTGACGAGAAATAGCACAAAAAAAAAAAAATAAAATTCTAAAATTCGTTTTACCATGTTCACTAAATGCTAAAACTGATCTGCCATTATGATTCTCCAGATCATTACGAGTTCGTAGATACTAGAGTTGAGCGAATTTGTTCGGGTCCCTGCTTATTCGGCAAGCTATAACGCTAAGGCCTGTTTCACACTTCCGTTTTTTCAAATCCGTCAAAATCCATTGGTTTCCGTAAAAAAACGGATCCGCCATTTTTTTGCAGGATCCGTTTTTTTTGTCCCATAGACTTCCATTAGTGGTTACCGCGGATCCGTCAAAAAAACGGATCCGTTTTTTTAAAAACGGATCCGTTTGCATCAGTTTCCGTCAAAAAAACGGAAACGGATCCGTTTGGCGGACACAAAAACGGAAGTGTGAAACAGGCCTTACCGAATACACTACAGCGGGAACCTGGACACGGAGCACAATGGCTGCTCTGCATGTGTCGCGGCTGTGTGACAGTCAGCACATGCATGGAGAGGCTGTGGCGCAGATCAGCGGATCATAGGGAGTGGTCCACGTGTCCGTGTTCCCGCTGTAGCTTATTCAGTAAGCGCCATAGCTTGCCAAATAAGCAGGGACCCAAATTCACTCAACTATAGTAGATGCCAAACATGTATAGGTTCTTTCATTTAAGTGGTGAAAAAATAATCCATAGTTGCCATTTTCCGAGACCAGTAGCGTCTCCATTTTTCAGAATCTGTGGCTGGTTAAGGGCTTTTTTGAGTGCCAAGCTGACTTTTTATTGACACCAATTGGGGGGTACATACAATGTTTAGATTGCCTGTTACTACATTTTACCCCTTCAAGACCGTGCCCTTTCATTTTTGCGTTTTTGTCTTTCGCTCCCCTTCTTCCCAGAGCCATAACTTTCCACAAAGGATTTTTCTTACCATGTTCACCAAATGCTAAAACTGACCTGCCATTATGATTCTCCAGGTCATTACGAGTTCATAGACACCAAACATGTCTAGGCTCTTTTTTTATTTATAGTGGTGAAAAAAACTCCAAAGTTTAAAAAAAAAAAAAAAAAATTGCGCCATTTTCCAAGACCCGTAGCGGCTCCAGTTTTCAGGATCTCGGGTTGGGTGAGGGCTTATTTTTTTGTGCACCGAGCTGATGTTTTTATTGATAACATTTTGGTGCAGATACAATCTTTTGATAGCCCGTTATTGCATTCTAATGCAATGTCGCTGCAACCAAAAAATGTAATTCTGGCGTTTTTACTTTTTTCTCACTACGCCGTTTAGCGATTAGGTTAATTTTTCTTATTGATAGATCAGGCGATTCTGAACGCAGCGATATATGAGTGTTTGTTTTTTAAATTTTGGATGGGGTGAAGGGGGGGGGGGGGGAGAATTATTTTTTTTAAATACTTTTTTTTTTTTTTTTTACTTTTGGCATGCTTCAATAGTCTCCACGGGAGATTAAAAGCTGCCATAACCTGATCGGCTCTGCTACATACAGGTAGGCGGCGCTCATAGCAACAGGGCTGTGGAGTCGGTAAACCAAACCTGCGACTCCGACTCCAACTCCGACTCCCACACATATTGCTTATATTTAAGTGAAAAATTTATTGTAGTACAATGTGAACCTCAGACATTTAATCATTTTTATGATCCAATAATCAAGATATTTAGATAGAACAGAATATATATTGGTGTACTACCCGGTTTTCATTCTTTTTGGTACAGATACGATATGGATAGACAGATGGATAGATAGAGCAGATTTCTAATCTGCTTTTGCTATTGAGTAACATTATCTATGAGCTCAAAAACCTTTCAGGTGATGCAGTTTTTTAAAAAGATGATCAACTTTTACAGCTGAAAAACGTATCCTCAAAAAACACAGGAAAAACGCTGTGTGTGAATGTAGCCTTAGATCAGGAATAGAACAGCCATTTATAGGACATTTCATAACTTTCCCAAACTCCTATGAAAAAATATTCAGCACATCCTGCATTGAATTACTGTACCCAATTTATTATATATTTTAGGAGTCGGAGTCGGTCCATTTTATACCGACTCCAACTCCGACTCCACCAAAATGAGCACCGACTCCGACTCCACAGCCCTGCATAGCAATCTGGCACTGACAACCATAGAGGTCTCCACAAGACCTCTGTGTCATGTCAACCAACCGCTGACCCATGATCACGTGACACGGATTTGACAGCGGCATTTAACGAGTTAATAGCAGGGGATGGATCGCAATTCCACCAGCGACGGTTCCAGGCACATGTCAGCTGTTCAAAACTGCTGATGTGTGTCGGGAAAGATGTGGGCTCAGCGCCGGAGACCAGAAGCTGCAATCATCCGATCGATTGTGGTACAGGCTTCAGCGCTGCTCTATTTAGCAGAAATGCTTACTTGCCATGAGTGGCAACCAATTGGCGGCGCTAACAAACCGGTTATGACAACCACAGGAGTATGCTGCAGAACCCGGGTTGTCATGCCAACTCATCAGCGATCCGCAGTCAAATGACACAGGCGCCCAGTGGACATGATTTGTGACATGCTTCCGGCATGTGCATGTTACATGCCGCTGTCAAGAGATTGACAGCGGCATTTAACATTTTAACAGCTGCGGGTGGATCGCAATTCCACCTGCGGCTGTTAGGGACATATGACAGCTCATCAAATCAACTGTCATTTGCCAGCAAAGATGCTGGCTCATCGCCGGAGCCCGCACCGATAAAGGGGAGGCATCCAATGCCGGACACTGCACGTCATTGGGTGTTAAGGAGTTAAAATATATTTGCTCTGAAAAGGCTTAAGTGTTAGGCTATGTACCCACGTATGCAGAAAAATCCTGACAAAATTAAAAACGGACTCCTTCCCAGAAAACACGTTTTTTCCGCTCGTTTTTTTTTCCCGGAGCATCCCCAGTCTCATAGCATATAGTTAGAATTGCAGGTTTTTCTGCAAAATTAATGAGCATGCAGCGTTTTTTTTGCGGAAAAAAATGCATCAATATGCACAAAAAGAGCGGAATTCATTCAAATGAATGGGATGCTTCTTGTAAGCGTTGTTGCTGGTAAAAACGCAAAAAAAAAAAAAAAAAAAAAAAAAAAAAACACTCACGTGTGCACACACCCTTACAGAGAATAATTTGCCTGGATGCAATTCATGCTGCCCATGGTTTGGGCTGCATTACATCGGTTGAAGTTCCGCTTAGACCTCATTCACATGTCCATGTTTAAACATGTATGTGAAAAAATAGTGCCAGTGGTTTGCAGTGTGCCATTTGAGTATCCGTTTTTACTATCAAAGTATGTCATCAGTGTTTTGGATGAGAATTTTAACATTGTATGTCCGTTCCCCCCCCCATCAGTGATTTTCACAGATTGATAGGATAAGCGTTGTAATTTATCTTTTTTGACATTAAAACATCAGTAATTCAACTCATTAAGTTTAAGGGTTATCCACCATTCAACAGATAGGGAAAAATTGCCCATCATTGGGGGCGTCTAAACACTGGGACCAATATCAGGATCTGCAGCCCCATCTTGAATGGAACGGAGATTTACATACGCAACCTCCACTCCATTCATTCATTGTCTGAGCCTGCATGAGAAAGGTGAGCACTGGATTCTGCTAGTCACAGGCAACGAATGAGGAGGCCAAGCATGCAAACCTCTACATATACACACATTACATTCACACTCAGATTTTCTGTAAAATGCACCGTTTAAGACTTCACATATGTACATTGAGAAATTGCAGATATTTTAGTTGGGTTCTGCCAGGGCTGTGGAGTCGGAGTCGTGGAGTCGGAGCTCATTTTGGTGGAGTCTGAGTCGGAGTTGGAGTCGGTATAAAATGGACCGACTCCTAAAATATATAATAAATTGGGTACAGTAATTCAATGCAGGATGTGCTGAATATTTTTTTTCATAGGAGTTTGGGAAAGTTATGAAATGTCCTATAATTGGCTGTTATATTCCTGATCTAAGGCTACATTCACACACAGCGTTTTTCCTGTATTTTTTGAGGATACGTTTTTCAGCTGCAAAAGCAGATCATCTGTTTAAAAAAACTGCATCACCTGAAAGGTTTTTGAGCTCATAGATAATGTTTTCAATAGCAAAAGCAGATTAGAAATCTGGTCTATCTATATATCCATATCTGTCTATCCATATCGTATCTGTACCAAAAAGAATGAAAACCGGGTAGTACACCAATATATATTCTGTTCTATCTAAATATCTTGATTATTGGATCATAAAATTGATTAAATGTCTGAGGTTCACATTGTACTACAATAAATTTTTCACTTAAATATAAGCAATATGTGTGGGAGTCGGAGTCGTGGAGTCGGTGTAAGGGAAATTGAGGAGTCGGAGTCGCAGGTTTGGCTTACCGACTCCACAGCCCTGGGTTCTGCGAGTCAATGCCCCACATTTTTAGGATGGAGGGGGCAGGGATGCTCAGGCAAGTAAAATCCACCTTGGATTGTAGTTAATTTAAGTAGTGAACTTCACAATTGACGAGGAATTAATCAATACGGTATCAAATTAGATATGTCCTCATATACAAAGTTTTTTTTCAAGATCATGGCTAATGTAATTTAATGAAAGATACTGTAGAAAACCCTACTTTGTTTTGTCCATTACGGGAGAGGGCAAACACCTCTAATTTACAGTACGTTATTTTACAAAAACTGTGTCGCAGACTCATAATCTGAACAGCTTTTGTCACTCCTAAACATTGCTACAGACAAAAATTTTACCAATGTAGATGCACTCCTGAGACGTAAAGACCTTTCACAATTCAAGTGCCACCTGCTATGGACCCTAATCCTTATTTGGATATCCTACATAGCTAGGTATGCCAATCACTATCCCTTTACAAAAGTCATGGATCCAGCCGGTAACATCTGCAGTAAGGTTCGGTAGGTCAGACACTAATGGCACGTTTTCATTACAAAAATAAAGTGCTAATTCAAATAAGCAAGAATGTAACAACTGGTGGCAGATACAGGAAGGATCCCACCTTCTGCTGTCCCATTGTCTTATTTATCATAGAAATAGCAGGAACAAATCCCAAAGAGAAGAAAAAGATTTATTTTCTATTAACTGCTTGAAAAATTAAAGCAGCAAGCAGACTGGTTGCTTAGGCCGGTTTCACATTCGCGCTTTTGAGCGCAGCGACGGCCTGCGCACGGCCGCCGCTAAGCCCCGCCTCCACCGGTATCTCCGCCTCCGGGCGCATGACGTTGCATGCGTCCCCTATCTTCATCACAGAGGGCGCAGGCCGTGCGCAGTCTGCGCACAGTCTGCGTTTGGCGGCGCATGCGTCCTTTTGACGGTGCGCCGGGCAGCGCCAAACGCAACCTGTTGCATTTTGGTTGTGCTCGGCGCACCGTCAAAAGGACACATGCGCCGCCAAACGCAGACTGTGCGCAGACTGCGCACGGCCTGCGCCCTCTGTGATGAAGATAGGGGACGCACGACGCATGCAACGTCATGCGCCCGGAGGCGGAGATACCGGTGGAGGCGGGGCAGGGGCGGGGCTTAGCGGCGGCCGTGCGCAGGCCGTCGCTGCGCTCAAAAGCGCGAATGTGAAACCGGCCTTACAAGGGTATTATAAAGTTACTAGCTCTCCATATTGGGGATCTATAAGGCTACATTCGGGAGTCGGTGTAAAAATGGACCAACTCCGAAAATATATAATAAATTGGGTGCAGAAGTTCAAGGCAGTCTGTGCTGTAAATTTTTTCATAAGACTTTTGGAAAGTTGCGAAATGTCCTATAAATGTCTGTTCTGTTCCTGATCTAAGGATCTCGGCTTTTAGTTGAGATGAATCTGTGCTGCACTTTATGTCCATGCTCAGTAGTGACCAGTGCTGTGGAGTCGGGGGTGAGATGAATCTGTGCTGCACTTTATGTCCATGCTCAGTAGTGACCAGTGCTGTGGAGTCGGGGGTGAGATGAATCTGTGCTGCACTTTATGTACACGCTCAGTAGTGAGGCAGTGCTGTGGGGTCGGAGTCAGGGAAATTGAGGAGTCTGGCGTTTGGCTTACTGACTCCACAGCCCTGGCTATAATCAAATATCTGTTTATTTTAACATTTGTGGAAACCACTGCTGTCTTGGTAGTAAAAGTGCTCCAAAATCCGTGTTTCAGTGTTTTCAATGCTTTTTATTTGGTGCGGATTACAGGTGTCTTGTCTACAGTACATATTTAATAGTTAGTTTTATTCATTGAAAACTGAAACAATTTTTTTTTTTTTTTCACACTTTTCCTATTGCGGTCTATGGGTGAAAAAATGCTGCAAAAAAGCTGAAATATTTGACATCCTGCATAATTGAAAAAAAACAAAAAAAAAACAAAACTAGTTTTCCAATTCAAATAGAGAAGAAAAAAAAAAAAACATTCTGAATGGAGCAGAAGAGCACATGTGCAGCCTCTGCTGCACTGCCATGGACTGCACAATGGCCAATACAATTCAATGTGGTAGTTCACAAACTTATTGCAGCATACACTACATTGAACAGATTCACCCATAAGTGAATGGGCGAGTAAAAAACAGATCACAAGGGTTTGACATGCTGTTTTCAGAATTCATGTTCATGTAAAGAAATCGATGTAGTAAGAATTTCCAAAACGGACATACAGATTGCACATGGATGTAAAACACGGACATTGGGACACATGTTCAACCGATGTTATACAAAAAGAATCCCTAATGCATTACGCGTTAAGTGTGGGGCAACAACAATTGTATGGAAGGGAGTGGTCTATATTCTATTTCATACCTTTTGTAATTTGCAGTATATAGACCAGACAGACCAAAAGTACACTTTAGGTCTCTGGATAAAGTGGCCCTATGGACACAATTAGCATGTCACGATTGGGATCATTCCCTGGTGTACATGATAAATGCATGTCACAAACATGATGTGATGTTGATAACTATGTTACCAGACAGATCAATGATCCCCTAAAACAAATGGCCATTGCCCTAAGGAGCTGTTCATGTTCAGTTTTATCCCCCCACCACCAGGTTGCATCCATTTAAAAAAAAAACAAAAAAAAAAACCCCTGCAAAATCCAAAATGTTCAATTTTAGCTGCAAAATAGACATGTCAGTTATGCTTCCCACAAAGTGTCACATAAGGCTTTGTTCACGTCTGTGCGTAAACAGAAGCCACAATACTGCCAGATCAGTTTCACAATGTATACAAATGCCACCTGATGAACCACATTCAATTTATAATGGGTTACACTGGGGTTCATTTATGGTAAAGACAAGAACAGAGTGACATCCTAGAGTTGAATGAACTCTGACCTCAGAGGTGAGTTCTAACGTTATGCATAACTCACTTTTCTACCTAATGGCAGGATTCCCTGACTTGCCTGTAGTCCCCTTTCACCAACCACACCATTTTGGAACACCTAGTTTTCACTGTATTGAAGAGGCTGCCTACTAGTGATGAGTACAAGTGCTCTTTACTCAGTTTGCATCAAGTTTCGCAGGTAGTCGAGTGACAAGTTTGCATCCCCGCGCCCACATTTCATGGCTGTTGACAGTCACAAAACATGAGGGGACTGCCTGACTTACACGAGCAATTCCCGCATGGCTGTACCAGCCATAAAACATGGGAGAGGGGACGCCAACATGTCCCTCAAGCACCTCAGAGGTGAGTTCTAACGTTATGCATAACTCACTTTTCTACCTAATGGCAGGATTCTCTGACTTGCCTGTAGTCCCCTTTCACCAACCACACCATTTTGGAACACCTAGTTTTCACTGTATTGAAGAGGCTGCCTACTAGTGATGAGTACAAGTGCTCTTTACTCAGTTTGCATCAAGTTTCGCAGGTAGTCGAGTGACAAGTTTGCATCCCCGCGCCCACATTTCATGGCTGTTGACAGTCACAAAACATGAGGGGACTGCCTGACTTACACGAGCAATTCCCGCATGGCTGTACCAGCCATAAAACATGGGAGAGGGGACGCCAACATGTCCCTCAAGCACCCATGATACTCTGTGCATATTCGAGCGCCCTAGGCAAACTTGAGTAAAAAGCACTTGCTCTCCTCAATGCCTACTTTACTATTCTATGTAGAAGGAGTCTATGGGTGATGTATAACATTGTATATATATCAGCAAACATTAAACTCTTCCATCAGCGGCATAGATTGGGAAATCCTCCCAATGGATCCCTATGACATCAGCCCACAACTAGATGTGAAAACAGACTGATGTATATAGCCAGCTGAACAGTATGTGCTGCTTTTTAGTTGAAAACTCAGCATAAACTACAGGATTCCTCTGTGATAATATTGGAATTTAGGAGTGGAAACACCACAAATGACATACGCAATTCAGCCTGCAAACATACCACCTGAAGTATGTGTACACTGGATGTTATTACTGATACACATACAGTACAGACCAAAAGTTTGGACACACCTTCTCATTCAAAGAGTTCTTTATTTTCATGACTGTGAAAATTGTAGATTCACTCTGAAGGCATCAAAACTATGAATTAAGGCTACTTTCACACTTGCGTTTTCTTGCGCTGCGTTTTTGCGTATAAATGTGCATGCGTTTTTCTCCTATATTTAACATGGGTGCGCATTGTCATGCGTTTGTACGTGCATGCGTTTTTTTGTAGTGTGCGCCCGGGTGCACAAAATGCATCCTGTTGCATTTTTTGTGTGTCCGACCTGTCTAAAAAAAAAAAAAAAAAAAAACGCATGCGCACGAAATTCACCCAAAACCCATTAAAATCTATGGGAGCGCTGACGAGCGCATGGTCATGTGCACATCTGCGCAAAAAAACATGCTTTTTTTTGCAAAAAAACATGATAACGCACTAAAAACGCATGATGTGTTTTTATGCGCGTTTGCACTGCGCACGCAGCACAGCACAAAAAAAAAGGCAAGTGTGAAAGTAGTCTAACACATGTGGAATTATATAATTAACAAAAAAGTGTGAAACAACTGAAAATATGTCTTATATTCTAGGTTCTTCAGAGTAGCCACCTTTTGCTTTGATTACTGCTTTGCACACTCTTGGCATTCTCTTGATGAGCTTCAAGAGGTAGTCCCCGGAAATGTTCTTCCAACAGTCTTGAAGGAGATCCCAGAGATGCTTAGCACTTGTTGGCCCTTTTGCCTTCACTCTGCGGTCCAGCTCATCCCAAACCATCTCGATTGGGTTCAGGTCTGGTGACTGTGGAGGCCGGGTCATGTGGCGTAGCACCCCATCACTCTCCTTCTTGGTCAAATAGCCCTTACACAGCCTGGAGGTGTGTTTGGGGTCATTGTCCTGTTGAAAAATAAATGATGGTCCAACTGAACGCAAACCAGATGGAATAGCATGCCGCTGCAAGATGCTGTGGTAGCCATGCTGGTTCAGTATGCCTTCAATTTTGAATAAATCCCCAACAGTGTCACCAGTAAAGCACCCCCACAACCATCAAACCTCCTCCTCCATGCTTCACGGTGGGAACCAGGCATGTAGAGTCCATCCGTTCACCTTTTCTGCATCGCACAAAGACACGGTGGTTGGAAACGAAGATCTCAAATTTGGACTCATCAGACCAAAGCACAGATTTCCACTGGTCTAATGTCCATTCCTTGTGATCTTTAGCCCAAACAAGTCTCTTCTGCTTGTTGCCTGTCCTTAGCAGTGGTTTCCTAGCAGCTATTTTACCATGAAGGCCTGCTGCACAAAGTCTCCTCTTAACAGTTGTTGTAGAGATGTGTCTGCTGCTAGAACTATGTGTGGCATTGACCTGGTCTCTAATCTGAGCTGCTGTTAACCTGCAATTTCAGAGGTTGGTGACTCGGATGAACTTATCCTCCGTAGCAGAGGCGACTCTTGGTCTTCCTTTCCTGGGGCGGTCCCTCATGTGAGCCAGTTTCATTGTAGCACTTGATGGTTTTTGTCACTGCACTTGGGGACACTGAAAATTTTCCCAAATTTTCAGACTGACTGACCTTCATTTCTTAAAGTAATGATGGCCTCTCGTTTTTCTTTACTTAGCTGCTTTTTTCTTGCCATAATACAAATTCTAACAGTAGGACTATCAGCTGTGTCAGTAGGACTATCAGCTGTGTATCCAGCAGACTTCTGCACAACACAACTGATGGTCCCAACCCCATTTATAAGGCAAGAAATCCCACTTATTAAACCTGACAGGGCATACCTGTGAAGTGAAAACCATTTCTGGTGACTACCTCTTGAAGCTCATCAAGAGAATGCCAAGAGTGTGCAAAGCAGTAATCAAAGCAAAAGGTGGCTACTTTGAAGAACCTAGAATATAAGACATATTTTCAGTTGTTTCACACTTTGTTAATTATATAATTCCACATGTGTAAATTTCATAGTCATGAAAATAAAGAAAACTATGCATGAGAAGGTGTGTCCAAACTTTTGGTCTGTACTGTATACATGACCATATACACAAATCCCAGGAAAATATATGCATGTCCTATTAAAATCCTATTATAATATCCCATAGTCACCTACCTGGCTTCTACAATAATTGTCTATTCCTGTAACTCGATATATATTTGTCAATGCATCCCATCGATTTTAATAACTACATGTTCAAGGAAAAAGCTTGATTGTCCCTAATCTAAAATTAAGACTTAAAGGAATCGTTCCACAATTTAATGTTGGGACTTCCACCAATAACCAGAAAGTACAGCACTTTTCCAGCTCCATCAATAAGGCTATGTTCACACGTGGCGTTTTTTCCGCGTTTTCAACCGCGCGATTTTGCCGCGAAAATGTGAAAAATAAGCATCCCATGCATTCCTATGGGATTCCGCAATGCTGTGCTAATGCTGCTGTTTTTACCGCGGCGGAATCGCTTTGCGGTAAAAAACGCAGCATGCTCATAAATTTAGCGGAATCACAGTGATTCCGCACCCATAGGAAAGCATTGTTCTGCTTACTTTCCGCATGTGGCTGTGCACACCATGCAAAAAGTAAGCAGAACATTTGCGGATGATACCCACGGTCCGGAAGAGAGGAGACTGTCCTCCGGGCTTTGGGTACCATATCCCTGTAAAAAATAGAATTTAAAATAAAATATTGTTATTCTCACCTTCCGACGTCCCGCGCAGCCTTCCCGCCTCTCTCCACATGCTCCCGATCCCAGTAATCCTTTGCGAGCGATGACGTCCGTTCTCGCGGGATCGCGAAGTCTCACGGTAATTCTCGCAAAGGATTACTGGGACCTGGAGCGTGGAGAGAGGTGGGAAGGCTGCGCGGGACGCCGGAAGGTAAGAAGAACAATATATTATTTTTTACATCCTATCTTTTACTATTGATGCCGCATAGGCAGCCTCAATAGTAAAAAGATGGTCACACTCGTCAAACACTATGTTTGACGAGTGTGACCAACCTGTCAATCAGTTCTCCAAGCGATGCTACAGATCGCTTGGAGAACGCTAGCAATTCTGCAAGCTAATAACGCTTGCAAAATGCTCGTTTTTCCGCGGGAATTTAAAATGTGATTTTTCCCGCGGAATGGAATTCTCGCGGTAATTTCCACGAGAGTTCCGCTACGTGTGAACATAGGCTAACACTTAACCCCTTAATGACCAGAGGTATTTTTGGTTTTGCATTTTCATTTTTTGCTCCCCTTCTTCACAGAGCCATAACTTTTTTATTTTTTCGTCAAAATGACCATGTGAGGGCTTTTTTTGCGGACAAGTTGTACCTTTGAACTACACCATTGATTTTACCATGTGAAGCACTCAAAAACGGGAAACAAATTACAAGTGCTGTGAAATTGCAAAAAAAAGTGCAATCCCATTTTTTTTTCTTCACCATGTTCACTAAATGCTAAAACTAACATGACATTACGATTCTCCAGGTCATTACGAGTTCATAGACACCAAACAGGTATAGGGTCTTTTATTTAAGTGGTGAAAAAACATTCCAAAGTTTGCGAAAAAAAAAAATTGCACCATTTTCCGATACTTGTAGCGTCTTCATTTTTCGTGATCTCGGTAGGGTGAGGCAGGGCTGTGGAGTCGGAGTCGTGGAGTCGGAGCTCATTTTGGTGGAGTCGGAGTTGGAGTCGGTATAAAATGGACCGACTCCTAAAATATATAATAAATTGGGTACAGTAATTCAATGCAGGATGTGCTGAATATTTTTTCATAGGAATTTGGGAAAGTTATGAAATGTCCTATAAATGGCTGTTCTATTCCTGATCTAAGGCTACATTCACACACAGCGTTTTTCCTGTGTTTTTTGAGGATACGTTTTTCAGCTGCAAAAGCTGATCATCTTTTTAAAAAAAACGCATCACCTGAAAGGTTTTTGAGCTCATAGATAATGTTTTCAATAGCAAAAGCAGATTAGAAATCTGCTCTATCCATATCTGTCTATCCATATCGTATCTGTACCAAAAAGAATGAAAACCGGGTAGTACACCAATATATATTCTGTTCTATCTAAATATCTTGATTATGGGATCATAAAAATGATTAAATGTCTGAGGTTCACATTGTACTACAATAAATTTTTCACTTAAATATAAGCAATATGTGTGGGAGTCGGAGTCGTGGAGTCGGAGTTGGAGTCGGAGTAAGAGAAATTGAGGAGTCGGAGTTGCAGGTTTGGCTTACCGACTCCACAGCCCTGGGGTGAGGGTTTACTTTTTGCGTGCCGAGCTTACGTTTTTAATTACACCATTTTGGTGCAGACACAATCTTTTGATCGCCCGTTATTGCATTTTAAAACCCAAAACGTAATTCTGGAGTTTTTAATTTTTATTCCAGTCACGCCATTTAACGATGGCTTTTTTTTTTGACAGATCGGGCGATTCTGAAAGCGGCGATACCAAATATGTGTTTTTTTATTGTTTTATTTTGAATGGGGCGATTTGAACTTTTAATTTTTTTTCACTTTTTGCATGGTTCAATAGTCTTCATTGGAGACTAGAAGCTGCACTTGTCCGATCGGCTCTGCTACATACAGGCGATGATAAGATCGCCTGTATGTAGCAGAAATGCTCACTTGCTATCATAGCAATCTGGCTATGACAACCAGAGGTCTGCAGGAGACCTCTGGCTGTCATGTCAACTCATCGGTGACCCAATATCACGTGACAGGAGTCACCGATGGGCGGATTTCCAGCGCAATTGCCAGAAGCGCCAGTTAAATGCCGCTGTCAAGAGTTTGACAACAGCATTTAACGGGTTAATAATCACAGGTGGATCGCAATTCCAGACGCAGCTGTTCAAAACAACTGAACAGTGATGGGAAAGAGGTGGGCTCACTGCTGGAGCCCACATCAAAGGTAGGGAGTCAGTCATTGGCGTAGATATCGGAAAGGGGTTAATGAATAACATGGCAGAGTGCATTCATGATCACCACTCCATTCAAATGGAGGGCACAGGAGCCATATTAATGCATTGGTGGAAGTGCCAAAGGTGGGATGCCTTGAAGCCAATTCGGATTTGTTCACACACTGTTTTTTCCCCTTGGAAAAATGCAGCGGCTTACAGTACCAGCCAAAGTGAAAGATTCTTGAAATCTCATGCTGCTTAGTTTTTACTTGCACAATTGAACCAAAGCGCTTTTTTTTCCCCAAATCTGCAGCATGTCATTTCAGAGTTTTCCACCCATGTAAATAAACTGTGAAAAATGTCAAGTAAAAACTGAGTATTTTATACAGCGGTTTTTGCTGCAGAAAGTTCTGCAACCACTCAATATGTGCACATAGCAGTATGGGGAGGGTCCAGAGGAGGGTTGTCAAATTATTTTCCGCCAACATCTATTGAAGATGTATGGGCTTATTTACATTGGCAGGTTTAAACATAAGCAACACAAAAGTCGGAACAACTTTTAGCAAATGGACAGACAGCTTCTTAGCAAAGTCCTCTTAAAATAACAGGGATGCTCAAGGTTTTTTTTACACTTGCTGTGATTTTGCGGGCCCAATAGATTTTTATGGGGCCACAAAAATTTGTCGGAGCACCGTGTGCCATATGGCCATGAAAAAATATCGACCTTGCTCTATTTTTCACGGCTTACGGAGACGGCGCCGATTTAAATCAACGGTGCCGCAAAAACAGGAGCTTGTTTTTGCAGTACACCGTATTTGCGAAACAACTTTTTTCAGCCACCTTTTTAAAACATAAAAAACGGCAATCGTATAAAGATTTTTGCGGCCGACCGTGAAAATTACGGCAATACGGCCCGCAAAAATGGGCTGCAAAAAACACAGAAGGTGTAAAAGAAGCCTTAGCAGCCAAATGTATATCTCCTGTTTAGCATAAGTAATATTTATAAAGATACACTTCATGCAGGTCATCAATTCAGTCAACACTAATCTAGCTACAGAAATGGACAACAGGGGTAATCGATCCAAACAAACTGTAGCTGACTTACCATCTGAGTCATCCATACCTCACCTAGTAATTCTGAACAGCCTCTGTGACAGAAATTTGGAACACACTAAACTGTTGTCATAGAAGAGTAGACAATGACAGGTCCATACTGACATGCGTAGGTCCCATCACTGAAAGATAAGGAGTCTAAGTGACAGGCACACTGCCCTTTTTATGCAACAAGGAGGGTGCAAGTGGTCTTGTTTAAAAGTGTGCCGTAACTATATTTTCTGATGTACAGGCTCTATTTTATTTTTGTGACGCCTTAAAGGGCTAAACCTTCATGAACGTATAGTTTGTGCAAGTGCATTAATAAAAACTCAAAGTCACTGATTACAGTCTTCCCCAGTTTTCAGCACCATTCTGGTTTTCTGGATTACGAGATGACCATTACACTCTACATAGACTTACATACAAGACTGATGCTTCATAGACTTGCATTGTAACAACGACTTCTAGGGCACACAAGCTCCAGTGTGGCCCAGAGAGTTGAAATAGTCATTTTATGACTCAAGAGGTCCGGAGCTAGAAATCAGGGAATGCAGCGATCAATGAGTACATTAATACCCTTCGACCACACACACACACACACACAGGTATAGCCTATAAATTTTAATGGGAGCACTTTTTTAAAGGGAATCTGTCACCCCATTTTAGCCCTATCAGCTGCGGCCATTGCCATCAGGGGCATATCTACGGCATTCTGTAATGCTGTAGATAAGCCCCAGATGAAACCTGAAAGATAAGAAAAACACGTTAGATTATACTAACGGGGGGGGGGGGGGGGGCGGGCATGGTAGGGTGCGGTGGGTGTCACGGTCTGGCGCCTCCTATCTTGATATGATGAGGTCCTCCTCCTTGCTTCTCCCTCTGCTCCTGCGCAGGCGTACTTTCTCTGCCCTATTGAGGCCAGAGTAAAGTACTGCGGTGCGCAGGTGCCGGAAAAGGTCAGAGAGGTCTGGCGCCTGTGCACTGCAGTACTCTGCCCTCAACATGGAAGATAAAGTACGCGTGCACAGGAGCCGAGGGAGAAGCAAGGAGGAGGACATCATCGTATGAAGATGGGAGGCTCCGGATGGGACAGCGACACCCATCGGACCGGACCAAACGCTGGGGTGAGTATAATCTAACTCTTTTTTCTTATCTTTCAGGTTACATCAGGGGCTTATCTACAGCATTACAGACTGCTGTAGATAAGCCCATGATGGCGGTGGCTGCAGTTGATAATGGGGTGACAGATCCCCTTTAAAACATGAGGTACAATGCGTTTTGCTGATTTAATAGTTTTGCCCAATTACTAACCACTATATACAATGGATATGTGACAGGTGTCCGATTGCTGGGACCCATACATTGCAACTTTGAATGGAGCAGCAAACGCAGTTCTCGGCTTCTCCATTCACTGTCTATGGGAGTGATGAAGGTGGCCAGGGGTTGTATGACTATCTTAGGCCAGGTTCAGATTGCTTTAGGGCAGTCCATTCAACGTATGCATTAAACGGAGTGCGCTAGCACAAGTGTCTTTTTTTGATCGCGTTATGCGATCACGCTAGCGCAGATACTTCATCTGCGCTAGCAGTGACGGACCCTCGGACGCTGCAGACTGCGTCCGAGGGTCCGTCACAGAATGACGGCACTTCGCTAACGCATGCCGGTTATGACATGTGTTAGCGATGCGCTCGTCTATAGCAGTGAATGGGTGCATTAATGCATCCGTTACATAGTGCTAATGCCGCTATGTAACGGATGCGTTAAACGCACCCCCCAACGCAATATGAACCCAGCCTTAGTCTCTTGGGCTTTAGAAGATGAATGGAGAGGCACAGCTCCTGTGTGACCACAGAATATACGAGCCCGTTTTTATGATTAGGGACTCCCTGAGACCAGATACAAGCGAGTAGGTGGGAACGTTACGGTGGAACAAACCCTTAAAAACCTGAGTTATTGAAGCTTTTATCACTCACTTTCTCATCAGGCGGTGAGCGGCACTGATGACATTTCTTCTGCACACATCCACACCTATCCTAACTTGGAAGGGTGCATGATACTGGCTGAAGTGTGCAGACTTCCTGGCAGGTCGATGAAGACACCATGTCATCAGCGGCACTCTCCTGCCCATGCAGAAATGAGCGATGTCGGCCAACTTTTCTAATGTTACGTGCAAACCCCTTCACTGGCAGAGATTCTGTCATACACTGCAGAGCAACGCATTGAGGACACCTCAAGCACTGAAGGGGTTAAAGAAGGGATGGGTCGGGACACCGAAATTATATCTGCAGCTCCCATGTCTTGGAAACCACAAAAAGTTGCTAATTTAGACAAAATCCAATGAAGAAAATAAAGCCAAAATAGAAGCCCCTTTTGGAAGAGCTAAGTCTTACCTGAAATGTAAATTTCATCTAGTTTTTCAGCAACTTTCTGTGGTAAACCAGCATCAAGCAAAGTCTGCAAATGCACTGATGGGGCTACTGCAGCATAAGTATCCATGGACTCTTCTGTACCATTCCCATTTACATGTTCAGCGGCCATAGCTCCAGATATCTGTACAAATGCAATAATCAGGGTCATTAATGGCGACCAGTTGTGCATGCAGAAGAACAGGGCACATTCACTTTCGGGGCCACTACCTCACAACGTGGCCGCTACTGAGAGCTGGGAACTTTCGGCCCAAGCTCCGAGCAGGGCCTGATGAGCTTGTCACAGAGCTGTCCATCATCCTGGCACCAGGGCTGGGGTGGCTTCCCGCCCGCACACACAGGGAACAAAGCGCCTGGCCCTACTCCCCACCCACAGGACGGCACTAGGCCGGGCCCGGAGCCTGCAGCAAACACGTGCTCGGCTGCTCCGGCGGCAGGCCGCACACAACGCCAGCACACCGGGCGCCGCCACACGTGGAGCCAGACAATAGGTCCTGCCAGGGCCTAGTGACAGCGTGGAGGCTGCACACTGTCTGCTGCGGGAGAGCCAGCACTGCTGCATGACCCGCCATGCTGGCCACATGCTGCACACCGCCATAACTATAGGAGGGCGCAGGGCAGAATGCGAACCCGCAGCCTCCCACCCCGCCGCCAACGTGCTCCTACTGGAATCCATTTTCCAGAGTTGCCGGCTCCGGCCGCAAAACGAGCATGACAGGGAAGTGGCTGCAGCACTGGCGGCTTACCTGTCCCGATCCGGGCGGGTGCTGGCGGTGTCCGGGCTGCCTATGCTGTTTGTGGGGGTCAGGGTGTCGGACGAGCGCGCCCCTCGTGCGGTTGCAGCAGCTCCTTGTCCGGTGGAGTGTGGCTGTTGTAAAATGGCGGCCGAGAGAGCCGAGCTCACGCCGCTGGCAGCCAGTCCCACCCCTCCTTCGTGCCTGCGCACTCATGACGAGACCGCGCGTTGCTGCTTGCCATTCATCTCCGGGGTTTCACGAGCTACCCCTGCCTGCTTCACGCGTCCTCCAATACCGGGGAGTGGCCGTGAGGTAACCCTGCGAACCCGGCCAGGAAACCCCGGTGAGGTAGCTCCTACTTCACGGGATGGGCGGCGACGCTCCTTGGCAGCTCTGCAGGGAGAGAGGACAAGACTGGCTTCTGGTGGAAAATCCACCTCCAAAATCTCTCCATTCGCCGGTGGAATACTGGTCCGCTTCAATGTCACCCTCAGGCTGAGTTCACACGTGGCTTTGATTTTGCCGCGAAAAATAAGCATCCCATGCATTCCTATGGGATTCCGCAATGCTGTGCTAATGCTGCGTTTTTTTCCGCGGCGGAATCGCTTCGCAGTAAAAAACGCAGCATGCTCATTAATTTTGTGGAATCGCGGCGATCCCGCACCCATAGGAATGCATTGTTCTGCTTATTTCCCGCATGTGGCTGTGCCCACCAAGTAAGCAGAACAATTGCGGATGGTACCCACGGTCCGGAGGAGAGGAGACTGTCCTCCAGGCTTTGGGTACCATATCCCTGTAAAAAATAGAATTTAAAATAAAAAAATATTCTCACCTTCCGGCGTCCCGCGCAGCCTTCCCGCCACGCTCCCCGGTCCCAGTTATCCTTTGCGAAAATGCCCGCGATGGCGTCCGTTCTCGCGGGATCGCGAAGTCTCGCAGTCATTCGCACGTCATCATCGCGGGCATTTTCGCAAAGGCTTACTGGGAACGAGAGCGTGGAGAGAGGAGGGAAGGCTGCGCGGGACGTCGGAAGGTAAGAATAACACCATTTTTTATTTTTTTTATTATCTTTTACTACTGATGCTGCATAGGCGGCCTCAATAGTAAAAAGTTGGTCACACTATGTTTGACGAGTGTGACCAACCTGTCAATCAGTTCTCCAAGCGATGCTACAGATCGCTTGGAAAACGCTAGCATTTTGCAAGCTAATTGCGCTTGCAAAATGCTAGTTTTTCTGCGGGAATTTAAAATGCGATTTTCCCGTGGAATGGATTTCCGGAACTCTCGTGGTAATTTCCGTGAGAGTTCCGCTACTAAGGCTAAGTGCACACGTACTTTTTTGCCCTGCGGATTTTTCCACGCAGAATTGAAGAAATCCGCTGGTCAAATGACCTGCATTTTTCCTGCGGATTTCTTCCTTTTTGTGTGTGGTTTTCCCCTGCAGATTTCCCCCTGCGGATTTGGAGAATGGAGCAGGTGGAAAACCGCACAAAAGTAGTGACATGCTGCATATTTTGAACCACAAGAAAACCGCGTGGAAAAATCCGCAGCGTCTGCACAGCGTTTTTTTTTTTCTATTGACTAAGATGCTACTGTACATCACAATGCGGATATGCAGCATTTCTGCGCGGTAAAATCCGCTGCAGATCCGCTGGATATCTGCATCGTGTGCACATGGCCTTATAACATTATTGTCTTATACACATGTCTATTAATGGGGGGGTGTTTGGATTATCATGCTGTTTCTTGGTTTTAGATGTTTTTAATGTTTGTCCTGGGTTTTTTGTAATAAAATATTTTGTATACTAAACTACATTATATCAGGTGTGCATGCCAATTTTGTTTGGTCTTTTTTCTCCTTGTTTTGCGTGTGCTAGAACAGCGTGACATCTTTCTGGGTATGTGCCCACGTTGAGTATTTGGGTAAAACTAGGGAAAGAAAGAGCGCAATAGGGTCTTATCTGGGTAAAAGATGGAATAAATTCAAATGGAATCTACTCACCTTTTCCAAAGCGGATTAAGGCATGTAAATCAATGTCAGCCTGCTGCACGCCCGAGGTTCACAACTGTGACCGCCAATATAGCTCCTTTTGGATAAAATATTTAGGCTTACTGTGCGCTGCTGAGACCAGGATAAAGTCACCACATGAGAAACTTTTTATCTCTTTATTCCCAACGCGTTTCAAAGTGAAAAACCACTTCTTCAGGGGATGACATGTAGTGAATAGATACAGCCTTCTCTGATTAAGGGATGTATTTAATCAGAGAAGGCTGTATCTATTCACTACATGTCATCCCCTGAAGAAGAAGTGGTTTTTCACTTTGAAACGCGTTGGGAATAAAGAGTTAAAAAGTTTCTCATGTGGTGACTTTATCCTGGTCTCCGCAGCGCACAGTAAGCCTAAATATTTTATCCAAAAGGAGCACGTTGAGTATTTGCATGCAGACATTTCTACACCATCTCTGCATCTCTTGGCTGGAAAAACACCACCTTTTTATGTATTTTTGCATTCATTTTTCACCTGCAGTTTTTTAGTGTTTTTGGATAACAATGAATGCTATAGAGCTAGATAATAGAGAAAAATAATAGCTATAGATAGATGGACAGACAGACATATAGACATAATTGCACCCCCCCCCCCCAACATATTATAAGATTGCACCAAGTGTAGGATATTGGACTGTTCATCTAAAAAAGCAATGTGTGAACCCCCTATGTTTTGTTTTATTTCTCATTTATTTGTTTTTCATAGGGCCGGTGTTGGAGTCAGGCAAACTAGGCATTTGCTTAGGGCCCCCACTTCCCCAGGGGCCGCAGCTAGTGACCGCTATGAGGCTCTTGAGTCAGGGGGGCCCGCTGCCAGCGCCAGTTCCGGTACCCCCACACATCACGCATTCAACTGTATCAGCATCATAGATGCCAATACCGTCGAAAGCCATGATGGAGGAGAGAGTGTCAGGTGATGTTCCCTTTCGCATAATTTCCCCTCCGCTTCTGACGCAACAGACGCGTTGACATCACTTCATCGCGTGCCACGCTATTCCGGTCAGTAATGCTGCTGAGTAGATGCTCTGCAGAGACCGAAGCAGCGGGGGAATGAGGAGTTGTGGGTATTGTTTTTTTTTTTAAATCAGTGAGTTCGTGGTGGCCGTAATACTGCAGTACTTTGGGGTCTGTATTATACTGTATTGGTGCTGCATTATTCTGTATAGGGGCTGCATTATACTCAAGGACTATAGGTTGTGTATTATACTGTATGTACTATATGGTGGCTGCATTATACTCTTATAGAGCACTATGGAGAGTGCATTATACTGTATGGAGGACTGTTACGATGAGTCACCGAAGGAGGAAAAAACAAAATACCAGCTAAGTCCAGAAAAACCAGAGAGGTTGGCAGCTATCGGATTGCAGACCCCTGAACCTATCCACCACAACTAGCAGTAGCCATGGGGGGTTCCTACGGTGCCCTAGACCCCTCGATCACAGCCGGAGAACTATATAGCCTAAAGACAGAAAGGGGAAAAACTAAACTGCCCCAGAGCAGACCCCAAAGCAATAGGCAGCCCCCAACATATAATGACGGTGAAGCAAGATGAAAACACTAACACAGATAGAAAGATAGGTTGAGCAAATGATGGGGCCCAAGCTAACTACATAGGACAGGATAGGAAAGCTGCTGTCTGCCATCCGCAAAAACCCTATCAAAATGAGCCAGCCGACTGATAGGAAAAACAGGCCCTGAAGACGCTAGGCTTCAAAAGACTATATCAGCACTCAGGTATATTCTGAAGACAGAGCAAAAGATCAACAGATCAGAGACAAAAATGGAATTCAGCTCATCCCTGGCCGGGGATAGCAGAACTCCCAAAAAAACAAGGCAAAACAAAAACAACTGAAGAGTACAAAGCAGAGCAGAAAAACTTAGCTTTGAGATGCAGGAATCAGACTGGTCTCCAAGAATCCAGCAGGAAAATCACCAGCCAGGAAGAAGGGCGTCGGCAGCCTTATATCCAGTCCTCAATTCCAGCCACCCAGTCATCATCTAGCTGCCCAGGTGTTTGGTAATCAGTCTCACTACCTTCCTTCACTAGAGGAGGGAGTTCATCAGACCTCAATGGTGAAGGGAAAAATGAACTCACAACAGAGGACTATGGGGAATGCATTATACATTATGAAAGACTATGGGGTGCATTATACTATAGGGAGAGTATTATACTATATGGGCAACTATAGGGAGTGCATTATGCTGTATGGTATTCATTATACTATACAGAGGACTATGGGCAGCGTATTATTTTATATGGAGGACTATGAGCATATTATACTTTATGGAGGATAATGGGATGTGCATTATATTATATGGATTGTGCATTATACTGTATGGAGGATTATGGGGTGCATTATACTAAACGAGTAAAATGCTGCCGCCTATTCATCAAGTGATTGGATTGTATATGCCGGAACAAAAATCATTGTTCTCAGCAGTACATCGCCCGGTGAAAACTGCAGATTTGCTGCAAACATGATACGATATGGGGACAGATTGATCTATTAGTGATCATTCGGTGCCCGTCATTCTTCCTCAGCCGGTGTAAGAAGGCCGAGATACAAACGTCGAACGACTTCAATATTGCCGAACTCTGCGCATGTAAATTCAGCCGAAATGTTTGATAGTGCAATGTGTTAGTATTTGGGGCCCCAGTTTGTCTAAAACTGGCTCTGGGTTTTCAGGTTTCCTTTTGTGGACTATTGGACCTGCGTGGGAACCTTATTGTTATAAAATGGTGAAGTAGGGAGTGTCGGGGAGTGTTTATTTAACCCCTTAGTGACATGCAATTTGGTACTTAATGACCAAGCCAATTTTTACAATTCTGACCACTGTCACTTTATGAAGTTATAGCTCTGGAACGCTTCAGTGTATCCCACTGATTCTGAGACTGTATTTTCGTGACATATTGTACTTCATGTTAGTGGTAAAATTTCTTCGATATGACTTCCATTTATGTTAATAAATAACCTTTCATACATGTCAACTTTATATCAGCACAATTTTTTTTGTTAGGACGTTATAATGGTAAAAAATTGACCACCGATTACTAATTTTTCCAACAAAATTTACAGAATCATTTTTTTAGAGACAACCTCACATTTGAAGTGCGTTTGGGGGGTCAATATACGGTAACAGAAAATACCCAAAAGTGACACCATTCTAAAAACTTCACCCCTCAAGGTGCGCAAAACCACATACAAGAAGTTTATTGACCCTTCAGGTGCTTCACGAGAACTAAAGCAATGTGGAAGGAAAAAAATGATCATTTTACTTTTTTCATAAATTTACTTTGGAACCAAACTTTTTTCTTTTCACAAGGGTATCAGGAGAATATGGACCACAAAATTTGTTGTGCAATTTCTCCTGAGTATGCCAATACCCCGTGTAAAGTATAACTGGGGTAGAGAGAAATTAATAATAACTGGGAAACTGAGAGAGCTGACACTTCAACCTCCATTGAAGTAGAGACTTCATGCCATGAACATGCAAATACAGCAGACTTCTGATCTGGGAATCAGCCACCAACATTGGGATTCATTTACGCAGAGGTAGAAAAGTTCACTTCTAAGGCAAGACTTTCATCTGTTCAAGGAGCTTGTCTGAGACATTTTGGAGCCAGCAGTCAGTGAGCAATATTGGGCTTTGCATCGATCCGATATTTACAGGAGATATATTTTTGGCATTAGAGCTAAGGGACAAACAATGCACTCACTAACATCACCATAAGGCTAGCATACCCCTCCAACTTAATATCGGCCTGATGGATGATGCCATGTTTAATCTCTATAGAAAGGTAAATCGCAGTAGGAAACATGATGATAATATCTACTGCCTGGGACCTCCAAGGGCGAAGATATCCTGAAAGTTGGGGATCTTCTAAAAGACCTAGAACATTCCACAACCGGCCCCCATATGAGCTCACCACGTTGAGGTATGTGGGTGTAACCTGAAGTTAGGGTTCTGTCGTTCATGCCGGAAGACATGGTTCTCTGTGAGAGTTTTCCCTTTCCCTAATTGGAGTACTTCCCTCTATGAAGATAAGAGCCATTCCTGCAACATCCGGCTTAGTACTTCTCTTTTGTTATCCATTTCATTTTATGCAATTGTATATAGTGTATTGTTTTGTTCCAATTTTGTAAGATCTTTGTATATTTTTTTTTTTATAAACACTCCTCTTGCTCTTTAAACCGATTGTAATGGGTGTCCATTCGGTCTGTCTAAACGATTTGTGGTGACAGCTAGTAGTTGCTAGTAGTTGCTTTTTTATTTTGGAATTGACAGTGACCCTAACGAGGTATATATGTATTTTATGTGTTGAAATCAGAGGTGTATATATCATGCAATCACTGTGAGGTCCCCAATAACCGGCACAGTAGTGGAAACAGCTGTGGCCTCGTCCATCACTTGTCAGTCAAATGCGTAATTATCTTGATGATTAGAAGCAGCATAATTTTTAGACCTGTATTTTTATAGCGTTTTTGACTTACTTCATTGACCTCAAATGGGTGGAAAAATGCTGAAAGAATTGATATGCAGAAGAGCTGAATGTGCACCAAACCTGCAAATTCACAAATAAGCAACATATGCATGAGACTTCAGGATTCTCATTCGCTTTGTTGGCATCGGGATTCTCTACAGGCTTTGTGACAAATCTGAGCAGCAAAAGCGCAACCTAAGTTGTTGCTGTGAATCAGTTTTTATGAAACTGCCAAATATCTGTGCTATTTAAACCACAAATATTTTGTGACCAAATGATTGTAACCATATAGATTGTGCCATAGAGTATGGTTTGAGTTTTTCCGTAATACTATTAATTTTTTCTGCTTACTGCATCATTGCTAGAGGGGAAATCCATAAGCCCCAATATTTCAACCATCTGACAGGTTTGAATCTTTGCAATAAATCTGTATTAGTAAAATCTACCTCCTGATCCCAGACCAGGTTTTCAGGATAACTTTCACATTCATCAATTCAACCATCTTAACTTTCATTAACAGGGATGAAATAAATGTTAATTCTAATTCTGAATCCTTCTACTCTTTTCTATCATATCTATAATACACTGAAAGCACTTTATGAATCCCCCATTGTATCCCATAATATCGGTAGTTGAATTACATAATGGTATTGATGAGCAGATCTTTTAAAATTAAAATTTTTCGACTTGACCGAATTTTCCACAATAATTCAATGTGCAGCAATTTGTGCGAGTCTCAATATTGGAAAGCTTGTAATTGCTTGGAAAATTCATAAAAGTAGAGAAAGACAGAACCCAGCTGACCAAAACAGCTTAGGCCTGTTTCACACTTCAGTTTTTGTCCATCAGTCAAGATCCGCCGTTTTGCAAAAAAAACGGATCCGCTATTTTGTTTGGCGGATCCGGTTTTTTTCCCATTGAGTTGCATTACCGGCGGATCTTGACGGACAGCCATCCGTTGGGTCCGTTTTTTTGCGGATCCGCCAAAATTTTGCCGTCCGCCGACATGCCCAAAGGGAGCATGTAAGGTTTTTTCGGGCGGCAGGATCCGCACTTCACACTGCGCATGCCCAAAAAACTTCACTCAGCCTGAAATTTAACCCTAAAGTCTGTTCTGGCGCCTGGAAAAAAAAAATCTCTCTCTCTCTCCCCTGCGGTTCCTTTAAAATTCTTCATTCATCGGATCCGTCAAAAAACGGCCCGGTGGCATCCGTTCACATCAGTTAGCAACGGATCCGCTTTCCGCCATTTTGGCGGATTTTAACTGACGCAAAAAAACTGAAGTGTGAGACAGGCCTTAGGCCTGTTTCACACATCAGTTTTTTCCAATCAGTCGCAATCCGTCAAAGTTAGAAAAAAACGGATGCGACGGATCAGTTATTTTTGACGGATCCGTTGCAGCAGCTGTAGCTTGAGGTAAACTTTGTCCCTTTCGCCTCTGGGAGAGAGAATTTTTTTTATGTACCAGAATGGAAAAAGAGCTGTAAAGGTTAAATTAAAGGAATAGAAATTATTCCGGGCATGCTCAGTGTTAAAAACGCAATCCGTCGCCGGATTCCTTTTGACGGACAGCGACGGATCCTGCGCCCATAGGCTTCCATTATAGCCAACGACGGATGGCGCTGGATCCATTGGTGTCTGACGTAGACAAAAAATATTACTATGTCCGTTGTCTCTGGCCGACGGACAAAGAATTTCCGACGGATCCGTCGAACGACGGATGAAACGTGCGGCCATCCATCGCAATCTGTCGCTAATACAAGTTATGAGAACAAAACTGATCCAGCAGCATCAGTCACTGGATCCGTTTTTTTCACAAAACGACTGATTGTGACTGATGGCAAAAAACTGAAGAGAGAGACTTGCTGGAGATGGTAAATGACTTTACCATATAAACTGTGCTCCACTGGGACCCACTGATCTGTGATGGCCCAGGTACTGATCACCACTGCACAAGGTTTGATAATCCGCATGATGTCATAGCTGCAGGGCATTTTGGACAGGCCTGTGCAGCAACATGAATTGACATTAGCCTGCTCTTTGATATTTCAACAGTGTGAGAAATGATTTTGGTCATGTTCTTTTTTTTTTTTTTTTTTTGAAATCTGTGAATCGAATTTCAGAATTTTTGAATTTGTGAATACTCCACAGTTTGATCCGCTCATCTCAATTAATAATTTAATCTATTTGCTCCAGAAGTTTGTCAACAAACTGTAATGTTTGAAAAGTACCTATGAACTTCTATTCACATTACAAAACATAAGAATTACAGAAAATGTATTGTCTTTAATACCAATACATAGCAAAAGGCATTTAGCTCCTTCTTGCCACATGACGTATTACTACTTTATGGTAAACAAGACATTCACGCAAATTACCATATTATGTCTTGGTGATTGCTGAAGTGTACAAATGCTGGCTCCAGGGGCGGGCTGGGCTGGGGGTCAGAGGGGCATGTGCCCACTGGGCTGGTCACTAAGCAGCTGATTCAGCCTGCTGGCAGGCCAGCGCTGTTCTATATGTCATGGCCAGCTGCATCACAGTGGACCAGACACGCTTACTGCTCCCTGTGTGCAGACATCTGCTGAGATAGAGGGAACATGGCTGCATCTTCTTCCTGCTAGAGAGGAGCTGGTGGATGGGTCAATCTGGAGATATCAGTGAGTATGAGCTTCAGCCCTCTGTGCGGTGAGGAGGTGGACACTGCTCACCTCCCAATAAGTCCAAGGCCGCATTGTATCAGCGGCCGCTCTGCTGATGCTCTCAATTTTATTGCAGGAGGTTTAATTTTCAGGGTTACCTTGTCAGTGCCAGGTCATCATCTCCAAGGTCACGAGAGTGCAGGAAAATTCAGTCTGCTGCAATAAATCTCGCTATACTGAGAGTGACCAGAGACTATACAGAATTCAGCACTGGAGTGATCAAGCCTGAACCTGGTGACCGGACATCACATGCTATATACATGGCCCTGTATATATACAGTGTATGTATGTCATGGGCCAGGTGCAGAATTGATCCATCCAGTGTATATTATATTGTATATCTGTGCCCATAGAATACCACTATAGTATCTGTATACACTATCGTTCAAAAGTTTAGAGTCACTTAGAAATTTCCTTAGAAAAAGCAGTTTTTTCCAATAAAGCGAACATTAAATGATTCAGAAATACACTCTATACATTGTTAATGTGGTAAATGACCATTCTAGCTGCAACCGTCTGGTATGTAATGCAATATCTTCATAGGTGTATAGAGACCCATTTCCAACAACCATCACTCCAGTGCTCTTATGGTACTTTGTGTTTGCTAACTATGTAAAAAGGCTAATGGATGGTTAGAATACCCCTGAAAACCCTTGTGCAAGTATGTTAGCACAGCTGAAAACGATTTGGCTGATTAGAGAAGCTATAAACCTGACCTTCTTTTGAGCTAGTTGAGAATCTGGAGCATTACATTTGTTGGTTCCATTAAATTCTCAAAATGGCCAGAAAAAAAGAACTTTCATGTGAAATTCGACAGTCTATTCTTGTTCTTAGAAGTGAAGGCTATTCCATGCGAAAAGTTGCCAAGAAACTGAAGATTTCCTACAACAGTGTGTACTACTCCCCTCAGAGGAGAGCACAAACAGGCTCTAACCAGAGTAGAAAAAGTGGGAGGCCCCGCTGCACAACAGAGCAACAAGACAAGCACATTAGAGTCTGTAATATGAGAAGATGCCTCACAGGTCCTCAACTGGCAGCTCCATTAAATAGTGCACGCAAAACGCCAGTGTCAATGTCTACAGTGAAGAGGCGACTCCGGGATGCTGGCCTTCAGGGCAGAGTGGCAAAGAAAAAGCCATATCTGAGACTGGCTAATAAAAGGAAAAGATTAATATGAGCAAAAGAACACAGACATTGGACAGAGGAAGATTGATAAAAAGTGTTATGGACAGACGAATCCAAGTTTTGAGGCGTTCGGATCACACAGAAGAACATTTGTCAGACGCAGAACAACTGAAAAGATGCTGGAAGAGTGCCTGACGCCATCTGTCAAGCATGGTGGAGGTAATGTGATGGTCTGGGGTTGCTTTTGTGCTGGTAATGTTGGAGATTTGTACAAGGTAAAAGGGATTTTGACTAAGGAAGGCTATCACTCCATTTTGCAACGCCATGCCAGACCCTGTGTACAGCACTTGATTGGAACCAATTTCATCCTACAACAGGACAATGACCCAAAGCACACTTCCAAATTATGCAAGAACTATTTAGGGAAGAAGCAGGCAGCTGGTATTCTATCTGTAAGGCTGGAGTCGCACGTAACGTATAAAAGTAGGTGTTAGGACGGCGGAACGCACCAAATATAAAATAACAGGAGGTGCGTTCGCCGCCCGGAGTCCACCGTGCGGGAGGTGACAAGACCGCTGCTGAACAATGGCAGATGCACCTAATCAATGAGGTACTGCGCTCGGGTTAACGTCACCCGAACGCTAGGGACGGCTCTGTTCTGGCACAGAGTCGCAAGAGGCAATGTGATGCCGAGACGCGGCTCTGTTAATGTCACAGAGGCCTGCGTGTGGCGTCGCAACAGCGACCAAGAGTAGCTGCGGTTAGTGCAGCGTAGCGGCAGGTAAAGCCGCAGACGTCGGTGCTGAGACACGGGCGCCGACGGATGCTAGTGTAGGCGAGGACCACGTGGCGTGTAGCTTGCCACAAGCTGAGACTGACTATCCAACTCTCTGTCACCATTCGTAATATCCGCTTTAAGAGAATGGGGTTCCTGCCAGTCCATAACCGCTTGCAGTTTGGCCGGATCCATAGCCAACCCCTAGGCCGAGATGACGTAGCCCAGAAATGGCAAGGACTCCTGCTCAAACTGACACTTCTCCAGCTTGGCGAACAGGGAATTCGCCCGCAGGCGGTCGAATACCCTGCAGACATCTTTCCGGTGGGTGGGCAAATCTGGTGAAAAGATGAGGATGTCGTCCAGATAGACCACCACCGAGGTAGAAAGCATGTCACGGAAGACGTCGTTGACGAAGTCCTGGAAGACAGCGGGCGCATTACAAAGGCCGAAGGGCATGACCAGATATTCATAATGGCCATCCTGAGTATTAAAAGCTGTCTTCCATTCGTCTCCCTCGCGAATACGGATCAGGTTGTATGCCCCTCGCAGGTCTAGCTTTGTGAATAGCCGCGCCCCACGCAACCTGTCGAACAACTCGGAGATCAACGGGAGAGGGTACTTATTCTTTACCGTGGTGGCATTGAGACCCCGGTAGTCGATACAGGGGCGTAACTCTCCGCTCTTCTTCTGAACGAAGAAGAAGCCTGCCCCAGCCGGTGACACCAACTTCCTGATAAAGCCCCGCGCCAGGTTCTCCCGGATATATTGGGACATTGCCTCTGTCTCCGGAAGAGACAATGGATAGACACAACCTCGAGGAGGTTCTGTGCCCGGCAGGAGGTCAATCGGGCAATCATAGGGACGGTGCAGCGGGAGTGTCTCCGCAGACTTCTTAGAGAAGACGTCCGCATACTGATGGTAAGGTTCAGGAAGCACGGAGAGATCTGTAGGCAGCTCTGTAGACGCTACCTGAAGACTGTCCCTTAGACACCTTCCCTCGCAGTCCTTGCTCCTGCCCAGTATTCTCCCCGACGCCCAATCAATGTGAGGGGAGTGACAACGAAGCCAGGGAACCCCGAGGAGTACCTGATCGATGCCATGAGGCATAATAAGCAAGGACAGGGTCTCCCGATGTGAGGGGGACATGGCGAGACTGAGTGGGACCGTCTGATGGGTCACTTGAGACGGCAATGGTGCCCCATCCACCACCCTGATGGTCAGAGGTTGTGGGAGTAATACCAGGGGAATAGAGCGACTCTGGGCAAAACTCGAGGACATAAAGTTCCCCTCGGCCCCGGAGTCCAGAGTAACCTCTGCCTCCCAGGTGGAGGAACCATTATCCAGAGTACCCCGGAATACCGGCTTAGGCGAAAAGGACTCCATCTGGGACTGGCCACCACCTACAACCATGGAACGGGGTCGTCCCTTTGGCCGTTGAGGATATGTGCCAGCCGAGTGGCCAAAGTGTCGGCAGTAATAACAACGCACAGAGCCCCGCACCTGACGTGGCTTAGTACCGACGCGAGATACCTCCATGGGCTCAATGGAGGGAGGCTCCTGAGCGGAATGGCTCAGCGGTTCGGTAAAGGTGGGAGCCAGGTTAATCTTACGTCTGGATTGAGTCCTCTCCAGCCCGCGCTCCGTGAACCGGAGATCAATACGGGTGGAGATGGAGATCAATTCCTCCAGAGTTGTGGGAATATCTCGGGTGGCTAGAGCATCCTTGACGTGCTCAGCTAGACTTCTCCAGAACACTGGGACTAACACTTTGTCCGGCCACTCCAGTTCGGAAGCCAATGTCCGAAACCGGACAGCATAATGGCTAACCGAGAGTGACCCTTGTGTTAACGCTAACAGTTGGAGAGCCGTATCGTGCGTGACCCGTGGTCCCAAGAAGACCTGCTTCAGAGCCGCAAGGAACTGAGCAGGCCCCTGAACCACGGGATCGTCACGTTCCCACAACGGTGTGGCCCACTGCAATGCCCGGCCAGCTAACAAGGAGACAATAAAGCCCACCTTGGCCCGCTCTGTAGGAAACCGTACAGCCAGCAACTCCAGGTGAATGGAGCACTGACTGACGAATCCCCTACAGGTGGCGCTCTCACCCGAAAACTTATCGGGGAGCGGGAGGGAAGAGATTGTTGGCGAGGGCAAAAGTGTGGGCACACGTGAGACGGCCTCAGCGACCGTCTGGGCGGCAGCTAGCGCAGCATTCGCAGCTGAGTTGGTGTTCTCGATAGCCGCCAACCTGCTCTCCAGCTGCCGAATGTAGCGCTGCAGCTGCTGCACGTCTGCCATTGTCAGCCAGACCCTGGCGCTAGTGTAATGTTAGGACGGCGGAACGCACCAAATATAAAATAACAGGAGGTGCGTTCGCCGCCCGGAGACCACCGTGCGGTAGGTGACAAGACCGCTGCTGAACAATGGCAGATGCACCTAATCAATGAGGTACTGCGCTCGGGTTAACGTCACCCGAACGCTAAGGACGGCTCTGTTCTGGCACAGAGTCGCAAGAGGCAATGTGATGCCGAGACGCGGCTCTGTTAATGTCACAGAGGCCTGCGTGTGGCAGCGACCAAGAGTAGCTGCGGTTAGTGCAGCGCAGCGGGAGGTAAAGCCGCAGACGTCGGCGCTGAGACACGGGCGCCGACGGACGCTAGTGTAGGCGAGGACCACGTGGCGTGTAGCTTGCCACAAGCGGAGACTGACTATCCAACTCTCTGTCACCATTCGTAATATCCGAGGGAAGGGGTTTCATAATGCGTCAATCACCAGTCCACACATCCGTCACCATACACACACAGCATAATATGCTACACTAGCGCATCGCCGAGCCGCCATGCGGGCTTTTTATAGCGATGCGCTTCCGGGACCTTCCATTAGCTTGGGAAGGACCAATCAGATCCGACGTAGGACCTGAGCATGTGACCCCTGCTCTCCAGTGAGAGGTCAAGTTGCGGGCATGCCCAGTAGCACGGCATGGGGACTTAGCCTCAGGAGCAGTTCCCTGCAGAGCAGGTTGCGCTGCTATTGCTGCAGCAGAGGTGGCAGCAACATCCAGGCTGTCAGAGCGAGTCTGAGCAGCAAGCCTGGCTCGCCGTGTTTGCTGAGCCAACACCCGGAGCGGTCGAGGAAGAATGGGAGACCGCAGGATGTCTGGCTCTGGACTCCCGCTGTGCAGTGCCAGGAATCCGACGCTTAACAGTAGGGACTGTATTGTACGGTCATAATACGCAGAAATGGTCCCTGAATAGTGATCTGTATGTCATCCGTTGTCAAGGTGTGGCCGCGTATTTTGCCCATGTAAGTAATCCGTATTTGATCCGCATAGCGTATTTTTCTCGCATCCTTGCAAAATGGACATTTAACGGTTTTGAGGCCTGCACATAATTTAAATCATCATCAGCAACCCTATTTATTGACTCTACAACAGGTGCCAGCCTCCAATCTGCCCATTTTGGTGCTGTGCTTGTGTTGGTGTTTTGATGGTTGTTTGCAAACATGTCGGACACACTTCAGTTCACCCCAACTGACCGTGTTCTGTACAACTGGGTTTTGTCCCGCCGCTTTGGCCAGCCATACCCAGTGATTGTGAATCCGAGGAGGAGGAGACGAATGTGGGTGCATCCTCATTTGATACAACGCCTCAATAAAGGCCATTTTCACAGGCTTTATGCATCTCTGAGGACACATCCCGACAAGTTTTTGCTCTATTGTCGGATGACCATTTCTACCTTTGATGTTTTGTTGGAGACAGTGAGCCCAGGTATCACCTTCCAGGACACCAGGATGCGCAAATGTATCTCTGCTGAGGAGCGCCTTCTCCTTATGTTACGGTATGTATTCCTCAGCTACAGAATGTATGTAGATGATTCGTTTGCTAAATAATTATCTTACTTAGTGACCCCTTTTTGACTGAGTAACCTTAATATATCCAAAATCTATTGTCTAAGTAAGAATACTATGATGTTTTATTACACATTACATAGCTGGGTTATGTGTGTGTCTATAGTCAAGAAAAACAGATGTTCAAAACGCCAGAGTAATATTCAATATCAAAATTATTTTATTAAATTACCACAAATAATTAAAAATCCATATCACCAACATTGGAAGAGAAAAAGAGAAAAAAAATGGAAAACACCTAGTTCACCATATGCACACAAAAGGACGCACTAATCCAGGCACACAATTAATGAAGAATCAATAGGTGCTTCAGCCTATACATATAATCTAAAAAGTACAAAAGTGCATTTAAATAGGCGTAAACATGTGTCCTCAACTCATATAGCACAATGCCCAATAATCCCATATTAATCCTATATTCAAGCACATAGGCTTATATAGAGGGAGAGGATTAAGACTGCCATGCTACCGACCACCCCTGACCATAATAATATCCACAATGGGAAAGAACCATGCTCACAATGATTGTAGAATTACCAGTGGCTGTCAGCAGGTAGCGGCCGTGGATGTCAGCTAATGGCGGCTATAGCGGTGCCCGGATAAAGCGCGTCCTTCCCGACGCGCATTTTGGACCTTCATTTCTCAAGGGGCCTGAGAAAGGAAGGTCCGAAACGCGCGTCGGGGCGGATGCGCTTTATCCGGGCACCGCTATAGCCGCCATTTGCTGACATTAGCTGACATCCACGGCCGCTACCTGCTGACACCCACTGGTAATTCTACAATCATTGTGAGCATTGTTCTTTACCATTGTGGATATTATTATGGTCAGGGGTGGTCAGTAGTGTGGCAGTCTTAATCCTCTCCCTCTATATAAGCCTATGTGCTTGAATATAGGATTAATATGGGATTATTGGGCATTGTGCTATATGAGTTGAGGACACATGTTTAAGCCTATTTAAATGCACTTTTGTACTTTTTAGATTATATGTATAGGCTGAAGCACCTATTGATTCTTTATTAATTGTGTGCCTGGATTAGTGCGTCCCTTTGTGTGCATATGGTGAGCTACATTAACAGGTGTTTTCCATTTTTTTCTCTTCCAATGTTGGTGATAAGGATTTTTAATTCTTTGTGGTAATTTAATAAAATAATTTTGATATTGAATATTACTCTGGCCTTTTGAACATCTGTTTTTCTTGACTATATATGTTTGTTTGATGTTAGGCATTATTTATCCTATTATGCACATGGAATATATTATATACATGTGTTAAACCATGTGGCTAAGTCTTACCTGGTGGTGTTTGTGTGTGTATGTAGTGTAAGCCTAGCTTCTTAGTTACACACTGTTCTGGTGATCTATATGTAATGTATGCATCCTTTTGCATGTAGTAAAGTATATTTTTTATCCATTTGTTTAATTGTAGGTTCCTCACAACTGGGCTTTCTTATGCCGCACTCCATCTGGAGTTTTTGATTGGGAGATCGACAATATCTGGCATAGTCCGGGCTACATGTTCGCAAATCTGGACCAGACTTCATCAACTGGTCATGCCTGAGCTCAAGATGGGAGACTGGTTGAGGATTGCCAGGGGATTTGAGGCGCACTGCCAATTCCCCAATTGTTTTGGAGCCCTGGATAGGAAGCACATCCGTGTGCGTAAGCCGCCAACCTCAGGGACCCAATTCTATAATTATAAACAATATTTTTCTGTAGTTTTTTGGCTCTGGTTGACAGTAACTACAGGTTTATAATTGTAGACATTGGGGCTTATGGAAGAACTGGAGACTCTCGAGTCTTCAATTCTTCCATTATGGGTCGGTGGCTGTGCAAAAACCAGTTGGACCTATCAGCACCACATCAGCTTCCAGGCTCAAATCAAGAAGTGGTGCCTTATGTCCTAGTGGGGGATGAAGCCTTTCAATTGACCAGGCATATAATGAGACCATACCAGCATTGAAACCTTGACCACTGGCGCTGGATATTTAACTTGCGCCTATCACGTGCCCGACGACTGGTGGAGTGCGCCTTCAGCATTCTTTGTGCCAAATGGCCTGTCCTCCAGTCTGCCATTCAGCTGAGTGAAGCAAACGTCAATGAGGTCATCAAAGCTTATGTGGTGCTCTATAACGTCACTAGACTGCAAGATTGCTCCTTATCTGATGTGGCTGAAGGTGTGGTGGACAATGTGGATAGGCCTAGGTCACATGTGCTCCCTTTACGGTTTCTTCCCTCAGGAATCAAAGTCCGTGATGTGTTCACCCAGTATTCTATTTCACCTCAGGGTGCTAATACCTGGCAAGATCAGGCTGTATCTATGTTGTGATGTTCTTATGTGTGTGTATATAAATTGTTTAGTGCACATTTATATGTTGTGTGTGTTCTTTTAATTTGGCTTAAAGATGTGTAAATAGTTCCATTTTTGAAAAAAAAGAAACAAGAGTCGAAACTTTGCATGTTCAACTTTTTTATAAATGCAAAAGGTAACTTGGGATAGCAGTTACCATATTTTTTTTCATATGGCATGCATTGCCCTTAAAATGTGGACATTTATGTTTTATACATAATTTGTACAACCAAATCTATATATATATATATATATATATATATATATATATATATATATTTGCTAACGCAAAACAAACCAGAACATTTTTGCCTTATAATTGCTGGTATGTTGGTTGAGGTAAGGGCGGGAGGCCTTCATCTCTTTGTTGGTGGGTGGGGTTCCCAGCTTGACCATCACCCTGTTTGGGTGGATAATCTTGGCCCTGTGGTAATATGTGGCCAGGGTCATCTAGCTGTGCGCCGAAGTGGCCATATGGATAATGGAGATTATACTCCTGTGGCTGATAATAAGCCCGTCCATCATACCCCCAATATGACCATGTCGAGCAGATTCAGGTAGGGGCCAGCCTCCCACACCAGGTCTGTACAAGTGGCTATATTGGACAGGTTGGCTATAGGCCGCAATTTGGGCCTGTTGTGGCCAAGGTTGGTTTTGGGGAGAGGAATGTTTTGAGGTGTAGGCGCATGTGCAGGAGGAACTTCAGATCCTAATTGAGCAGGCACATCTGGGTGTGGGGTAAGGAAGAGACTGTTACGGGGTGAGAACTGCCACCTCTCAAGAAACTCAAACACCTTATATGGGGTATTGGGGTGTGTGCATGCATCAATTAGGATCTGAATGGATCCTCGCATACGTAACCTCACCTCACAGGGTAGGGAACGGAGGTAACGGGCCAGGCTTCGGGAATAAGCCTCTTCACCCTCATGCAGGGCAGCCCTGGACAGCTAATTGAGGACACCTGTGTTTACATGCCTCCGGGTATCAGACGCAGTGTTGTCTCTTCTACGTCTCCCATGGCGGGCTATGGCTGCATGCTGGGGGGAGCCCGCAAGATGGACAGTAGGGCTGCTGCTGTTGCCGGGTTCATCAAGTAGGCCGGGTGCTGGTGGAGCTGCTGGTTCTGGACCAGGTAAAGAAACAGATGCTGGTGCTGGTGGAGCTTGGGGGTTGCAACTGGAAGGCTCAGAACATAGACCAGCCACCTCTTCATCTCCCCCCGACCGGGTCTATAATGTCCTCAGAATCCGACCCTGTCTCCCTCTGTGTGAGGTTAGACTGAGTTCTGTTAGGAAATGTAATAAAAAAAAAGTTGGAGCTCTGACCCTAAACAGCATATGTGTAATGTGGTGTGATGTCTGTATTTACGGCCTGAGATCCATAATTGGTGCCAAAAAAGCCAGGCGGTCAGAATAAATATATCTTCCATTTCGTCCCTCCGGACAACACCATGGAGGAAGTCCTCCCTTGACCTATAGCGGGACAGGATCACAGAGAGGTTAAAAGGTCCCTCACCCCTCCACCCTCCAGTGTTTTCCCTGTCCCAAAAGAGACATTCATAGGAGAGTTTGCTCCAGGAGGAGTGAAGATAGAAGGTGAACGTTTGACGGGGCCCAGGGGGATCAGGCGGCTGGGCCAAACCTTCCCCCTGTCAAGCAGCCTGGGGGGTCCCTCAGCCACAGAGACCAGGGTGCGGACGAGGCTCCTGGGTAGAGCCGCTTCCTCCCACAGTGGAGGCTCTCGGCTCCGACGCCAGCCTGCAAGCCACTGCTACTTACGGAAATCGGGTGGAGAAGAACGCGTCACTCCTCCGGTGATGCCAGAGCAGGTCGGCATGCGTTCCACTGTAGAACACGGTTGTGCAGAACGAGACAGGCAACAGGCGAGTTTCCTGGATCTCGTGGAGCACAGGAGAGGAAATCATTGGCAGTAATGCAGCATGCCTGATGGGATGCCGCTTCCCTCCATGGTGGGCTCTCGGCGTTACCAGCTCCCCCTGTTTTCTAGCAGGTATGGAGCCAGCACAGGTAAGTGCACGGTGGAATGCTGTTGATGGCCTAGGCCTCAGAACGGATGATAGTCTCATGCCTTTGTGCCGAAAGCTGCTCAGTTGATGAGGTATTTGTTCATACATATGCAGCTAAGCCTTGGACCTCTAGGCTATAATAAGGCCATATGTCCAGGTTACATCTCATGGTTCGACTTAACTAGTCCATCCATAGGAGGACACAGGCAGTGTCTCCATGAAGGCCCTCCAGCTGCAGCTCAGTAATTAGCTTCTTTGGGTGGGGTCAGTCTGACAAATGAGATGTTACGTTCAGAGGGGCAGCTCATGGCGCTAACCGTAGAGACACAGAGGGAAAGGAAAAGAAAGAAAATCACACCACTCAACAGGATTGAGACCAACGGCTGGGTCTACGGATTATATTGAGCCTCTATGCTTCATATTGCATTATAGTGCTTTTATGCTTTATATGGAGTGCCTCTGTGCATAATAGCATCATATTGAGTATCTCTATGCATCATATTGCCTCTGTGCGCTGTAATGAGTGCCTCTATGCTTCATATTGCATTATAGTGCTTCTATGCTTTATATTGAGTGCCTCCGGACATCATATTGCATCATACTGCCTCTACGCATTACATTAATAATAATAATGAAAATAATGTTTGTTTTTATGTAGCACTGACATATTCCGCAGCGCTTTGCACATTATAATCGCTGTCCCCGATGGGGCTCACGGTCTGGATTCCCTATCGGTGTGTCTTTGTAGTGTGGGAGGAAGCCGGAGTGCCTGGAGGGGGCCCACGCGGACACGGGGAGTGCGTGCAGGCTCCTTGCGGATGTTGTCCTGGGTGGGGTTCGGACCCAGGACCCCAGCGCTGCGGGGCTGCGGCGCTGACCGCTGAGCCACCGTGCCGCCCAACATTGAGTGTCTCTGTGCACCATATTGCTTCTATGCATTATATTGGGTGCCTCTATGCTTCATATCGCATTAGAGTGCTTCTATGTTTTATATTGAGGGCCTCTGTGCATCATATTGCATCATGGTGCCTCTATGCATGGCACTGAGTATCTCTATGCATCAGGTTGCTTCTATGCATTATATTGGGTGCCTCTATGCTTCATATTGCATTATAGTGCTTTTATGCTTTATATGGAGTGTCTCTGTGCATATCATTTCATCATAGCATCACATTGAGTATCTCTATGCATCATATTGCCTCTATGTGCTATATTGAGGGCCTCTACGCTTCATATTGCATTATAGTGATTTTATGCTTTATATTGAGTGCCTGTATGGATCATATTGCTTCATGATGCCTCTGCATCGTTTTACATCATAGTGCATCATATTGCATCCATAGTGCCCGGGGCATCAGATGCCATCATAATGCCTCTGTACATAATATTACATCATAGTGCCTCTATGCATTATATGGAGTGCATCACGTTGCACCAGATTGCATCATAGTACCTCTATGACATAGTGCCTTTGTGCATCATATTGCATCATAATACCTATGCACGTCATATTGCATCATAGTGCCTCTAGGCATTATATTGAGTGCATCAGGCTGCACCTTATGGCATTGTGCTTCATAGTGCCTCTGCTATTGCATACCTCCCAACTTTTGAAGAAGGTAAAGAGGGATAAAGGCGGCGGCGTGCGTAGCTTGTTACGGCAAATTTTAGGCCACGCCCTAGCCACACCCATTTTTAACCCACACCCATTTACTCCTGTGTCCCCTCTGTACTCCTCTGTCCACCCGACTCCTCTGTCCCCTTTGTACTACTCTGTCCACCCCAAACTCCTCTGTCTACCCCAGATTCCTCTGTTCTCTGTCCACCCCAGACTTCTGTGTCCCCTCTGTAGTCCTCTGTCCACCCCAGACTCCTGTGTCCCCTCTGTACTCCTCTGTCCACCCCAGACTCCTGTGTCCCCTCTGTACTCCTCTGTCCACGCCAGACTCCTGTGTCCCCTCTGTACTCCTCTGTCCACCCCAAACTTCTGTGTCCCCTCTGTACTCCTCTGTCCACCCCAAACTCCTGTGTCTACCCCAGACTCCTCTGTTCTCCTCTGTCCACCCCAGACTTCTGTGTCCCCTCTGTACTCCTCTGTCCACCCCAGACTCCTGTGTCCCCTCTGTACTCCTCTGTCCACCCCAGATGCCTCTGTCCCTTCTGTCCACCCCAGACTCCTCTGTCCCCTCTAGTCCTCTCTGGACTCCTTTCTCTCCCTCAGACTCCTCAGTCCCCTCTGGACTCATCTGACCCCTCTAGTCCTCTGTCCAATCTGTCCCCTCCGGACTTCCCTCTCTCACCCAGACTCTACTGTCCCCTCCGGACTCCTATCTCCCTCAGACTCCACTGTCCCCTCCAGACCTCTCTGTCTCCGAGACTCCACTGTCCCCCCCAGACTCAGCGTGTTCCGTGTACCTGAGCGCCGGACTGCGTCCTCACAGCACCACACGCTCTCTGGGCACTTGCTGCAGGACGGGGGCGCGTCTCCTTGGTGATATACGGTAGCTGTAGTTCCGGGTTCTTGCTTCCTGGGGCTGGGCTGGAGGTGAGCTCTGTGCTCCCTGTGGATGTGACGTAGCGATCCCCGCACTGTGCTGGCTGGCCTCTGCAGTATTTTGCGGTCATGCGATCGCGGGATAGAAAGCTTCCCGGCCGGAACGGCGGCATAAGGACCAGAAATCGGGTCAGTCCCGTGGGAATTGGGAGGGTTGGGACCTATGATATTGAACCATAGTGCTTCACAGTAACTCGACATCATATTGCATCAGAGTGTTTCACAGCAACGCTTCATCATATCGCATTATAGTGCATCATATTGCCTTTAGGCATCATATTGCGTCATAGTGCTTCATAGGCCAATGTGCATATTGCATCATACTGCTTCACAGTGCCCCCGCATCATATTGCATCATATTGCATCATAGTACCTTTATGCATCATATTGTATCAGTGTTTCAGAGTGCCTTCGTGCATCATATTGCATCATAGCGCTTCATAAGTGCCTTTTTGCTTCATAGGGCATCATAGTGCTTCATAGCGTCGCTATACATCATATTGCGTCATAATGCTTCGGTGCATCATATGGCATCATAGTGCTTTGGTGCCCCTGTACCTCAGGGTGTATCACTAGTGTTTCATAGTGCTTCATGGTACATCATGGTGCCTCATAGTACTTCGTGTGTTGTGGCTTTGTGCCGCTGGCTGTAGGCCTCTGGCTTAGACCATCTGACTTGGGCCTTGTTGTGTGGCCGCACCCTGTATTGTTGGCCTACCACTTCACGTTTTGTCTCAGGCCCAGAGTCCTTCAGTTTGGACCCATATCCAACTTCTGTTGCTTCATTCTTGGCATCCGAGCTTAGCCAAAAAAAACCAAAAAACCTATGCTTGAATTGGCCTAGTAAAATAGCATTTCTTCCGTCTGGAACAGAACTCTCAAGGAGCTACTGCCTTGAGTGCTAAGGGCAGGTCTCTTTCATAATTAGCTTTAAAGGGAGATATACATCTTTGGGTTCATCCTACAAAGGACATACTACTGTCCTGGGAGCTGTAAATCCCATGAGGTGGAAGGAAAGAATCTTTCCCAGACTAGTTGCCTTGATCAACATCCAGTGGACAGATTTTTGTCACATAAGTCTGTTGTATTATGTTTACCAGGGACTGCATCATTGCCTTTGTAAAAACAAAAGAGAACATTCAGCTCACCCCCGAGATATAATTCCAAGCACAAGAAGGAGCACGGCTTCCTCACTGCTGCACAGCGTCCAAGACAATAGGGAAAATAGAAGTGGATCCAGCTCACTCACAGGGCTTATTTAAAAATTAAAAAATTTTTATTGGATGATCCTAAAAAAATTCAAAATGACTAAACAGACATCTCAGATGGCACAGCAATGACAGGGGGTGGTGTGTAATGAGACCATATGCGTTTTGAGCAACACGGCTCTTGAACAGTTTTTTCATTACCTTGTGGCGAAACAGCAGCACTGCGTCAGGTGGCAGATGATACCACGCACACTGTCCTTACAGCAGTCAGGGCTCCTGAGATAAAGAATCTGTAACCTGGACGCTTAGGCTGTGTGCACACGCTGCGGATTAGGTGCGGATTCATCCGCGCAGATTTTGTAAAATCCGCAGGTGAAACCGCAGGTCAAAATACCTGCGGTTTTACCTGCGGATTGCTCTGCGGTTTTGCCCTGCGGTTTTTCATCTCCTCAATGGAGGAGATGGCAAACCGCAGGGGAATCCGCAGAAAGAATTGACATGTCAATTCTTTCTGCGGATTGAAAACCGCAGATAATCCGCGCGGAAAATTCCGCACCGTCTGCATTGCGGTTTTTGATTCCCATAGGGAATCATGCTACTGTACACCGCAGCAAAAACTGCTGCGGGTCCGCAGCGGCCAAAACCGCTGCGGAGCCGCAGCAAAATCCGCAGCGTGTGCACACAGCCTTAGCGTTGAGAACCCATAGTCCCATTGCCTCACAGTAGGTAATCCCCCTCTGTTATGGGGAGAAAACTACTCTCTCTAGCTATAGGGTATGGTTACTCCCACCATGGCAGTCTGGGTATATAAATATCACTGAGAAAATTGCCTTTTAGGCTATACATGTATATATGTGTGTATATATAGATATAGATAGATAGATAGATAGATAGATAGATAGATAGATAGATAGATAGATAGATAAGTTGACTTATATATAATGTCCGGACTAATGACTCGTATAGAGGCAGTTCGAAATAATCTCTCGTATCACAGGTTTTTTACCAACAACCCCCCACCAACACCACTTTCATCGATTCCAGAGTCCAGACTCCCTGTGTCTAACATACTGTAGGTAAAACAGGCGTGATCCACGTTTCCCTTTCAGTGCTTCTAATAAGAAGCCCTATGTTGGTAATGGCAGGAGATATTACCTGCCAGATTTCCTTAGTTTCAATAATAATCAACCCTTACTTGGGGTTTAGACATCAAAGGGTTTGGAATAGACGTGATCTCCTGGATGAGTTGTGTATGTGCATCCCAATGCTCTGCCATTATCCATGTACTAACTGTTAGGCCGGGGTCACACTAACCGACGCAAAATACGGTCAGTATTTTACATGCGTAATACGGATGAATGAGCCCTAAACAGTGCTCCGTATGTCATCCGTAAGCAAGGTGTGGTCGCGTATTTTGCGCATGTAAGCATCCGTATGTAATCCGTATGGCATCTGTATGGTGAGATTTTCTCGCAGGCTTGCAAAAAGGACATATAATGGAGCCCTATGACAGGGTTTCTAACATAAACCAAAGAATAGATATAGACACATACACTCACTGGCCACTTTATTAGGTACACCATGCTAGTAACGGGTTGGACCCCCTTTTGCCTTCAGAACTGCCTCAATTCTTCGTGGCAGAGATTCAACAAGGTGCTGGAAGCATTCCTCAGAGATTTTGGACCATATTGACATGATGGCATCACACAGTTGGCGCAGATTTGTCGGCTGCACATCCCTGATGCGAATCTCCCGTTCCACCACATCCCAAAGATGCTCTATTGGATTGAGATCTGGTGACTGAGGAGGCCATTTGAGTACAGTGAACTCATTGTCATGTTCAAGAAACCAATCTGAGATGAATCGAGCTTTATGACATGGCGCATTATCCTACTGAAAGTAGCCATCAGATGCCTGTTCTTAGCTGAGAGGAGTGGTACCCAGTGTGGTCTTCTGCTGCTGTAGCCCATCTGCCTCAAAGTTCGACGCACTGTGCGTTCAGAGATGCTCTTCTGCCTACCTTGGTTGTAACGGGTGGCAATTTGAGTCACTGTTGCCTTTCTATCAGCTCGAACCAGTCTGCCCATTCTCCTCTGACCTCTGGCATCAACAAGGCATTTCCGGCCACAGAACTGCCGCTCACTGGATTTTTTTTCTTTTTCGGACCATTCTCTGTAAACCCTAGAGATGGTTGTGCGTGAAAATCCCAGTAGATCAGCAGTTTCTGAAATACTCAGACCAGCCCTTCTGGCACCAACAATCATGCCACGTTCAAAGACACTCAAATCACCTTTCTTCCCCATACTGATGCTCGGTTTGAACTGCAGGAGATTGTCTTGACCATGTCTACATGCCTAAATGCACTGAGTTGCCGCCATGTGATTGGCTGATTAGAAATTAAGTCTTAACACACAGTTGGACAGGTGTACCTAATAAAGTGGCCAGTGAGTGTAGAATGCATATATATATATATATATATATATATATATATATATATATATATGTGTGTATTCTATGTGTCTATATCTATTCTTTCGTTTCTTTATTAAACCTGTCAGTGTGAGTTTACTGTATAGCGCACTGAATTGCCGGCTTTGCTAAAAGACACCGGGTGCGTATTTCTCGCAAGTCACATGTGTGGTCCATGTGTATTGCGTATTTTCTGCGCACCCATAGACTTGCATTGGTGTATTACGGCCGCAGTACGCTGACAATCGCAGCATGCTGCGATTGTCACGGACCGTAGAATACAGATGAGAAATATACGGCTGGTGCGAGGGACCCCATAGAGAATCATTGGTCCGTGTCTAATGCGTGCTTTTAGCGCCTCTCACTCGGCCGTATTCCTCGCCAGTGTGACCCCAGCCTCACTGGTTTGATCTTCCCGCAGTCCAGGGTCTCTGTCTTGCGGGTTTCCTTGTACTTTGGTAAGCTGATCTCTAACCAGGGTTTAACCTGAGCCCAGGAGGACCAACGAAGGAACAGTCTTTTATCGTTAACCACATGCAGCGGATTACTGGTCTGTACAGTCCTCATGGTGTTGTGGCTGCGGCTATCACCATACTTTGCTGGGCAATAAGGTTTTTAAACCTATTCTGTGGCTGCGGTGTTTTATAAGTATATATCACAACAACTATAATTCACAGCTGTTCGTTATTGGTATTGGGGTACGGCAGGTGTGTTTCACTCTCTGTTTCTGCTGCATACCTTGTTTGCCACATTCATACTGAATTTGGCCATTATAGACATAGATCAGACACTCACTATGGTGTTTATCTTTGCTGTTTTCTTTAGACATCTATATTTCTTTGATCTTGCAGATCATTTCTATATCTAGCCTGGTTCTTGCCTGGGACTTTAGGTCCTTGGGTTTCTGTACCCACCCTGGGATCTTTCCTTTGGTATTCTCCATGGTGCTGTCCGGAGGGACGAAATGAAAAAAGGAAATTAGACCTACCGGTAATTCTGTTTCCAGTAGTCCCTCAGGACAACACCCTTAATTCCCTCCCTTATATTTGTCTTTAGGCTTGCATGGGACCAATCTTCTGGCATATCGTTCGTCCGTCAGGTCGCCATGGCTCCCAGACTAAAATGAAGCTGTTAAATGGTCTCTTACAGTTGTGGCCAAAAGTATTGACACCCCTGCAATTCTGTCAGATAATACTCAGTTTCTTCCTGAAAATGATTGCAAACACAAATTCTTTGGTATTATTATCTTCATTTAATTTGTCTTAAATGAAAAAACACAAAAGAGAATGAAGCAAAAAGCAAAACATTGAACATTTCACACAAAACTCCAAAAATGGGCCAGACAAAAGTATTGGCACCCTCAGCCTAATACTTGGTTGCACAACCTTTAGCCAAAATAACTGCGACCAACCGCTTCCGGTAACCATCAATGAGTTTCTTACAATGCTCTGCTGGAATTTTAGACCATTCTTCTTTGGCAAACTGCTCCAGGTCCCTGATATTTGAAGGGTGCCTTCTCCAAACTGCCATTTTTAGATCTACACAAATTCTTTGGCATTATTATCTTCATTTAATTTGTCTTAAATGAAAAAACACAAAAAGAATTGTCCTAAAGCCAAATTGGATATAATTCCACACCAAACATAAAAAAGAGGGTGGACAAAAGTATTGGCACTGTTTGAAAAATCATGTGATGCTTCTCTAATTTGTGTAATTAACAGCACCTGTAACTTACCTGTGGCACCTAACAGGTGTTGGCAATAACTAAATCACACTTGCAGCCAGTTGACATGGATTAAAGCTGACTCAACCTCTGTCCTGTGTCCTTGTGTGTACCACATTGAGCATGGAGAAAAGAAAGAAGACCAAAGAACTGTCTGAGGACTTGAGAAACCAAATTGTGAGGAAGCATGAGAAATCTCAAGGCTACAAGTCCATCTCCAAAGACCTGAATGTTCCTGTGTCTACCGTGCGCAGTGTCATCAAGAAGTTTAAAGCCCATGGCACTGTGGCTAACCTCCCTAGATGTGGACGGAAAAGAAAAATTGACAAGAGATTTCAACACAAGATTGTGCGGATGTTGGATAAAGAACCTCGACTAACATCCAAACAAGTTCAAGCTGCCCTGCAGTCCAAGGGTACAAAAGTGTCAATCCGTACTATCCGTCGGCATCTGAATGAAAAGGGACTGTATTGTAGGAGACCCAGGAAGACCCCACTTCTTACCCCGAGACATAAAAAAGCCAGGCTGGAGTTTGCCAAAACTTACCTGAAAAAGCCTAAAACGTTTTGGAAGAATGTTCTCTGGTCAGATGAGACAAAAGTAGAGCTTTTTGGGCAAAGGCATCAACATAGAGTTTACAGGAGAAAAAAAGAGGCATTCAAAGAAATGAACATGGTCCCTACAGTCAAACATGGCGGAGGTTCCCTGATGTTTTTGTGGTGCTTTGCTGCCTCTGGCACTGGACTGCTTGACCGTGTGCATGGCATTATGAAGTCTGAAGACTACCAACAAATTTTGCAGCATAATGTAGGGCCCAGTGTGAGAAAGCTGGGTCTCCCTCAAAGGTCATGGGTCTTCCAGCAGGACAATGACCCAAAACACACTTCAAAAAGCACTAGAAAATGGTTTGAGAGAAAGCACTGGAGACTTCTAAGGTGGCCAGCAACGAGTCCAGACCTGAATCCCATAGAACACCTGTGGAGAGATCTAAAAATGGCAGTTTGGAGAAGGCACCCTTCAAATATCATGGACCTGGAGCAGTTTGCCAAAGAAGAATGGTCTAAAATTCCAGCAGAGCATTGTAAGAAACTCATTGATGGTTAACGGAAGCGGTTGGTCGCAGTTATTTTGGCTAAAGGTTATGCAACCAAGTATTAGGCTGAGGGTGCCAATACTTTTGTCTGGCCCATTTTTGGAGTTTTGTGTGAAATGTTCAATGTTTTGCTTTTTGCTTCATTCTCTTTTGTGTTTTTTCATTTAAGACAAATTAAATGAAGATAATAATACCAAAGAATTTGTGTTTGCAATCATTTTCTGGAGGAAACTGAGTATTATCTGACAGAATTGCAGGGGTGTCAAGAATTTTGGCCACAACTGTATATATGCGTTTGTAAGAGCGCGTTTAGACCATTTCCATCCATCCTCGGTGGTACTTTCAAAAAACACTGGAGGGTGGAGGGGGGAGGGACCTTTTAACCTCTCTGTGATCCTGTCCCGCTATTGGTCAAGGGAGGACTTCCTCCATGGTGCTGTCTTGAGGGACTACTGGAAACAGAATTACCGGTAGGTCTAATTCCCTTTTTTTACCCTTCGCCACGACAGCACCCACTTGGAGAGAGGGATCCTCCCATAGGAACAGGAAACCTACAGAGATAAAAGAGGGCGGTCCACCTCTCCTCACGACAGCACCCGTTCACTACTCTCCCTAGAAGTTAACATAATATATAATATACTCCTTCTTAGATATAAAAATTGATAAACTAAAATATTGTAATAGCCTAATAATTGGCGGTCCTCCGGGTACTCTGAAATCCAACTGAGGAGGAGAGGCGGACCGCCCTCTTTTATCTCTGTAGGTTTCCTGTTCCTATGGGCAGATCCCTCTCTCCAAGTGGGTGCTGTCGGGGACTCATTAAAAGAGCATTACTGGTAAGTATTCCGGCTTTTTGCTTAGTCGGTGCTGCTGCCCCACTTCTGGCCTTCTGCTGTCTTTCCCGCCGGTACTGGTCGCGGATGCTGTGCCAGCATCTCATCACATCCTCCACTGCAATGTGAACAAAAAATGTAAATTTACCTTCGGAAAATGTGACAAGCAACTTTCTAAACTTTTCACATAGTCATGTGGCCTAGTAGGGTGTGCTTTAATTCCAATATTTACGATTATAAACAATGATAACTACATACACAGTATAGGATTTTATGGGCTACTTTGAAAAAAGCTTAGTTATGGCCTTTAAGATGATTGGTAAAAAAGGCGTTAACTTACTCATTGTTGCTGCTCCTCACGTGTCCGTTCACCAAAATCTGTAAACATCTGCCCACAGATGCGCCTCCATGCCGCCTCTTTTCTTGCCCAGTCTGAATAATGGGCATCCCGTTGGTTCCAAATTTCAGGCCTTTCCTGAACCAAAACAATTAAAATCTCCACATTGATGTGTGGTGGAGACATGCTGCTGGACTCCGTGGAGGCGTTCTTCTGGGATGTTTGGAGTGCTTTTTGAGCTAATTAGCATGTCTAAGCTTCCTGATAATGGATTGGCCCATTTCCTGTCATCCTGGAGAAGTCTTGCGTATTTCTCGCAAGTCACACAAGTCCGTGTGTAATGCGTATTTTTTTGCTCACCCATAGACTTGCATTGGCGCATTTCGGCCGTAGTACGCTGACAATCGCAGCACGCTGCGATCATCTCGGCCCATAAAATACGGCCGAGAAATATACGCCTGTTGGGAGCTGACGCATAGAGAATCATTGGTCCGTGTGCAATGCATGATTTTCACGCCTTTCTCTCTAGTGTGATGCCGGCCTAATTGAGTGGCCAGCACAGTCACCAGATCTCAACCCCATTGAGCTGTTGTGGGAGCAGCTTGACCGTATGGTACACAAAAAGTTCCCATCAAGCCAAACCAACTTGTGGGAGGGGCTTCTGGAAGCATGGGGTGAAATTTCTCCAAATTACCTCAGCAAATTAACTGATAGAATGCCAAAGGTCTGCAATGCTGTAATTGCTGCAAAGGGAGCATTCTTTGACAAAAGCAAAGTTTGAAGGAGAAAATTATTATTTCAAATAAAAATCTGTTTTCTGAATCTTGTCAATGTCTAGACGAGATTTTAAATTCATTTGGCAACTCACTTGATTAATGAAGGTATGAGTATTCATGGAAAACACAAAATTGTCTGGTGACCCCAAACTTTTGAATGGTGGTGTGTGTGTGTGTGTGTGTGTGTGTGTGTGTATGTATGTATATGTGTATATATATATATATATATATATATATATACACAGTGGGGCAAAAAAGTATTTAGTCAGTCAGCAATAGTGCAAGTTCCACCACTTAAAAAGATGAGAGGCGTCTGTAATTTACATCATAGGTAGACCTCAACTATGGGAGACAAACTGAGAAAAAAAAATCCAGAAAATCACATTGTCTGTTTTTTTTCATTTTATTTGCATATTATGGTGGAAAATAAGTATTTGGTCAGAAACAAGCAATCAAGATTTCTGGCTCTCACAGACCTGTAAATTCTTCTTTAAGAGTCTCCTCTTTCCTCCACTCATTACCTGTAGTAATGGCACCTGTTTAAACTTGTTATCAGTATAAAAAGACACCTGTGCACACCCTCAAACAGTCTGACTCCAAACTCCACTATGGTGAAGACCAAAGAGCTGTCAAAGGACACCAGAAACAAAATTGTAGCCCTGCACCAGGCTGGGAAGACTGAATCTACAATAGCCAACCAGCTTGGAGTGAAGAAATCAACTGTGGGAGCAATAATTAGAAAATGGAAGACATACAAGACCACTGATAATCTCCCTCGATCTGGTGCTCCACGCAAAATCCCACCCCGTGGGGTCAGAATGATCACAAGAACGGTGAGAAAAAATCCCAGAACCACGCGGGGGGACCTAGTGAATGAACTGCAGAGAGCTGGGACCAATGTAACAAGGCCTACCATAAGTAACACACTACGCCACCATGGACTCAGATCCTGCAGTGCCAGACGTGTCCCACTGCTTAAGCCTGTACATGTCCGGGCCCGTCTGAAGTTTGCTAGAGAGCATTTGGATGATCCAGAGGAGTTTTGGGAGAATGTCCTATGGTCTGATGAAACCAAACTGGAACTGTTTGGTAGAAACACAACTTGTCGTGTTTGGAGGAAAAAGAATACTGAGTTGCATCCATCAAACACCATACCTACTGTAAAGCATGGTGATGGAAACATCATGCTTTGGGGCTGTTTCTCTGCAAAGGGGCCAGGACGACTGATCCGGGTACATGAAAGAATGAATGGGGCCATGTATCGTGAGATTTTGAGTGCAAACCTCCTTCCATTAGCAAGGGCATTGAAGATGAAACGTGGCTGGGTCTTTCAACATGACAATGATCCAAAGCACACCGCCAGGGCAACGAAGGAGTGGCTTCGTAAGAAGCATTTCAAGGTCCTGGAGTGGCCTAGCCAGTCTCCAGATCTCAACCCTATAGAAAACCTTTGGAGGGAGTTGAAAGTCCGTGTTGCCAAGCGAAAAGCCAAAAACATCACTGCTCTAGAGGAGATCTGCATGGAGGAATGGGCCAACATACCAACAACAGTGTGTGGCAACCTTGTGAAGACTTACAGAAAACGTTTGACCTCTGTCATTGCCAGCAAAGGATATATCACAAAGTATTGAGATGAAATTTTGTTTCTGACCAAATACTTATTTTCCACCATAATATGCAAATAAAATGAAAAAAAAACAGACAATGTGATTTTCTGGATTTTTTTTTCTCAGTTTGTCTCCCATAGTTGAGGTCTACCTATGATGTAAATTACAGATGCCTCTCATCTTTTTAAGTGGTGGAACTTGCACTATTGCTGACTGACTAAATACTTTTTTGCCCCACTGTATATAATGTGTGTGTGTATATATACAGCTCTGGCAAAAATTAAGAGAATGTGTCACCCTTTTTTGCCCTATGAGCTTCCGGCATTGACTTCAGGGGCTTATCTACAGCAATCTGTAATGCTGTAGATAAGCCCCCGATGTAACCTGAAAGATAAGAAAAACACGTTAGATTATACTCACCGGAGGGGGCGGTCCGGTACAATGGGTGTCGCGGTCCGGTCCGACGCCTCCCATCTTCATAAGATGCCATCCTCTTCTTCCCTTTCTGTAGTGGCTCCGGCGCAGGCGCACTGTTCTGCCCTGTTGAGGGCAGAGCAGTATCCTGCAGTGCGCAGGCGTCGGAAGAGGTCTGGCACCTGCGCACTGCAGTATTCTGCTCTGCCCTCAACAGGGAAGAGCAGTGTGCCTTCGCCGGAGCTACTACAGCAAGGGAAGAAGAGGACGGCATCATATGAAGGTGGGAGGCGTCAGACCGGACCACGACACCCATTGGACCGGACCGCCCCCTCTGATGAGTACAATCTAACGTGTTTTTCTTAACTCTCAGGTTACATCGGGGGCTGTAAATAAGCCCCTGATGTCAATGCCGGCAGCTGATTGTCCAAAAAAAGGGTGACAGATTGACTTTAAGAGACCACCACATCAAAACCCTGTCATGGCCAGCCCAATCTCCAGACCTGAACCCCATTGAAAACCTCTGGAATGTAATCAAGAGAATGATGGACAGTCACAAGCCATCAAACAAAGAAGAACTGCTTAAAGTTTTGCGCCAGTAGCAGTGTGAAAGACTGGTGGAAAGCATGCCAAGACGCTTGAAAGCTGTGATTAAAAATCATGATTATTCCACAAAATATTAATTTCTGAACTCTTCCTGAGTTAAAACATTAGTATCGTTGTTTCTAAATGATTATGAACTTGTTTTCTTTGCATTATATGAGGTCTGAAAGCACTGCATTTTTTTTCTAATTTTGACCATTTTTCATTTTCAGAAAAAAATACAAAATTTATTGCTTGGAAATTCAGAGAGACATGTTGTCAGTAGTTTATAGACTAAAAAAACAATTTACATTTTACTCAAAAATCTAATACGGTATATAAAGCTGAATGTGTGTGTATATATATGTGTGTATGTCCGGGATTGGCATCTGCACCGTCTCAGATACAGCCACAAAATTTTGCACAGTCACACTTCTGGACCCCGAGAGCGTCATAGGCTATGCTGTGAGGCGAAATTTTAACCCCGCGTGTTCCAATTCACCAAACAATTTTGCCTATTATTCTTATCAGTATCACACAGGATAGGATTAGATACACAGCTCAGAAGTCAGTATCACACAGGAGAGGATTAGACACATGACTCAGCAGTCAGTATCACACAGGATAGGATTAGATACACATCTCAGCAGTAAGTATCACACAGGATAGGATTAGATACACAGCTCAGCAGTCAGTATCACACAGGATAGGATTAGATACACATCTCAGCAGTTAGTATGACACAGGATAGGATTAGATACACAGCTCAGCAGTCAGTATCACACAGGATAGGAATAGATACACGGCTCAGCAGACAGTATCACACAGGATAGGATTAGATACACGGCTCAGCAGATAGTATCACACAGAATAAGATTAGATACACGGCTCAGCAGTCAGTATCACACAGGATAGGAATAGATACATGGCTCAGCAGTCAGTATCACACAGGATAGGATTAGATACACGGCTGAGCAGTCAGTAACACACAGGATAGGATTAGGTACACAGCTCAGCAGTCAGTATCACACAGGAGAGGATTAGATACACGGCTCAGCAGACAGTATCACACAGAATAGGATTAGATACACGGCTGAGCAGTCAGTATCACACAGGATAGGATTAGATACACGGCTCAGCAGTCAGTATCACACAGAATAGGATTAGATACACGGCTGAGCAGTCAGTAACACACAGGATAGGATTAGATACATGGCTCAGCAGTCAGTATCACACAGGATAGGATTAGATACACGGCTCAGCAGTCAGTATCACACAGGATAGGATTAGATACACGGTTCAGCAGCCAGTATCACACAGGAGAGGGATTAGATATACGGCTGAGCAGTCAGTAACACACAGGATAGGATTAGATACATGGCTCAGCAGTCAGTATCACACAGGATAGGATTAAATACACGGCTCAGCAGACAGTATCACACAGGATAGGATTAGATACACGGCTCAGCTGTCAGTATCACACAGGATATGATTAGATACACGGCTCAGCAGTCAGTATCACACAGGATAGGATTAGATACACGGCTGAGCAGTCAGTATCACACAGGATAGGATTAGATACATGACTGAGCAGTCAGTATCACACAGGATAGGATTAGATACATGGCTCAGCAGTCAGTATCACACAGGATAGGATTAGATACACGGCTCAGCAGTCTGTATCACACAGGATAGGATTAGATACACGGCTGAGCAGTCAGTATCACACAGGATAGGATTAGATACACGGCTCAGCAGTCAGTATCACACAGGATAGGATTAGGTACACAGCTCAGCAGTCGGTATCAGAAAGGATAGGGTTATATGTAAAAACTATAGGAATAAAAAGAGCGCAATAGGGTCTTATCCGAGTTGATGTTTGAAGGAAATAAAAGAAATATACTCACCCTTTTCAGGAGAGTTTTAAACACATAAGATCAGTTATCAGCTTGCTGCATGTCCAAAGGTCCACTCAATGACCGCCACAACATTAAGCTTATAATGGAAAAAATTCATGGACTTAAGTGCGCTGCTGAATAAATATCGAATCCAGGTTAGATAAAAGGATTAACCATTTATATCTGCATAGATTCTGCATAGCAATTGGCATATTTTACTTAAAGATCCCATCCTACAGAAATTCCTTCCCATTAATCCAGGGGTTACTTTTAGAAGGGCGCCTACCATTAAGAGTATGGTAGCCCCAAGCCGATTAAAAACCAATTAGAATTCTATCTCTGTGATCAGTGCTCGTTTAAAAGTAATTTATAAGTGTGGCAGGAGAAATTGTTTGTGTTGCAATATCATTACACATAAAGAAAAATTTATTAAATTAACCATTACTAATGAATGCTTTCCTATTAAGGATTATCTCAGCCGCACCACAGAATTTGTCATCTATTTGATTGAATATGAATGCAAAAAACAGTATGTTGGCAGAACTACACAGCCATTACACTTAAGGGTCAATTCTCATAGGCATAATATTAAAAGAGGTATTTTACAGCATGGTCTTTCCAGACATTTTGCCATTAAACATAGTAAAAATTTCAAGGGATTAAAAATCAGCCCAATTGAACATATTCCTAGTAATAACCCTGACAGAATAGGACAATTAAATAGGAAAGAGGTTTTTTGGACTTATAGGTTAAACACTCTTAAACCTAATAAATTAAACAAAATTACTGAGGTTTTCCTTTAAAATGTTGCAAAATTATTATTTTTCAGGTATAATAATTTTTAATTATGTATCCGTCCTGTTCACAAAATCTTTTTTGTTAATTTTTTAACTCTTGATATGTGACTTTTTATTAATTCTAACGGGTATACTGTATATATATATATATATATACACTCACTGGCCACTTTATTAGGTACACCATGCTAGTAAGGGGTTGGACCCCCTTTTGCCTTCAGAACTGCCTCAATTCTTCGTGGCAGAGATTCAACAAGGTGCTGGAAGCATTCCTCAGAGATTTTGGACCATATTGACATGATGGCATCACACAGTTGGCGCAGATTTGTCGGCTGCACATCCCTGATGCGAATCTCCCGTTCCACCACATCCCAAAGATGCTCTATTGGATTGAGATCTGGTGACTGAGGAGGCCATTTGAGTACAGTGAACTCATTGTCATGTTCAAGAAACCAATCTGAGATGATTCGAGCTTTATGACATGGCGCATTATCCTGCTGAAAGTAGCCATCAGATGTTGGGTACATTGTGGTCATAAAGGGATGGACATGGTCAGCAACAATACTCAGGTAGGCTGTGGCGTTGCAACGATGCTCAATTGGTACCAAGGGGCCCAAAGAGTGCCAAGAAAAAATTCCCCACACCATGACACCACCACCACCAGCCTGAACCGTTGATACAAGGCAGGATGGATCCATGCTTTCATGTTGTTTACGCCAAATTCTGACCCTACCATCCGAATGTCGCAGCAGAAATCGAGACTCATCAGACCAGGCAACGTTTTTCCAATCTTCTACTGTCCAATTTCGATGAGCTTGTGCAAATTGTAGCCTCAGTTTCCTGTTCTTAGCTGAGAGGAGTGGTACCCAGTGTGTTCTTCTGCTGCTGTAGCCCATCTGCCTCAAAGTTCGACGCACTGTGCGTTCAGAGATGCTCTTCTGCCTACCTTGGTTGTAACGGGTGGCAATTTGAGTCACTGTTGCCTTTCTATCAGCTCGAACCAGTCTGCCCATTCTCCTCTGACCTCTGGCATCAACAAGGCATTTCCGGCCACAGAACTGCCGCTCACTGGATTTTTTTTCTTTTTCGGACCATTCTCTGTAAACCCTAGAGATGGTTGTGCGTGAAAATCCCAGTAGATCAGCAGTTTCTGAAATACTCAGACCAGCCCTTCTGGCACCAACAATCATGCCACGTTCAAAGGCACTCAAATCACCTTTCTTCCCCATACTGATGCTCGGTTTGAACTGCAGGAGATTGTCTTGACCATGTCTACATGCCTAAATGCACTGAGTTGCCGCCATGTGATTGGCTGATTAGAAATTAAGTCTTAACACACAGTTGGACAGGTGTACCTAATAAAGTGGCCAGTGAGTGTATATATGTAATCCTATGTATATTTTTCTTGTGCTGTAGTGTTAATTCCAGTTATCTGGTTCATCAAAAAATAGCGGTGTCGGTATAATGAGGGTGGTTGCTTCGTCCTCTTTTCATTCTTGTGTGGGAGACAATCTTGATCTCCTCTGGGAGCGCTGATTAGGTTCTCTATAGGTCCGTTGCTCTGGCTAGATACCAACAGCCATTTCTGATATCCGAACAAACAAATGATCCACTAAATTGATACATAATTGTATTTTTATTACAAAGAGGCATTAATATATTTTTTATATTTTTAATACTATGTACACACTTTTCACACTTTTTTCACATTTTTCATACAAAAATATATATATAGTTTTTTCTTCCTTCTTTTTTATATATATTAAAAAATCTTTTTCCTTTCTTCCTTTCTCAGGGCTACGTCCCTGTCTGGCACGGTGGTGTGAGTACTGGAGCGTTGAACCTTTTTTTCTGTTTTCTTCTCTCCTTCAGCAAGAGTTCGTTTTTACATATAATTAAAAAAGTTTTTAAATATACTTTTTGGGTTTTTAAACTTCTTATCTGTAAAACAATTAAAAGAAACAATGATTTTATTTACTAAAGATTTGTTATAATGAAATTTCCTGTTATTTTACTCATTTGAACTTTGACTTCTTTGCCGCAGTGCATGTGACTATTGGCGCCAATTTTCAAATTGTGGATGTATATAACCTGAGACGGCTCTATCTGTTCATATATGTCATCCCCTGAGAAAGAAGTATTATCTACTTCGAAACACGTTGGGAAATAAATGGTTAATCCTTTTATCTAACCTGGATTCGATATTTATTCAGCAGCTCACTTAAGTCCATGAATTTTTTCCATTATAAACAGGATAGGGTTAGATACACTGCTCAGCAGTCAGTATCACACAGGATAGGATTAGATACACGGCTGAGCAGTCAGTATCACACAGGATAGGATTAGATACACGGCTGAGCAGTCAGTATCACACAGTATAGGATTAGATACACGGCTGAGCAGTCAGTATCACACAGGATAGGATTAGATACATAGCTCAGCAGAAAGTATCACACAGGAGAGGATTAGATACACAGCTCAGCAGAAAGTATCACACAAGATAGGATTAGGTACACAGCTCAGCAGACATTATCACACAGGATAGGGTTAGATACACAGCTCAGCACACAGTATCACACAGGATAGGATTAGATACACGGCTGAGCAGTCAGTATCACACAGGATAGGATTAGATACACAGCTCAGCAGAAAGTGTCACACAGGAGAGGATTAGATACACAGCTCAGAAGTCAGTATCACACAGGATAGGATTAGATACACGGCTCAGCAGACAGTATCACACAGGATAGGATTAGATACACGGCTGAGCAGTCAGTATCACACAGGATAGGATTAGATACACAGCTTAGCAGAAAGTATCACACAGGAGAGGATTAGATACACAGCTCAGCAGAAAGTATCACACAAGATAGGATTAGGTACACAGCTCAGCAGACATTATCACACAGGATAGGGTTAGATACACAGATACACATGTTGTTTATCAAAAGGCTCTTGAATGAGTTGAAAATAAAATACTATCAATACTTGGGTAATCGTTTAGTTAATTTGTGTTGCAAATCTGTAGTGTTGAATATATGATGTGAAATCTTTTTATGTGCAATATAATCATTATAATTTGTTATAACTAATCACAGTTGGTTACTATGCCCAGGCAACACGGGCTCTTCAGCTAGTATATCTATAATGAGAAAAATCAGAGGAACTGAACATTTTAAAGTGGTCTCTTAACTTTTGCTAGAGCTACTGTATATATATCAAGCCACGCCCACTCCACATAGCCACACTCACTCCACACGCAAACCCCCCATATAATAAATATCTAATATATATATATTTCACCAGAGCTGTTTAAAATATGAAAGCTGAGCTGTGATTGGTTGCTATGAGCAACAGTTTTCTTTGTAGACAGTTGTGGTAACTGAGGCCTATTATTCTTATCATTTGTATGGCGTTATCATCCTTCTGTAAAGCTGGAAATAACACAATTTATTACCGAGCTGACACAGACCACTCTCTGACACAGACTGCAGGGGGAGCCCAGAATCAGGAACTTCTCTCTGCATGAAGCATCTCATTAACTTAAAAATTCAAACAGATTAAAATGAAACACAAGAAAGATTTCTCCAACCCAGGTATCATTTTAATCAGTGTAACAGCGCCAACCAGACAATGCCTGGTTCGCTTTAAACTTAATGCCACTCTAAATTAGTCCTTTTTTAAAATTTCTAATTAAATGGTATTACACTCCCACAAGGTGGAAATCTGCTTTCTCTAAGAGAAAAGCTGTATTATGCCTCAATGAGCAAGACTTACAGAAAGAAGAAAGGGAGGCAAGACTTACAGAAATGGAACCCCCTACTATCCCACATCATCCCATCAGAGCCTCCGGACTACTACCCCATATATCCCACATCATCCATCCCGGTATCCTGACTGCTGTCTCTCCCTCAGCACACTAATAGAGCAGAGAAATACCGGCCCCGAACACATCCCGGGCTCCCTTCCCCCGAGCACATCCCGGGCTCCCTGAGCATCCCCTGAAGTCACCGTGCCCGGCAGCTCCGATGTCTGCTCCTCATACAGCGGCCTCAGATGTACAGCACCGAGCGTCAGGGGGTGGAGCTGCTGCACTGAAATGCCTCCACCGTGTACAGATGGGAGGGAACCTGGAGATGACATTCAGGTATATACTATATACAGGGGGAGATGACATACAGGTATATACTATATACAGGGAACATGACATACAGGTATATACTATATACAGGGAAGATGACATACAGGTATATACTATATACAGGGAAGATGACATACAGGTATATACTATATACAGGAAGAGATGACATACAGGTATTTACTATATACAGGAGATGACATACAGGTATATACTATATACAGGAGGAGATGACATACAAGTATATACTATATACAGGAGGAGATGACCTACAAGTATATACTATGTACAGGAGGACATGACACACAGGTATATACGCCATATACAGGAGGAGATGACATACAGCAACAATTTATGTACAATATAATCATAATTTGTTATAACTAACCAAAGTTAGTTACTATGCCCGGGCGACGCCGGGCTCTTCAGCTAGTAAAGAAAAATCCGGATATCAGCTGCTAGGCTAGGCTCACATTAGCGTTTGAGTCCGCAGCATATCATCCGCATGCGCAAATGCATGTCAAAACGCATGTTTACGCAGTGTTTTTATGCGCATCATCTTATGCATGCCGGGAAAAACGCTTGTGCATGCTATGCATATTTGACGGATTTCTGATGCCAACAATGTGTATACTGTATAACAGTATCTCAAATGCCAGTCATATACTATCTTGTATGTGTTAGGGCCTGTGCACACTTTGCAGATTGTCGCAGATTTTTCTGCACAAATTTGTCACCAAACCTGAAGGGTATCCCGAAGCCAGCAAAGTGAATAAGAACCGTGAGGTCTCGTGCACACGTTGCTTATTTTTCCTTGCAGATTTTTTTCACCGTTTTTGATGCAGATTCAACCGTACTGGTGAGCGGGGAAAATTCTACAATAAAAACTCATGTAAAAAAAGATTTGTGAACCAAATATTTAACGTGTGCACATAACCATATACTTTGTGTACAGACATGAGATGTTATACAGTATACATACACTGTCAGATATATGTATATACATACAAAAATGTGTACATTGTATGACAGCTGATGTCTGTATAACAGTGTACCATATGCAAGTAATGTATTATCCTGTATGTGTTATACTTTGTCTACAGACATCAGATGTTATATAGAAGATAATACTGTATGTGATGGTCTAATGCCTGATGTCTGTACTAGTGATGAATGAACGTGCTTGGATAAGGTGTTATCCGAGCATGCTCAAGAGCTAACCAAGTGTCTTTGGCGTGCTCAAAAAATATGTTAGAGTCCCCTCGACTGCATGTCTAGTGGCTGTTCGAAAGCCGCAACACATTCTGGGATTCCTGTTTATTAGGCAATCCTTGTATGTGTTGCGACTGTCAAACAACCGCAAGACATGGAAGCACAGGGATTAGAACATATTATTCATGTACCTCAAAGTCACTCGGTTAGCACCCGCGCATGCTCGGATAACACCTTATCTGAGCATGTTCGCTCATCACTAATATTCAGGTCTACTACAAAGAAAGGATATAACTAGAGATGAGCGGATCAATATGTGGGACTTCGGACCAGTAATCGGGTTCACTGGTACCTGGAAACTAGATGGGAAACCTTTGAATCTCCTTTCTGACATCACTTGCGTGGTTGGCACTGGTCTCTGCTCGCTCACCCTTTACTTACAATGTGCAATGACAGTGCACTCTATTGCTAACTCGTCACTTCTGACCACAGTCGGTGAGAGAGCACATTGTGATTGTGCACTGAGAAGGACAGTGCACAGTCAAACACTGAGGACTCTCAATTGTAAATAGAAATCTACTGAGCATCCATCAGAATTGACATCTGGCACATGCTTAGTAGAGCAGTGACCAGCCCAGCCCTGGCCGGCTCCTTCTGTAGCTGCAAGGATTGTAAATAACTATAGTTCTCACCATTAAGAGAAAAACAAATAAAAACCCATAACTGGTATAGTAATTTCTGTTGTGACCAAACTATAAAATAATCATGCTGCTTAACCTCTTAGCAACCGAGTCAATTTTGACCTTAATGACCAGGCCAATTTTTTAAAATCTGACCAGGTCACTTTATGTGGTAATTACTCTGGAACACTTCAATGGATCCCACTGATTCTGAGACAGTTTTCTTGTTACATATTGTACTTCCTAATATGGGTCGCCCTCCCAGGGCTGCGGGGGTACTCGGTACCAGTGGGATGTGTCACAGTGGCGGTGACCTGGACTGTGGCCCTGGGCGCCCAAGTAATAGGAAGATGTGAATGGTTTGAATGTTGTTAAATGAATAGTTCGTGACGCCACCTGTGGTATTCCGCAAGGGAGGTGTTAAGCCGACACTGCAGACAGATCCTCTGGGACAGATGGTGTGGTGCAGCGAGGATGGTATAGCCCTCCACAGGTAGGGCTGTTGTCCCAGGGCAGTGTAGATGTGGAGACACTTAGATGGTGTAGTGTCCTCAAGTCTTAGATGGGAGTAGTGCATTTACAGCCCACTACTCCACCGGTGTCTGCTGCAGAACCATTAGTGTACATACAACCTCGGGGACCGGGCCCCGGCCTTGCGCTTAGAACTTCTAGGCAGGGTTCTTCCTCTAACCCACGTCCTCTATGTTCCCTTTTACTCCTACGTTCCATACTTGTCTTTTCCCTTCAATGGAAGCTCAGGCTTCAGTTCAATGTCTTTCTCCTTCTTTCCTTTCCAGTGCCAGCTGGCTCAGATCACTGAGGCAGCTGCAGCACTCCTTCCTCCATCCCTCTTCCAGGGATCCCCACTCCTCCCGAGTGGCTTCCTCTCTCACTGACCTCCTGTCAGACTGACCTCTAATCCTAAACCATCCCTCTCATATATATATTCTGAACTCCACCCACCTCCCAGCACGTCTAGTGTTCCAAGCAGGGAACCACCAAAGGTGCTCTGCCTCTCTCTAAGAATGGAGCTGCAATGTGGTTTTGCTGAAATACTCTATTGTTTGGGGTGCGAGTGTTGGAGCGTGGTCAGGAGCCCCCAACTTACCTGGATGGTGGGGCACCACACCTTAGAAGGTGCAGTACCTCTGTGGTGACTGAGCCTCATGGGCGCCACATATACGAGTAACATTTGTTCAATATGACTTGCTGTCATGATCCAGGCCGGGGTTTGTTTCTTGTTATCTTCTCCCTGGTCTGGTCATGCGGGAGTTAACTTTCTGTGCCTCGTTTTAGGATCTGTTGGGCTAGTTCAGTCCGATGCTGTCAGCAGGTGGCGTCAGTTATAGTTCCTGCCCCAGGCTTGAGCAGCTGACTCTGTTACACCCTGATTTGTCCTCTGCCCGTTTACTCAGTTCCCGTGCCTTCCCATTCCTGCTACCCCACTTGTCTTAGTGTTGTTCCCTGTGCTGTGACCTTGGTATCTGACCCGACTTGTCCTCTGACCTGCTTTACTGTCTCACGTCTCTGGTATTTCTACTCCCGTTTGGCTCTGACTTCTCTGGCTTTTATCTGACCATGTGTATTGATGTTTCCTTTGGTACTGCGTTTTCTGACCATTACAGACCCGGCTTGTCTACCCACTGTTTCGCCACCTAGTGGAGCCTGCACTGCTGCACTGTTGTGCTACGCTGTGAGTGCAACCTTTTTACCTCACTAGCACGCCCTGGTGAAGGTTGCGTGATACTGCACTGCGGCAGCACTACACTTGTGTTTATTTTTTAAAATATCAAAAATTTGGCAATTTTCAAACTTTTAATTCTTATGCCCTTAAATCAGACAGGTAAGTCACACAAAACAGTTAATAAATAACATTTCCCACATGTCTACTTTACAGCTACATCATTTTTGAAACATATTTTTTTATTAGGAAGTTACTAAGGTTAAAAGTTGATCAGCCATTTCTTATTTTTCCAACAAAATTTGCAAAACCATTTTTTAGGGACCACATCACATTTGAAACTATACTGACTATAGGGGGCCTATATGAGAGCAAATGCACAAAAGTTACACCATTCTAAAAACTTAACCCCTCAAAGTACTCAAAAGCACATTCTAGAAGTTTATTAACCCTTCCGGTGCTTCACAGGAACTGAAGCAATGTGGAAGGATAAAAATAAACAGTTAACTTTTTTCACAAAAATTTTAATTTAGCTCCAATTTTTTTATTTTCACAATGGTAACAGGAGAAAATGGACCTTAAAATAAGTTGTGCAATTTCTCCTGAGTACGCTGATACCCCATTTGTGGGGAAATACTGCTATTTGGGCACATGGCAGGTCTCAGAAGGGAAGGAGCACTGTTTGACCTTTTGAACGCAAAAATGACTGGAATCAAGAGCAAATGGCATGTCGCGTTCGGAGAGACCCTGATGTGCCTGAACAATAAAACCACCCCCCACACAAGTGACACCGTTTTGGAAACTAGACCCCTTAAGAAATGTATCTAGATGTGTTGTGAGCACCTTGAACCCCAAAGTGCTTCACAGATGTTAATAGCGTAGAGCTGTGAAAATAAAAAAATCACATTTTACCCACAAAAATTTACTTTTAGCCTCAATTTTTTTTATTTTCACAAGGTTAACATGAGAAAATGGACCCCAAAATTTGTTCTGCAATTTTCCTTATACCTCATATGTGGAGGAAATTTATTGCTTGGGTGCACGGCAGGACTTGGAATGGAAGTAGTGATGTTTTGGAACGCAGACTTTGATGGAATGATCTGCAGGCATCATGTCACATTTGGAGACCCCCTGATGTGCCTGAACAGTAAAAAAACCCACAAGGTACCTCATTTTGAAAACTACACTACAAGAATTTTATCCAGGGTATAGTGAGCATTTTGAGTCCACAGGTATGACATACAATTTGATAACATTAGGTCATCATATTGAAAAAGTTCATTTTTTTCACAAAAATGTTGTTTTTGCCCCAATTTTGTAATTTTCACAATGGATAATAGGAGAAAAAGGACCCCATAATTTGTTGTGCAATTTGTCACAAACGCGACTATACCCCATAGTGTTCAAAAACTTCTGCTTGAGCACATGGCAGGGCGAGGAAAGGAAAGAGTGTTATTTGCATGAAAAATTGTGAATGCCATGTCACATTTGAAAAGCCTCTGACAAGCGAAAACAGCAGAAACCCCTCACAACTAACCCCATTTTGCAAACTAGACGCCTCAAGGAATTCATCTAGGGGTGTAGTGAGTATTTTGAACCCATAGGTGCCTCACAGAATTTTATGACATTGAGACATCAAAATATGACATTTTAGTGGTAAAAATTTTAAAAAAAACTGACTGTCACATCCAAGCATAGACTAGGTGTGAACAGGTACTTACCTAGAGTCACCAACTCATATATAATCAAATAAATAAGACAGCACTCTGTAGCGCCATATCTTGCAAACATGAAATATGAAAGTTGAACTGCATTACTGCATTAGAAATATGAAAAATTGAGAATGCTTAGCACATAAATTGGCCAATTTAAGTGTACATAGAAGCCATGTTAAGGCGATTCTCGTTTTCCAGGACCTAACACTTCCAAACCTCTCTTAGACTAAAGTCTTCATGTGTATGGGAACCTGTGAATCCTCTCTTGGACTGAAATCTATATCTTTGTGGAGGGGTAGGCTCCTGCTATGATTAAAAACGCCCGAAGACTTTACTATAAGAGAGATTGAGCAGTGTTAGGTCCTGGAAAACGAGAATCGCCTTAACGTGGCTTCCACGAATGTACATGAATGTAAAATGCCAGTTATTAGCGCGGGTTGTTACGGACGCGACAATACCAATTATGTGAATTTTATTTTGTTTATTTTTGTATCACAAACTCTGCATTTTGAGTGGCGAAACGGATTTTAGTGATTTGTGTGCACTTTTTTGTTTTTTTTCTACGTTTTATTTTACTTTTTTACTTAGTCCCACTGTGTGACATGTACAATGTGTATTTTGATCACTTGTCTCACACACTCCTGTACAGCAGTGTTTGACACTGTCAGTGTCTCACTAACTGTGCCTGTGTCAGTATCTAGTCCTGGAATCTGTTTTTTCTTGCCCTTAGACTTGCCCTTAGTTAACATGGATCTTGATGTTTCACAAGTCGGCCATCTTGTTTCCTGCCAAAGCTGTATATAAAGCCAGCACCTGTTCTGTTTCATTGCTTGAGTATTATGTTTTGGACTTTGTGCCTCTGCAGTCCCAAGCCTGGACTTACTATCCCTGTTGGTCCTCTCTTAACGGCGGAGTCCTCCGTCAACCTGCACGTCTGGATCCCTGCCTGCTGATCGAGTGATTGCTGAACACCTGACTTCAGGAACCTCTGCCTGACTACACCTGCGGTGAAGTAAGAACTCCAGCCAGCTAGTGTGTTCCTCCGCTCTGCAAGAGTCTGTGTCTTGTGCCCGCATTGCTCAGTGACTTTGAATGCTGTGTCGCAGAGTATCAACTCTGCTATAACCATTTATCAGATTGACTGAACATTTATCTGGACTTATATGCTATCAGATTACTAATACAATATTGCTTGCGCAACCCATTGTGTCTGCAGTCTCTTTGACCTAGCCACTGGTGTCCAGTTGTCTCCACTAGTATCGTGACAGCCTGTGAGATTCAGCTTATTGCTGGATCTCACAGGCCACCATACCCTGGGGTCATCATATGACCTCAGAGTACCATGATAACCATTCGGACTCGCAATTCTCAACGCATGGGTCCGATGGTTACTATGGGGTCTTGTGACCGCCTGGCAACAACTTAAATACCACTGTCACAATTGACAACGGTATTTTAAGGGATTAATCGGTCCTGATAGGTTGCAAAACCTGTTTGGGTCCGATACTGCAGTGGATTAGCTGTCATGTACAGCTGACACCCGCCCAAATCACCGCCGCTCAGTGGCGCTATTCCTTTATTCCCCATCGCCGTTTTACTACGGCAATGAGGGAATAATTACCCTTAATTACTGCTGTTTTAATGTGCATCTTTGATCACTAAGGGGTTAATAGAGTTCTCTTGTGAAAAGAAGGTAGGGTTATCCCCTATCCAGAGGACCCTCACTGATTGTCAGAACAGACAACTTTTGTCCTTGTTAGATTATGGTGCCTGTGTTCATACTTTACTGCCTCTCCATTCATTCTCTACGCAGTCTGCTTGAAAAAAACAGCGCTTGGCAGCAGCTTAGGCCTGTTTCACACTTCCGTTTTTGTGTCCGCCAAACGGATCCGTTTCCGTTTTTTTGACGGAAACTGATGCAAACGGATCCGTTTTTAAAAAAACGGATCCGTTTTTTGACGGATCCGCGGTAACCGCTAATGGAAGTCTATGGGACAAAAAAACGGATCCTGCAAAAAATTGGCGGATCCGTTTTTTTACGGAAACCAACGGATTTTGACGGATTTGAAAAAACGGAAGTGTGAAACAGGCCTTAGGGACTGAATGCAGAGCAGGCAAGCATACATACTGTCTCATTCTGGTGCTTGTTGGCAGTCCCAGCAGTCAGACCCTCACCAATCTATCACATATTACTCTTTAGGTAAATAGATTAAAATGTTTTTATTCCAGGAAACCCCTTCAATGTTCAAAAAACTCCAGTCTTTAAAGGGAAGGTGCCATCCAAAATTTTTCTTTTCAGCAATTGAAAAAATGTAAAGAATTAATGTTTATATTTCCTTACAAAATATTATCATTTGTTTTTAATTTTGTAAAATATGAAAAATAATTTTAAAAAGTTTGGCATTTCCACTTGTTAACACTAGGGGGAGCAGCTACTGAAATTTGGCACAAAAACTTAGTGTAAACTAGCTCACATTACTGCGCTGAATTAATTATGGGCGGAATCTGCTGACATGGGGGTGATGTCACTCCTCTCCTCCCCTTCTGGGTGTTTGCTAAGGGAAAAGAGAGGATGACATTTAGGAACACAGTGAGAAGCCATTTTGATGGGCCCTGCAAAGTTACTGACTGTCTTTGGATCAGAACAGTTCATCAATCAGCAGAAATGTTTCCTGGATTTCTGTGGAGCAGACAAGCAGACCATCCATCCATGTGTATAAAACACAGCACACTATGTACAATCCCTGCCACCGAACAGGGTGCCCCCCATAGACCAGCACACTGCTCTCCTGAAATACTCTGTGCTGCTGTCACCCTGCTCCTTCCACCAAATATATCAGGCCCCTGTCGCCTCGCTTTCACACATCGCCAGGACAGGATCTGAGGAGAGAAATGGGGTCTTAGGTCACCGAGGATGGCAGGCAGCAAAGATTCTGGGAGCAGGGTGACAGCAGCACAGAGTATTTCAGGAGAGCAGTGTGCTGGTCTATGGAGGGCACAGAGGGAGATATATGGGGGAGGAGCAGAGTGACAGCAGCACAGAAATCCAGGAAACATTTCTGCTGATTGATGGCCTGTTCTGATCCAGACTTTGCATACAAAGACCCCATTCCCCTCCTCAGATCCTGTTCTGGCGATGTGTGAAAGCGAGGTGACAGGCGCAGTCCGGGGTGACGCTGGGAAGCAGGATGGGGGGAAATGTAGCCATACAGTAAAGATAAAAATGAGACCCCTCTCTTCTGCTGCCTCACCAGCCCTCCCCTGACTGCACCTAACTATTACCCCTGACCCATGTGCAGGTGCTCAGCCAGAACCACCCTAGAATGGGTCCCCTTTTAGCAGATAATACTGCCATACTGTTTTCACATAATAGCGCCATATACTTCACACATAATGCCACCATATAGATCATACACAATACCACCATGTTAATCACACATAAAACCAGCAGGGTGACAGCAGCACAGAGTATTTCAGGAGAGCAGTATCACACGGGATAGGATTAAATACACAGCTCAGCAGTCCGTATCACACGGGATAGGATTAGATACACGGCTCAGCACACAGTATCACACAGGATAGGAATAGATACACGGCTCAGCAGACTATCACACAGGAGAGGATTAGATACACGGCTCCGCAGTCAGTATCACACAGGATAGGATTAGATACACGGCTCAGCAGTCAGTATCACACAGGAGAGGATTAACATCACAAAACAATCACTGACCTCAGGGAGACCAGTCAAAGAAAACACTGTGGCAGCCGGCAAAGGCACTCAATCAGTGAAATCCTAGGAGCAATGCTCCCTGGGAAATACGAATATGCAAATAAAGTCCGTTGAGCCTCATTTAAGAGTCTCAAACACGGGACTAGCCAGATCTTCCTCCAGTGAAGGACCCAGCCAAGGAGTGGCTTCTTTCGGAAACCACCATTACCACCATATTAAGTGGCCCTTTAAGTCAATATCCAGCTCTAAGAGTTTACAGATATGATAAGGGAAATACCAAGGCCAGGTATCCATCCACAGACAGCTGTTTTGAGGTGTTGCCCCTCTTCAGTGTGGAGTAGGATTCTGGCTAGGTGGGACGATTCTGGCTAGGATTAGATACACGGCTCAGCAGTCAGTATCACACAGGAGAGGATTAGATACACGGCTCCGCAGTCAGTATCACACAGGATAGGATTAGATACACGGATCAGCAGACTGTATCACAGAGGATAGGATTAGATACACGGCTCAGCAGTCAGTATAACACAGGAGAGGATTAGATACATGGCTCAGCAGACAGTATCACACAAGAGAGGATTAGATACACGGCTCAGCAGTCAGTATCACACAGGATAGGATTAGATACACGGCTCAGCAGACTGTATCACACAGGAAAGGATTAGATACACAGCTCAGCAGACAGTATCACACAGGATTGGATTAGATACTCGACTCAACATTCAGTATCACACAGGAGAGGATTAGATACACGGATCAGCAGACTGTATCACACAGGAAAGGATTAGATACACAGCTCAGCAGACAGTATCACACAGGATTGGATTAGATACTCGACTCAGCATTCAGTATCACACAGGAGAGGATTAGATACACGGATCAGCAGACTGTATCACAGAGGATAGGATTAGATACACGGTTCAGCAGTCAGTATCACACAGGATAGGATTAGATACACCGCTCAGCAGACAGTATCACACAGGAGAGGATTAGCTACACAGCTCAGCAGACAGTATCACACAGGATTGGATTAGATACATGGCTCAGCAGTCAGTATCACACAGGAGAGGATTAGATGTCCAGCAGATGGCCAAGTGTTTTGAAAGAGCAGGGAGCAGCTCCTCCTATGTTTTGCAAGAGCAGGGGCAGCAGCTGGTCGGGTGTTTTGGAAAGAGCAGCTCAGTCTCCATGAGCTCATCCTGGTTCCTCTCCTGCAGCTGGTATGTGCAGAGTGAACATCTAAACCCTGTTATGCTGGAACAGTACAGCATCCAGGGCTTGCAATAGTGTAAATGGGGCAAAAATTAAAGCACTGGGCTCTAATAAGATGGCGCCTGGCCACCCCTACAGCTGTGAATTGAGCTGCACACAGAGGCCTGCCCAGTTCACAGCTGATGCTGCTGCAATGATACAGATAGGGTCGGGAGCCGACTCTTGTCTCTTATGCCCAGGGACTGCTGTAAATGAGCATGGAAAGTGTCATTCAGCAGCCAGAAAGGTAAGATGGCAGCCCCCAGTGGCTGCATTAATACAGTAAAAAAAACAAAAACAAACACACCACTGAGTCAAGATTAGGGGACAATATTTTTTTTTTTTTTTTTTTTACATTAAATTATGAAAAAACACGGCACCTTCCCTTTAAGAATTTTAGGGCACCAGCATTCAACTCAGTGTCCATGAGGTTGATGGTGACATCATGACACAGAACAGATTTAGCCATACAGTCAGGAGAAGCAGGAGTGGAGAATTCTCTTTTTATTGATTAATGCGCCCACAGCAAGTAGTCATTTATCACAGTATGCACTCGTGCACATGACCATATTTTCGGTCCTCGTGCGATCTGACAAAATATCAAACATGCGGACCAATGTCGAGCTTGGTCCCAGGAAAAAAATTGCAGCATACCAGAGATTGACCCGATATTTAAATCACACTTGGCCATTCAAGTCAATGAGTCCGTGGAAAGCTTCAGAGTGCTCTTGGATGAAATCTAAATGCAGTACGAATTTCATGGACTGACAGAATTGAGAAGATGGAGGCAATTTTTTCCACCTTTTCTTCATCCCAGAAAATCGGATCACACTATGATCAAACACATATAATAGTTTGATCAGATCAGTGTGATTAACATAATCGGCCTGATTATCTGAGATGAGAGAATATATGCTGGTGTGACCCTCACCTATGTAGAAAAATTCTTTCCTGGATAGAGGCTAATACTGTACTTATACAGGTGCTTCTCACAAAATTAGAATATCATCAAAAAGTTAATTTACTTCAGTTCTTCAATACAAAAAAGTGAAACTCCTATATTATATAGAGTCATTACATAGTGATCTATTTCAAGTGTTTATTTCTGTTAATGTTGATGATTGTGGCTTACAGCCAATGAAAACCCAAAAGTCATTATCTCAGTAAATTAGAATAATTTACAAAAACGCCTGCAAAGGCTTCCTAAGAGTTTAAAAAGGTCCCTTAAGGCCCCTTTATATTTAGCGATGCACCAGCGATCCCGACTACGATACAACCCGGTCAGGATCGCTGGTGCATCGCTAAATGATCGCTAGTGAGCTGCCACACAGGCAGATCTCAGAGCGATGCAGCAGCGATACAGCGAACGATACTCACCTTTCAGACGCAGCAATCCTGACATCCTCCCGTCCGCGTCCACACGTCGCTCGTCGGCGCCACAGGAAGCGACCGACGAGAAATGGAGCAGAGTGATCTCGCGCGATCAGCGATGGACAGCGGGGGAGCTGGTCGGAAGTAAGTATCACACATAGCGATATCGCTAGCAATATCGCTATAACATCACAAAATCGGTTACGTTATAGCGATATTGCTAGCGATATCGCTATGTGTAAAACCCCCATTAGTCTGTTTTAGTAGGCCCCGCAATCATGGGGAAGACTGCTGACTTGACAGTTGTCCAGAAGGCAGTCATTGATACACTCCACAAAAGGAGGGTAAGCCACAAAAGGTTATTTACTAAAGAAGCTGGCTGTTCACAGAGTGCTGTATCCAAGCATATTAATGGAAAGTTGAGTGTAAGGAAAAAGTGTGGTAGAAAAAGTTGCCCAAGCAACCAGGATAACCACAGCCTTGAAAGGATTGTTAAGAAAAGGCCATTCAAAAATTTGGGGGAGATTCACAAGGAGTGGACTGCTGCTGGAGTCATTGCTTCAAGAGCCTCCACACACAGACTTACCCAGGACATAGGCTACGATTGTCGCATTCCTTGTGTCAAGCCAATCATGACCAGTAGACAAAACCTGAAGCGTCTTACTTGGGGCCACTGAGAAAAACGACTGGACTGTTGCTCAGTGGTCCAAGGTGTTGTTTTCACATGAAAGTAAATTTTGCATTTCAGTTGGAATCAAGATCTCACAGTCTGGAGGAAAGGTGGAGAGACACACAATCCAAGCTTTTTGAGGTCTAGTGAATAGTTTCCACAATCAGTGATGGTTTGGGGAGCCATGTCATCTGCTGGTGTAGGTCCACTGTGTTTTATCAAGACCAAATTCAGCCGTCTACCAGGAAATTATAAAACACTTCGTGCTTCCCACTGCCGACAAGCTTTTTGGAGATGGAAATTTCATTCTCCAGCAGGACTTGGCACCTGTCTACACTGTCAAAAGTACTAATACCTGTTTTAAAAATAACAGTATCACAGTGCTTGATTGACCAGCAAACTCGTCTGACCATAACCCTATAGAGAATCTGTGAGGTATTGTCAAGAGGAAGATGAGACACCAGACCCTACAATGCAGACCAACTGAAGACTGTTATCAAAGCAACCCGGGCTTCCATAACACCTCAGCAGTGCCACAGACTGATCGCCTCCATGCCATACATTTCAGTAGGCCAACATTTTGGATTTTAAAATAATTTTTCAAGCTGGTGTTATAAAGTATTCTAATTTACTGAAATACTCAAAGAGGAGATCCCAAGAGGGAAAAAAACACCAGATTCCCGCGCTGCTATATTTCAACCATCAAATAGAGGAAATCAGTACTTTATTTATGGTACATACAGAGACAACGTGTTTCGAGGTCCATTCAGTGACCTCTTCTTCAGGTCGAATGTACATTCGACCTAAAGAAGAGGTCACTGAATGGACCTCGAAACGCGTTGTGTTGTGAGCTCATTTTCTCATTCACCTTTGATGTCCGATGAACTCCCTCTGCTGGTGAAAGGAGGTGGTGAAACTGATTTGGATGGGAGAAACCTGTCATCTGAACAGGTGGATTGCGATTGGACATCCGGAATCTCTGAGTGGATATAAGGCTGCCGACGCCCTGTAAGGTTGCTGGTGATTTCTCTGCTCTGAACTCTGGCCTCCAGTTCAGTTCCTGTCTTCTGAAAGCTAAGTTTTGCTCTGTTATTGTTCCATGAGATTTTGTCTGATATGCTTAGTTTTGTGTTCAGCCAGCCCCTGCTGGGGCTTTGCTGAATTTCCATTTTGTCCCTGATCGGTTAAATCTCTTTTGCTCTGTTTTCAGAATATATTGGAGTGCTGATATAGGGATTTTGAAGTCTAGTGACTTCAGGGCCGTTTTTCTTATCAGACGTGTTGGGACATTTTTGGTAGGGTTTTTGCGGATTGCAGCTAGCATCTTTTCTGTCCTTTCCTATCTAGTTAGTTGGGCCCCATCGTTTGCTCTGCCTGTCTTTCTGTCTGTGTTTGTGTTTTCATCTGTTTTCACAGACAATACATGTTGGGGGCTGTCTATTGCTTTGGGGTCTGCTCTGGGGCAGTTTAGATTTCTCCTTTCTTTCTTTAGGCTTATTTAGCTCTCCGGCTGTGACGAGGTGTCTAGGATCACTGTAGGAACACTCCACGGCTACTGTTAGTTTTTTGAATAGGATCAGGGGTCTGCAATCCGTTAGCTACCAACCTCTCCGGTTTTCTGGACTTAGCTTGCATTTTTGTTTTTTCCTCCTCCGGTGACTCATTCATAACAGCGTTGTCTCTTTATGTACCATAAATAAAGTACTGATATTGGAACCAATTTCTACAATCTACTGGATTTCCTCTATTTGATGGTTGAAATATGGCAGCGTGGGAATCTGGTGTTTTTTTCCCTCTTGGGATCTCCTCTTTGAGTAATGGAAGCAGACGCTGTCTGTCTACACCATCCTGCTGCAGCTTCATTGCATGTGACTAAGCGCATACAGTAGTTGTGGCTTTATACAACTATTGAGGGTGAGTACCTTGCACAATTTAATTTATATTCATTATATCTGCACGGGTAAGGCCCTATGGGCGCGCTTTTGTGGTTACTTTTATCTTTAGTTTACTGAAATAATGAAACATTAACAGAAATAAACACTTGAAATAGATCACTCTGCTTGTAATAACTCTGTATAATATGAGTTTCACTTTTGGTATGGAAGAACTGAAATAAATTAACTTTTTGATGACATTCTAATTTTGTGAGAAGCACCTGTATATCTGAAAAATATGATCTATTTGGCGATTGCAAGCCACACTGAGTATCCATTACACTCCACCAAGCATGGCTTAACATAGAAGTATCAGATGATGTATACTGTATTTCAGTAAATGGGTACTGATAGATATTTTATGTATTACATACCTAGTGGAAATATTTTGCTGACAACATTTTTTAAGGAAAATCTAATTCTGGAGCTGTAAACATGGATATGTTTTACTTAACATCCTTCTCTATAGAAGTACATAATTCAGAAATATATTACCCTCCTCCCTCTAGCACTTCTGCCTACTAAACACATGCTGCATGTCCTATTTTTAGCATATGTAGCTGCCTTTATAATTCAGAAAATGTTCCAAAAACAAAACAATGAGACAGAAGCAAATCATACCTTGTTAGCTACCTGGTTTACATAGTAATGATCTTAAAAAATAGGTAGACATTTATTTATGGAATAATAGAGTTTCTTGAAAAGCAAAGCACCAAACATTTCTGTTGTAGGAGTGGTGGAACTGATGGTCTGCTCCCTTACACTGTAAGGGGTTAAATGTATTTTATGTTCATGCATGTTGTCAGTGGCACCACCCACTGGGGCTGCAGTGTAGCCTGGGCAGGGTTAACTGTAATGGCCAGACAAGTTTGGAGAGGTGGAACTGAGAGTTAGTACCAAGTTCAGGAAGTGACAGTTCAGTGCAGGACAGTAGTGTGAAGTGACAGTAGCAGTCACACACATTGAGCTGCTAGGGACAATGTGGGCCTAATATTCGGGGCAGTGGATTGCCAAAAATACCCTTCCATGTGATTCCATCTACCGGCCTGGGGGAACCTCATGATGTACGTCAGGGGCTTTGGGCACACTCAGCCTGTGAAGCTACAAGGAAAGATGGACTCAGACTTTATGATAAGGAATGTGTTGCAATCCAGGTGCACTACTAGTGGTGGAGAAGACTTCCTAGAAGATAGCAAAATATCAGATAACCAGGGCTGAAGGTGTGTGATTCACTGCACAGGCACGGCGTTGCCTGCATCTACCACTGCCACCAGTGATTGCAATTTATCTTGGGCTCACTTACTTAACTGTGGATCCTCTGGAATCTCTTGCCATAAAGGCAACTCTCTCTGGGCATATTACCATTAATGAGGAACTTCAAGAATTAAAACTACCTATCATAAAGGATAATCCATTGACTCTCAAAACATTTCTCAACAGTGAAATTACTCATACGGTGACTACAACCTCTCTTCTCTAAAAGGGCGACTATATGATTAAGGCCGTTGTGAGGCCAAAACGTCAAAAAAGTTGTCGCTTTTTCACCGTTTAATTAAAATAAAAATATTTCACTTTTGCAAAAATCCACGTGTGCAGTGACTCTACATTGGACTTAGGCTGGTTTCACATTTGCGCTTTTGTGCGCAGCGCATCGTGCGCACCAGTGCGCATGCGCACTGCGCACCTATATTTAACATGATGTGCGCATGGTCTTGCGCATACTTGCGCTTTCGTGCGCATGCGTTTTTTTGTCTTTCGCGCCAGGCGCGTCAGACGCAACATGTTGCATTTTTGGTTCCGCCCTGTCTCGTCAAAAAAACGCATGCGCACACTTGCGCACGGAATGCGCAAAAACACCACATTGGAGCCTATGGGAGCGCATGCGTGCGCATGGTCTTGCGCACGCTTGCGTTTTTATGCGCATGCGTTTTTAAGATAAACACGACTGAAATGTGGTCTAGACAGTAAAAAAAAAAATTAAACCAAGGTGATAAAATGGTGTGGGCACTGGGATTCCACAATACTTTAAGGATTGCTCACGAGTGGACACACAGCACAAGCTGCACCAATGTAAGTATGAAAAACCTAATGTCTGGCTGAAATTTCAATACATTTCTATGTACTTATGTCTCTTTTTTTTTTTATTGCAGCATGTCTTCATCTGGTGAGGAATATGTCCCCGGGACAGGGCAAGAGGCAGAAGAAGTGAGTACCATGCTTCCGTATGGATTGGAAAAAATAAACACATGTGGTTAATTTTTTTGGTTTAATTTTCAGACCTCATCCTCCATCACGCCACCACCACCGGAGGAACGGCAGGAGCAGCAAGGCCAAGTGCGGGCGGGAAGACGTGATGTAAGTACAGACGGACTGTTTTTTTTTTTTTTACTTATTTTCTAGGCTGGTTTATTTTTATTTATTTTTTTTTGGTATTTTTTAAAGTTTTTTTTTTAAATTTTCATGGTTGTTTTTTTCGATGTTTGTTGCTTTTTTTTGCATTTATTTTCATTTAAAACAAAAAATTTTTTCATGGCTTGTGTATCAATATCTAAAGCTCAAAGTGTGTATGTGTATGTGTGTGTGTGTGTGTGTGTGTGTGTATGTTTGTTTGTTTGGGTATATGGGCACGGGACTATGGGATGGCGGATATGTATGATGGTATATGGGCACGGGACTATGGGATGGAGGATATATATGATGGGTATATGGGCATGGGACTATGGGATGGAGGATATGTATGATGGTATATGGGCACGGGACTATGGGATGGAGGATATGTATGACGGGTATATGGGCACAGGACTATGGGATGGCGAATATGTATGATGGGTATATGGGCACAGGACTATGGGATGGCGAATATGTATGATGGGTATATGGGCACAGGACTATGGGATGGCGAATATGTATGATGGGTATATGGGCACAGGACTATGGGATGGAGGATATGTATGATGGTATATGGGCACGGGACTATGGGATGGAGGATAATTATAATTTTCTATAACTAACCACAGTTAGTTACTATGCCCGGGCAGCGCCGGGCTCTTCAGCTAGTTTTCGAGATTTTTTATTTTAAAATCTTTCAAAGATTAATGTTTGTCTTTCTTTTCTAGGCTCCACAGCGGGAGGACCTCGCCCTGGACAACGACGAGCTCATCCGTCTAGTCCAGGAGCGAGTCCCGTTGTGGGACACCCGTCACCAACTGCACTCGGACAACGTGGTGATCCGGCGGCTCTGGAACGAGGTGGCCGCATCGCTGATGGATGGCTGGGACAACACCTCTCCCCGGGTCCACAAGGATTTTCGTAAGTATTTAAATGCAGTGTGATGCAGCAGTGATCTTGGCCGGGATCACCCAACTGTGTGTGATGCTATTAACTTCATGGAGTTTCTATCATCACACACAGTTGGATGATCACAGCCTCCAGTGCATAGTCTTACTTTTTTTCTTTTTTTTTTTTCCACCACAGTGAACAAAGTCAGAACCCGTTGGCGCTCGATGAAGGACCGCTTCAACAGGGATATCCGTCAGGAGAATCAGGTTCGCAGTGGTGCTGCGGCAAGGACCGGCACGAAGTACAGATACCATCGTGCCTTGGCATTTTTAAGACCGGTCCTTGCCTCCCAAACGTAAGTATTTTCTAGTTGTATTGTGTTTTATTCTGTGCTTTTCTATTCCACAGGAGTTGGCGATTGTTAATTTATGGTAGTAATTTCTTTCTTTTCTTTTCACAGCACCTGGAGCAGCACCCTGCAACCTGGGCCCGAAGCGGTCCTTCATCAAGCTGCCCCGGACCCCTCCCAGCCATCCATCAGCGAGGAAGCACCTTGCAGGTCTGCACCACAGTCATCTGGAGACCAGGAAGCTCGTCGCTCAGGTGTTCCCCTGTCCCAGGTCTCTGCCACTGGTTTTGCGGGCACTTCCCGCCAGCAGCGGCAGAGGACCTCGGACAGGCCTCTCATGCCCGAGTTCGTTGAATTGAGCTCGGTCTTTCAGAGTAGCCTCAAGGCACTCTCCGATAGACTTGAGAGTGGTTTCCTCCTTTTGGACCAACGCTACAAGTCTATCGAGGGTCGCCTTGAGCGCCTGGAAGTCGACCTCGCCAGACCAGCGCATCATTTTTATACCCAAATAGCTCGGGACACGGCGGAACACCTTACCCCTGACCTCCAGTTGACTGTCATGCAGGCCTGCAACAATGCTTTTATGCAGGCTATGCAGCAGAGTAGGATTATGCAGCAGTCAGCGGTGGCATTTCCACCGGTGCCACCCCTGACTCGTTTTACAGCATTACCTACTTCTGCTGCATATCACTGCACAGCCACCACACTTCCAAGCCTCGCCGGACACCAATATACCGCCCCAAGTCCGAGTGCAGCTGGAGACTTACCCGCCAACACCATGCCAAGCGCTGCTCCTGCCTGGCCCACCACTGCTGCCGCCACCACCACTGGATGGCCCGTCGTCACCACCCCTGCCTGTAGCGCCGCCACCACCACCACCAGCGGGAGGACCACCCCGGTATGGACCGCCACAGCCACCACGCCTGCATGGACCGCCACCAACACCAGCACCACCACCTCGGAGCAGCATCAGCTGGGGGACCCGCATTCAATATTTACGGCCCCTGCCAGGACATCCACCACCACCAGCATGCCACAGCAGGTACAAGATCCTGGCAGGCGGTCCACAAGCGCCAGGCGGTCCCCCAGCTCCAGCCAGTCCACAGCCTCCAGGCGTTCCAGAGGCTCAAGGCGGTCCAGAGGCTCAAGGCGGTCCCCGGGGTCTAGCCAGTCCTCAGGCTCTAGCGAGGACAGCAGCAAGACGACGGGCCACCGTCATAAAAAAAACAAAGAGGAGGACTCTTACCCTCCCTCCTCCCTCACCTCACACTTCACAACTTTCCTTGCCTCGGCTCCCTTCCCCCACTTCTTTGGTTCCTCCTTCCCCTAGAACCCCTTACTCCACCCAAAGCCGTTCCTCATCCCTCCACACCCCCCAGTTTCCACCAACTAAAAAATAAGTAAAATAAATGTTATATTTTTATTTCAAAATAATGTTTGGTTATTGTGTCTTTCGCCGCCTGCACACACTGCGCCGTACACTATGGTTTGTTTTTCTTTAGTTTATACCGGATGGTCAGCCATCCAACTCTGAAAGGGATACTATATTTCATTTTTTTTTTTTTTAATTTATATATATATATATATATATATATATATAAAAATGAAATATAGTATCCCTTTCAGAGTTGGATGGCTGACCATCCGGTATAAAGTAAAGAAAGGGAAACCACCCAAAAAAAAAATTAATTATATATATATATATATATATATATATATATATATTTTATGGTGGTTTCCCTTTCTTCACTTTAACCTGGGCAGGTGAGTAGTGGAGTTTATTAAGACACAGTACACTGGGTACAGGTATAAAAAAACATGTATTTTATTTTTAACAAACAACAAAACTATTAAACCATTTGATCCTGCCATGCTACACGACCAACATCGGATAAAAAGAAGTCCGCAAATTGGTCCCTCATTTGGGCAACTTCGACTGAGGACCGAAGAGGGTGCTGAGTAAAATCTGGCAAAGGGTTGGCAGCAGGCTCATCCATGTCAAAGTTCGGCCGCTCCTTTGCCATAACAAAATTGTGCAGAACCACGCATGCCTTCACCACCTCATCCACTGTTTCCATTTTGAGATTGATGGCGGTGCTGAGAATTCGCCATCTGGACACTAGAATGCCAAAGGCGCACTCTACAGTCCTGCGAGCCCTCGTAAGCCTGTAGTTGAAAATTTTCTTGCGGTGGTCCAAGTCACGGCTGGAGTACGGCTTCAGCAGGTTTGGGCACATCTGAAATGCCTCATCCCCAACCACTACAAATGGCAGTGGTGGAGTTTGGGTTTGGGGAAGAGGCCGTGCCAGTGGAAAATTGAAATGGTTGCCGTACAACCTCCAGCCCATATCAGAGTTCTTAAAAGTCTGTGAATCGTTGCCCCATCCGAATGCCCCTATGTCCACCGCCACAAACCGGCAGTCTGCATCCGCAATGGCCATTAGGACTGTGGAAAAGTACTTCTTGTAGTTGTAGTACTCAGAGCCACTTCTTGCAGGTTTTGTGATGCGGATGTGCTTCCCGTCCACCGCTCCTAGGCAGTTCGGGAAATTGCAGACTGCCCAGAATTTCTCCGATATTTGAAGCCACTTTTCGGCAGTGGGCAATGGCAGAAACTCCGGACACAGAACATCCCACAGAGCCCTGCAGGTGTCGGCAACAATCCCGGATAAAGTAGAGATTCCCAGCCGGTACTGGAAATGCAGGGATGAAAGACTCTCCAGTTGCCAGGAACCTGCCAAACATAAAAAGAAAAAATAATTATATTTCTGTCCTGGGTATTACTAAAAACACTGAAAATAAAAAAGTACATGGCCTAACTATTTTGCATGTTTTTTTAATACAACATAGCAAAAAAACATTTTATAAAGGCTTGGGATTAGTACATGCCAGAAGAAAACCATTATGCAAAAAAGCAATTTCCCAAAAATAATGTTAAAATTCAATAGCCAAAAAAACCCGTAATTTTTTGGATCAAAAAAAAAAAAATGGGATTAGTACATGACAGAAGAAAAACCATTATGCAAAAAAGCAATTTCCCAAAAATAATGTTAAAATTCAATAGCCAAAAAAAAACCTAATTTTTTTGACCAAAAAAAGAAAAAAAAAAAAAAAAAAGGAAAAAGCCAAAAAAATTATGCAAACATAACAACATACATACCGTAAGGTGACAAGGAGCCTTTCTTCGGGAGGAATGGCACGCCGGAGCTGAGTGTCCCGTCTCTGGATGTTTCCTTCAACCATACCCAGCAAGTCAAGGAAGCTTTCCTGGGACATCCGTGTATAGTCAGCAAATTTCTCCGGGTTTTCCTGTAGCTCGCTGTACAGCGTGTGATATGCTCCACGGCTTGCCCGGAGTTCGATGATTGGATGCCTCCAAAACCGACGCCGCTGCCGTCTCTGCTGTCTCTCCCTCTTCCTTTCTTGCTGGCAACAAAAGGCATACGCCTGAGACAGCGCGATGTCAAGATCCAGCTTGAAGCGGAAATTATCCAGACGCAGGTCCATCTTGACACCGGAAACAGCAGCAAAATCTGATGAATTCAGCAGTACAGGGTCTATAAAACATTACAATGACACACGCCCACTGGTGACCCATTGGTGTTCAAGGATTTTTCTATTGTGAAATGTCACACCTAAAAACGCATGCGCATAAAAAACGCAACCGCATGCAAAAACGCATGTAAAACGCAAGTAACGCTGCGTTATTTTGACGCATCAGCGTGCGCATGACGAAAAAAAGCGCGTGTTTGTTTTGCGTTTTTCTTTGCGTTTTTTATTCGCACGATGAGCTGCGCAAAAAAACGCTAATGTGAAACTAGCCTTAGACTGCTTCCCAGCTTCTTCCTGGCCTAAACTTGCCATGATGACAATTCCTTCTGCCTTTTTCACCCTAGACTCGAAATCATCCACCACTTGGTTTAGCTGCCTCTGGAAAAGCATCCAACCCGTCTGTACTGCTCCTTGTGAAGCTAGAGCATCCTTCTGTTCCTCACTCCACCCGACTGCTGCCCTAAGAGAGTCTGCCCAAGTGCTGAGTCGCCACATATTATCTGACTTATGTCCAATAGCTGTGGGTAACTGGGACTTCCACTGAATAACGTTGCGCGGCTGTCAAGCCATCCTGGGCCTTTAGCCAGTGTGGACACTTCGGGCACCCTGGCCCCGTCTGAACTAACTTCCTTCTCACCTATCCTTAACTCCCGGCAGCCCCTCCTACACTTAACCCTATCTTGCTAAAAGCTCTATAAACTAAAGTGCTCCCTCTAGTATTCAAAGGGTGCACTACACTTTCCCTATTTAAAACATACAGTTGTGGCCAAAAGTATTGACACCCCTGCAATTCTGTCAGATAATACTCAGTTTCTTTCTGAAAATGATTGCAAACACAAATTCTTTGGTATTATTATCTTCATTTAATTTGTCTTAAATGAAAAAACACAAAAGAGAATGAAGCAAAAAGCAAAACATTGATCATTTCACACAAAACTCCAAAAATGGGCCAGACAAAAGTATTGGCACCCTCAGCCTAATACTTGGTTGCACAACCTTTAGCCAAAATAACTGTGACCAACCACTTCCGGTAACCATCAATGAGTTTCTTACAATGCTCTGCTGGAATTTTAGACCATTCTTCTATGGCAAACTGCTCCAGGTCCCTGATATTTGAAGGGTGCCTTCTCCAAACTGCCATTTTTAAATCTCTCCACAGGTGTTCTATGGGATTCAGGTCTGGACTCATTGCTGGCCACCTTATAAGTGTCACGGTCGACGTGTGTCTGGACGCAGCGAGTACCGCAAGGCGAACCCATATGACACACGTGACCCTGGATATACCGCGTACAGTGGGGCGAATTTAAATAATAAGACGTGCAGCTGGATACACCACCTCCAACTGGCGAATTTAGATAATACACGTATATATACAAAAGTCTGGAAACCCCGCCTCCAGTAAGGCAAATTTAAATAATAAAGGGAAAACCTGGGTAACATTAACAATGGAGGGCCCTGTGATAGGGAAACGGGGAAGTGGAGACCTCCTGCACTCCCCTGAGTCAGTGTCTCTACACTCCTATCGTTCCCTATTCCGGTTCCGCACCGGGTGACGCACAGGAACCTCAAAACCCTCGCCCTGCACCTAAACCCTCACTAGGGAATCGGTCGGTGCGGAAACTAATCCCACCACTGCACTAAACACACATAAGGAAAAGTGACAAAACAGGGGAACATCACTTAGCTATGCTCTGTTGCGTACGCTCCTATCAACAGAGCCCAACCACCTGTGTGTATCTTCTCCTCCAACAGGATCCATCACCATAACCGGATCCATCACCATAGTGCAGCCTTGGAGCAGAGTCCACCACCAGTTGCAGCTGCCCAGTAAACAGAGTCCCAAAGATGAGTCCAGCTTCTGCCAAAAAGTCCAGCATGCTTGAGTCCAACTTTTCTGCCAAAAAGTCCAGCATGCTTGAGTCCAGCTTTCAGCAACCAAGTCCAGCATGCTGAGTGCAACTCTCACAATAGTCACCACTCCACCAAGCCATGCAAGATCTTCCTGCTGACACCATAAACTGCGACTCCACCACGCCATGCCAGCCCTTCTTGCAGACCCCATCGTTGGACTCCACCAATCCATGCCAGCACTCCTTGCAGACTCCATAGCCGCCACTCGTCCCCTCTGGCTTGGCTGCCCAGGACTCTTGTTCAGCTCCATCTTTCACCCAGGCTTACTTGTGAACGACTAACTGAAGACCTATCACCAAACGATTGATACACCAGACACTCTTATAGAACATTCACACCAGAATTATAATTACGTGCACAAACTAAGGTACTAGAGTGCAATACCGCTCACCACCACCGGGGCAACTTAGAACAAATGACACCACAGTGCAATAATTCTAATGGCCACCGGGGGCAATCACACCACTTTGGCACACAGCCAAAGGAAAAAAGTTCACTTCTGCATTTAAACTGTCAGATCCAACCTGGATCATGACAAGAAGTCTCCAGTGCTTTCTCTTAAACCATTTTCTAGTGCTTTTTGAAGTGTGCTTTGGGTCATTGTCCTGCTGGAAGACCCATGACCTCTGAGGGAGACCCAGCTTTCTCACACTGGGCCCTACATTATGCTGCAAAATTTGTTGGTAGTCTTCAGACTTCATAATGCCATGCACACGGTCAAGCAGTCCAGTGCCAGAGGCAGCAAAGCAACCCCAAAACATCAGGGAACCTCCGCCATGTTTGACTGTAGGGACCGTGTTCTTTTCTTTGAATGCCTCTTTTTTTCTCCTGTAAACTCTATGTTGATGCCTTTGCTTAAAAAGCTCTACTTTTGTCTCATCTGACCAGAGAACATTCTTCCAAAACGTTTTAGCCTTTTTCAGGTAAGTTTTGTCAAACTCCAGCCTGGCATTTTTATGTCTCGGGGTAAGAAGTGGGGTCTTCCTGGGTCTCCTACCATACAGTCCCTTTTCATTCAGACGCCGACGGATAGTACAGGTTGACACTGTTGTACCCTCGGACTGCAGGGCAGCTTGAACTTGTTTGGATGTTAGTCGAGGTTCTTTATCCAACATCCGCACAATCTAGCGTTGAAATCTCTTGTCAATTTTTCTTTTCCGTCCACATCTAGGGAGGTTAGCCACAGTGCCATGGGCGTTAAACTTCTTGATGACACTGCGCACAGTAGACACAGGAACATTCAGGTCTTTGGAGATGGACTTGTAGCCTTGAGATTGCTCATGCTTCCTCACAATTTGGTTTCTCAAGTCCTCAGACAGTTCTTTGGTCTTCTTTCTTTTCTCCATGCTCAATGTGGTACACACAAAGACACAGGACAGAGGTTGAGTCAATTTTAATCCATGTCAACTGGCTGCAAGTGTGATTTAGTTATTGCCAACACCTGTTAGGTGCCACAGGTAAGTTACAGGTGCTGTTAATTACACAAATTAGAGAAGCATCACATGATTTTTCTAACAGTGCCAATACTTTTGTCCACCCTCTTTTTTATGTTTGGTGTGGAATTATATCCAATTTGGCTTTAGGACAATTCTTTGTGTTTTTTCATTTAAGACAAATTAAATGATGATAATAATACCAAAGAATTTGTGTTTGCAATCATTTTCAGGAAGAAACTGAGTATTATCTGACAGAATTGCAGTGGTGTCAATACTTTTGGCCACAACTGTAGCACTATAGAATAGAACACAACATATATATAGCAAATGGTAACACATATAACAGTGTGGCAATACCATTGATTCTGGGTGGTAATACATGACAACATGTAGCAGTACCACCGGATTACTATAAATAAAACATTAAGAACACTAAAGGAGGCAGAGCAAAGAAATAGTATCATTCCACCCCTTACACAACCTACACACAGCAGCACACCGGGATGGGGACATGTATTGCCTGTAGAGTGCCAAAGCGAGTGGGAACAGCAACTCACCCATGACTACCTCGCTTGTACAGTTTACATTTGGCACAGCCAGCAGGATGCGAGTTCCTCGCACAAAGAAAGCAGGGAAGAACCGACTCATGGTATGGATAGAAGATTATTGGAAGACATGCGGTCCAAGATTGAGGCCAGAAGCATGGACTCCAAAATGGCGGTGGTAGTGAAGAGGAGGAGAAGAACCGCCTATCATGGGCGTGGATGGTGCCCAAGAGCGCAAAAATGTCTCCAGACCCCACAAATGTTTAACCTAAGAAGGATGGCATCTTAGTCAAAGTTCAAACTGGATTGGGATATATGTTCCAGAGGAAGGTGCGGCACAGTGTGAGGCATGGTCCATTGAGTGGAAGATGGCAATGGAATAAGGCATGACTGAAGGTGGAGACACCGGGATTGAAGTGTGATGCAGCGCTCACATCAGGATTTTGGCCCAGGAAGAGGTTAAGTTGGACGCACAGGAAGCGCGTTACCGGGAAGCATCCGGCGCTATTTTCCCTGCCGCACAAGAGGAGTGTAGAGGTAATCCTCTAGCGAGAATGACGCATAGCAAATGGGACTGCCCCATGGATGTCAGCGACGAGGAGGAGATACCAGAAAGCAACACCCCTGGTGCCACAGTGGGAAGTCAATGGGCGACATGCGCTACGCAGGGACTGGCACCCCTGCCACCAATGATGATTTAGTGCATGACCACACTACAGATGGACATGGATCTCATGAGCTTAAGGTACTGTGCCAGAGTCAGATGACAGAGACTGCAACTCCCTCAGCTGAGGGAGAGAAGACCCCAGAAGGTGCCAGTGCAGAAACAACGCCACCATAGGAGGAGGAAGAGCATATCCCACTGTGGTTGGTCCTAGTTCCAGTCTTAACCAAGGCTGAGCCTGTTAGAGTCACAGGCCTCAGGTAAATGCACACACGGTATAAGGTCACAGGAGCAGGAACTAAGACAGAGGGGCTGCGTCCGTCTAGACCTACCGTGTGTGCGGCGTCGCTACTGCGAACTCCAAGAAGGGCTGCAACTACAGCGCAGCGCAGGACACTGCCGCTGGACGACACAGCTACAAAGCAGGCACTATGTCGGACGCTAGCGCAGAGGTGCGGTGTGCACAGTGGCCCAAGGCTTGCCACAGACTGGCACAGACTACTGAACTAATTCCCTAACCACATGCATAATATTAGAGGGAAGGGGTTTCATAATAAGTCAGTCACCAGAATAATACATCCATCACCATTCACACATAGCAGTATAGTCTATACTAGCACGTGGCGGAACGGCCATGCGCGCTTTTTATTGCAGCCGGGACCTTCCGGAAGCTTCCAGATCTCCAAGATGGACCAATGAGATCTGGAGCAGGACCTGAGCACATGACTCCCGATCTCCAATGGGAAACAGTCTCATGAGCATGCTCAGTAGGAGGACAGAGAGACTTAGCCCCTGGAGAGATTTGCTGCAAGGCAATCTCCTCTGCGGTAGATAAAGAGCAAGAGACCGCAGAATGTAAGGGTCTGGATTCCTGCAGAGCAGATGCAGGAACCTGACTCCTAACATTACCCCCCTCTTGGGGCCCCCTCCTCTCTGAGCCTTCCAATCCACCACCCTGTGCCCATCAGAGGCATAGGCCTCAGACTCGTCCGAAGGCAAGTCTGATGTCCCGGTAGGTGACACGGAAAACCGGGACACGTGGAAGGTATCACAGGTGGCAAGATAGCCAGGTTTCAGAAGGGACATGTGGGAGACCACGGGAGCGGAAAAACTGCCCGGAGCATAAGTTGAAGTGGGACGCCGCGGTGTGTCGGCGGACGTCTCCACTCTCTGTTTAAGAAAGCTTATTCGAGCACAAGAGGCGCATGCCTGAATATATTTTTTAATGTCCCGAGCCCTGTGCGGCCACCAATACGACCCTGCCAGGAGTTTTGTGTTCTGCCTGTAGCCACAGTGACCACCTGCCCTGGACGTGTGTGCCCATGCGAGAACCTTTGGCCAAAGGCGAGGGGGGATAATGGTCTTGCCCAACGGCACAGAGTTTGGCCATTGCGGGGCCCCGTTATCCTGGTAAACAGTGTTGACAGTGGCAGCCGCAGGTGGAGCTTAGTGTCGGACGCGCCTCGAGACTGGCGTGAGACACCTCCATGGGCTCTGGGAGTGCACACTCTGGCTCGGGTGATTCCAGAGGTTCAAAGAGGTTGGGAGCCGGAGTAACCTTCCGTCTGGATTGAGCACGCTCCAGCCCTCGCTCCGAAAAACGGAGATCAATACAGGTGGCAATGGTAATCATCTCCTCCAGACTTGCAGGAACCTCTCTGGTAGAAAGAGCATCCTTAACATGCTCAGCTAAAACTCTCCAAAACACAGGGATGAGGGCTTTGTCAGACCACTCCAGCTCGGAAGCCAGTGTCCGAAAACGAACGGCATACTGACTAACCGAGAGGGATCCCTGAGTCAAAGCCAGTAGCTGTAGAGAGGTGTCGTGCGTGACCCGTGGTCCCAGGAAGACCTGCTTAATAGCTGCTAAAAACTGAGCAGCGGTCCGAACCTCTGGGTCACCACGCTCCCATAGTGGCGTAGCCCACTCCAACGCCTTGCCCGACAGAAGGGAAATAATAAACCCCACCTTGGCCCACTCCATAGGGAATCGCCCAGCCAGTAACTCCAGCTGGATAGAGCACTGGCTGACGAAACCTCTACAGGAGGCGCCATCGGCAGAAAATTTATCGGGCAATGGGAGGCGGGTAACTGTCGGCGCGTGGGAGGACGTGGACATACGAGAAACCGCCTCTGCGATCGCTTGTACAGCAGCCTCCGAAGACTTTGCTGCTGCGATAACACTCTCAAGAGTAGTCAACCGGTCCTGTAGCTGGCGAATGCACTGAAGGAGTTGCTGCTGATCTACCATCACTAGCCAGACCCTGGCGCTAGTATAATGTTAGGAATGGCGGAACGCACTAAATAAAAATAACAATAAAGTGCGTTCGCCGCTCGAGGTCCACCATGCAGTAGATGTTACAACTGCTGCTGAGTAATGGCAGATGAGCAATATGGCGATATAATGCGCACGGGTTCAACTTCACCCAAAGTGTGCAGACCGGGCTCTGTTCACACACAGAGGCGCCGCAACAAAAACATACAAAAAGGCTGAGCTTGTTAGAGTCACTGGCCTCAGGTAAATGCACACACGGTATAAGGTCACAGGAGCAGGAACTAAGACAGAGGGGCTGCGTCCGTCTTGACCTACCGTGTGTGTGGCGTCGCTACTGCGAATGCCAAGAAGGGCTGCAACTACAGCGCAGCGCAGGACACTGCCGCTGGATGGCACAGCTACAAAGCAGGTGCTATGTCGGACGCTAGCGCAGAGGTGCGGTGTGCACAGTGGCCTAAGGCTTGCCACAGACTGGCGCAGACTACTGAACTAATTCCCTAACCACATGCGTAATATCATAGGGAAGGGGTTTCATAATAAGTCAGTCACCAGAATCATACATCCATCACCATTCACACATAGCAGTATAGTCTATTCTAGCGCATGGCGGGACGGCCGTGAGCGCTTTTTATAGCAGCCGGGAACTTCCGGAAGCTTCCAGATCTCCGAGATGGACCAATGAGATCTGGAGCAGGACCTGAGCACATGACTCCCGATCTCCAATGGGAAACCGTCTCATGAGCATGCTCAGTAGGAGGACAGAGAGACTTAGCCCCTGGAGAGATTTGCTGCAATGCAATCTCCTCTGTGGTAGATAAAGAGTAAGAGACTGCAGAATGTAAGGATCTGGATTCCTGCAGAGCAGACGCAGGAACCTGACTGCTAACAATTGGTCCCCGGTTTAAAGTGGGTGATATGGTTTGGTTGTCATCGAAGAATATTCCTATGAAGGTTGCGTCTCCAAAGTTCAAGCCAAGATTCATTGGACCTTATAAGATTTTGGAGATTCTTAATCCTGTTTCTTTTCGATTGGCTCTTCCAGCTACGTTTAAGATCCATGACTTGTTTCATAAATCTCTGTTGAAGAGGTTTGTGGAGCCGGTAGTTCCTATGGCGGCATCTCCTGACCCTGTATTGGTTAAAGGCAATGTGGAAAATGAGGTAGAGAAGAAATTGGATTCTCGTTTGGTTGGACGGGACTCCAGTACTTGGTCAAATGGAAGGGTTATGGCCAGGAGGATAATTCTTGGGTCTCTGCTTCTGACATTCATGCCGATAGATTGATTTGTGCTTTTCACCGGGCCCATCCTGATCAGCCTGGTGGCGTGGATGAGGGTTCGGTGACCCCTCCTCAATGGGGGGTATTGTTGTGAATTCGCTTTCTGGCCTTCCTCTGGTTATGGCTGAAGGTGGTGGAGCTAGTCAGGTTGACGGAGGAGTTGCGAGTTCTTTTTCTGGGCTCCCTCTGGTGGTTATTGGATGTAATGGAGCTGATCTGATTAACAGAGGCTTGCCACCTGATAATGAGGACGACGATTGGAGATCTGGGGTTTCTGACTGGATTTAAGACAGCCGACTCCCTCTATCCCTGCTGGTGATTTTTTTCCTGCCTCCTGAGGTCTTAGTTTCCAGCTCAGTCCCTGCATGCTCAGCTAAGTGTTCTTTTGCTATTCTGTTCACATTTGATCTGGTTTTGTCTATTTCAGTGTTGTGTGGGTCAGCCAGCTCTGGCTGGGGCTGTGCCGAATCACCATCCATATGTTACTGCTTGTGCCAGTTTGTTTTTGTTCCTTATTAGATTGGCCTCTTTTTGCTCTGCTTTCAGAATATACCAGAGTGCTGATATAGTGGGCGAAGTCGTGTGACTTCAGTATTTTTGCATCAGACGTGTTGGACCTTGCGTGATTGCGTGGGTGTTTTTGCGTGATTGCAGACAGTGTCTTTCCTTTCCTGTCCTGTCTAGTCAGTGTGGGCCCCATCGTTTGCTCAGTCTATTTTCCTACCTGCGTTTGTGTTTTCATCTTGTCTTACCGACAATATATGTTTGGGGGCTATCTATCCCTTTGGGGTCTGGTCTGGGGCAGTTTAGATTCAATAACCCCTCCACACATTAACCCCCATCTCCACTCATTAATCCCCCCACTCAGTAACCCCCATCCAACCCCCATCTCCACTAGTTAACTCCCACACTCATTAACCCCATCTCCACTCATTAACCCCCCAATCATTAACCCCCATCTCCACTCATTAACCCCCCACATTAACCCCCATCACCACATCAATCCCATCTCCACACATTAACCCCCATCTCCACACATTAACCCCCATCCCCACATTAATCCCATCTCCACTCATTAACCCCCATCTCCACTCATTAACCCCCATACATTAACCCCCATCCCCACATTAACCCCCATCTCCACCCATTAACCCCCATCTCCACTCATTAACCCCCATACATTAACCCCCATCTCCATCCATTAACCCCCATCTCCACTCATTAACCCCCTGGCCCCATCCCCACATTAACCCCCATCTCCACTCATGAACACCCCCCCATCTCCTATCTTCGGTGGTTCTTCAGCTCCACAGAGGAGAACACTTACCACCAGCGTTCGCTCTGGGCGCCGGGGAGTGACGTCAGCAGCGTGATCACATGACCTGATCACTCTGCTGACGTCGCTCTGACCCGGCGGTCAGAGCTTCAATTGTACTGGCGTCTGTATAGACGCCAGTACAATTGCTGCCTGGGAGTCGGCGCGGCCTCCCCTGCGTTGGCTGTCAGCTTGACAGCCGACACAGAGAACCGCCGACTCTCAGGATGGGGGGCGGCAGAACGCAGCCGCCGGGCGGGAGACACTGCCGACCGCTGCAAGGCGGCCGGGCGGCCCGACTGCGCCCCCCTGGTGCCTGCGCCCGGGGCAACTGCCCCGGCTGCCCCCCCCTGGATACGCCACTGGCTGGTTGTGTGGATGAGATCGGGGGTCTGCAATCCGCTTAGTTACCAACCTCTCTGGTTTTCTGTGGCTTAGCTTGGGCTTGCTCTCCTCCTTGGTGACCCAATCATAACAGTCTGGCACTCCTTGCATACCCCGGCAGCACGGTCGCTCATGGCAACTGGCCACGGACTGTTTTGTTGCTTCCCGGCTGCGATCCAGAGGATACAGCGAGTTGTGCACTGTGTGAGTTTTTTTGGACATTAAACACATTTTTGTTGTTGAACTGGCTTGGGTCACTGCCTCATCACTGCACAGCGTGGACACCGCTGCTTTACAAGGGGTGGTCCGAAACTAAAGTTGATTTTAATCCTATATGTCTAATTAATGTAATAATCTAATAGCTTTTTAAATATATTTTAATAGAAAAAATTCCTACCACTCCCTCTATACTTTCTTCTCGTTTTTCTTCTATTTTGATGCTGTTTCTTTTGAGAATCCACAGTGCATGCTGGGATTCTCAAATGAGACATCATCAGGGAGCCTTGCCTTTGGTTACTGCCATAGCTCCTTTCCCCACCCTGAAACCGTTATTTGTGATGTCCTTTTCAGGGGCTGGGTTATTCCCTAATCTACTTTAGTTCCATACAACCCCTTTGTGTCGTTTTTTGTTAAGCGTCACTTTCTGCATGTATTTTTAGGTCATATAGTGAAAGCTATGAAAAAAAATGCTAAAACAAGAATCATATTAGATCAATGCTGCACTTTGAAAAGAAACACGAAACATTGCTCCCAAAAACTCTACAAACCAAAACATTGAATGCGATGAAAGTTAATTTTCAACATAGAAACATCAATTTTGAAATAACACCTATCTGCCAAACAAACATGCATACTAAAACAATAAATACAACAGAGAAGCATTGTAAAAATAATTGGATGTATATATACAGTATATATACACACTATATGCAGTATATATATATATTTATACACACTAGCTGAAGAGCCCGGCGCTGCCCAGGCATAGTAACTAACTATGGTTAGTTACAACAAATTATATTGATTTTATCTATATATATAAAGCTGAGTGTATAGCCCCACCCATTCCGCATAGCCACATTCACTATAATATCCCACATTATCACGTCAGCCAGAGCTACCAGACTACTACCCATAATATCCCACATAATCCCGTCAGCCAGAGCCACTGGACTACTACTCCTAATATCCCACATCATTCCATCAGCCTGAGACACTGGACTACTACCCCTAATATCCCACATCATCCCCTCAGCCTGGAGTCAGAACCAGAGCGCTGAGTGGAACGGTACTAACTTCCATAGTGGGGATTCCTTTAAGAGAGCCTGGGATCAGAACCAGAGCGCTGAGTGGATTTGCCCTGACTTGCATATCAATGATCCCTTTAATAGAACCGTGGGGTCAGAATCAGAGCGCCGAGGGATTTGCCCTAACTTCCATGCAGGAGATCCCTTTAAGAGAGCCGGGGGTCAGTACCAGAGCATTTGAAGGCAATTGCCCTGACTTCCATACTGGGGATCCCTTTAAGAGAGGCCTGGGGTCAGAATTAAAGCGCTGGAAGGATTTGCCCTGTCTTCCATACCGGAGATCCCTTTAAGAAGGGCCTGGGGTCAGTACCAAAGTGCAGAGTGGATTTGCCCTAAATTCCATACCAATGATCCCTTTAAGAGACCCTGGGGTCAGAACCACAGAGCTGAGTGGAACGGTCCTAACTTCCATACTGGGGATCCCTTTAAGAGAGGCCTGGGGTCAAAACCAAAGCGCTGGATGGATTTGCTCTGACTTCCATACCAATGATCCTTTTAAGAGGGAAGATGTGCCTATAGGATGGAGGACATGTGAGGGTATATGGGCACAGGAGGGGGGATTAATTTCTGTCATGTCCTCTGTGCTCCTTTAAGGGGGGCAGACAATGGCTGGGAGCTTATGTTCCCGAAGATGCTATATTTCTCCCACCATGTCAGTGTCTGCTGAGGTGTTGTCAAGTGGGAAAACTGTTGGTCATAGCAACCAATCACAGCTCAGCTTCTTTTAACCAGCTCTGGTGAAATGAGAGATGCTTAGTGATTGTTTGCAAGGAAAACTGTTGCTCATAGCAACCAATCACAGCTCAGCTTCTTTTAAACAGCTCTGGTGAAATGAAAGATGCTTCGTGATTGGTTGGTGATACACACACACATTCATTTATATATATATATATATATATATACACACACACACATATCTACTACAGTGGGGCAAAAAAGTATTTAGTCAGTCAGCAATAGTGCAAGTTCCACCACTTAAAAAGATGAGAGGCATCTGTAATTTACATCATAGGTAGACCTCAACTATGGGAGACAAACTGAGAAAAAAAAAATCCAGAAAATCACATTGTCTGGTTTTTTTTCATTTTATTTGCATATTATGGTGGAAAATAAGTATTTGGTCAGAAACAAGCAATCAAGATTTCTGGCTCTCACAGACCTGTAACTTCTTAAGAGTCTCCTCTTTCCTCCACTCATTACCTGTAGTAATGGCACCTGTTTAAACTTGTTATCAGTATAAAAAGACACCTGTGCACACCCTCAAACAGTCTGACTCCAAACTCCACTATGGTGAAGACCAAAGAGCTGTCAAAGGACACCAGAAACAAAATTGTAGCCCTGCACCAGGCTGGGAAGACTGAATCTGCAATAGCCAACCAGCTTGGAGTGAAGAAATCAACTGTGGGAGCAATAATTAGAAAATGGAAGACATACAAGACCACTGATAATCTCACTCGATCTGGTGCTCCAAGCAAAATCCCACCCCGTGGGGTCAGAATGATCACAAGAACGGTGAGCAAAAATCCCAGAACCACGCGGGGGGACCTAGTGAATGAACTGCAGAGAGCTGGGACCAATGTAACAAGGCCTACCATAAGTAACACACTACGCCACCATGGACTCAGATCCTGCAGTGCCAGACGTGTCCCACTGCTTAAGCCTGTACATGTCCGGGCCCGTCTGAAGTTTGCTAGAGAGCATTTGGATGATTCAGAGGAGTTTTGGGAGAATGTCCTATGGTCTGATGAAACCAAACTGGAACTGTTTGGTAGAAACACAACTTGTCGTGTTTGGAGGAAAAAGAATACTGAGTTGCATCCATCAAACACCATACCTACTGTAAAGCATGGTGGTGGAAACATCATGCTTTGGGGCTGTTTCTCTGCAAAGGGGCCAGGACGACTGATCCGGGTACATGAAAGAATGAATGGGGCCATGTATCGTGAGATTTTGAGTGCAAACCTCCTTCCATCAGCAAGGGCATTGATGATGAAACGTGGCTGGGTCTTTCAACATGACAATGATCCAAAGCACACCGCCAGGGCAACGAAGGAGTGGCTTCGTAAGAAGCATTTCAAGGTCCTGGAGTGGCCTAGCCAGTCTCCAGATCTCAACCCTATAGAAAACCTTTGGAGGGAGTTGAAAGTCCGTGTTGCCAAGCGAAAAGCCAAAAACATCACTGCTCTAGAGGAGATCTGCATGGAGGAATGGGCCAACATACCAACAACAGTGTGTGGCAACCTTGTGAAGACTTACAGAAAACGTTTGACCTCTGTCATTGCCAACAAAGGATATATCACAAAGTATTGAGATGAAATTTTGTTTCTGACCAAATACTTATTTTCCACCATAATATGCAAATAAAATGAAAAAAAAACAGACAATGTGATTTTCTGGATTTTTTTTTCTCAGTTTGTCTCCCATAGTTGAGGTCTACCTATGATGTAAATTACAGACGCCTCTCATCTTTTTAAGTGGTGGAACTTGCACTATTGCTGACTGACTAAATACTTTTTTGCCCCACTGTATATAATCATCTAATTCTGTCTGTCTGTAACAGAAATTCCGCGGCGCTGATTGGTTGCGCCTGGCCGGCCGCGACCAGTCAGCGCATTCGAACAACACACGCCTCAGTCAGGAGATCTGCGGCGCGGAGAGAGACTGACTAGAATACCCGATGCGTTAGAATTGGGCCACCATCTAGTGTATATATATATATATATATATATATATATATATGCATAAAGTGAGGTGTCAGGTAAAGTGGTTGGCAGCGTGTTTCTGTAAACAAGGTGGTTTGCCTCGGTGATGTAAATTGGAGTTGTGTACCAGTAACAGTAGGTTCAATGTGCAAGAATAATTTATGGGCCCCTTACAGTCCAATATCTCATTATATTGCACAATTCCACCTGATTTGAAGGTACAAATGGGCAGCCTTACCTTGTTGGCCCCTGTGCGGCCAAACATGCTGCACCAATGATATGTTTGCCTCTGAGTAGGTTACTGAGTAGTTTGTTTGAGTCAATTCTGGGTCCGTGATTTTAAGTGGATTCTGGGTCCATGAGACCAAAAGAGAATAGGTGGGAAAGGTTGCTTCTATTCTTCAGTCCAATGTAACAGGGATAGTATACCCTGAGTCCAGACAATAAAATACCTGTGGTTATAGCAGCCTAGGCTTGATTAAACCCCCAGTATATGATGGCCTAGGCCAATTTATACTATGGGGTATAAATTGGCCTAGGTCATTTCATACCCCTTTATGCCAGATTATTGTCATGGTACTGTTACAGGATTTCTCTCGGAAAGGGGATCCTTCCCTATCACTCACGCTAGGGGTTGCCGTGGTTCCCTGGATTACACAGGAAGGAGGAGATGCCAAGGTCATGTACTTGCTATGCTCCTGACTTACCCTTATCTGTTCCCTCCCTCCTCACCGAGGATGGTGTGAGGTCAAAGTTTATAGGATTACGCTAACCAGACAGAATAGGGATAAATGAAAACTGCAATCATACAAAATACACTCTCCAAACAATAGAGTGGAACACAGAGGAGGGTAAGGTAGGTGAAACCAAATAGAAGAGGATGAGGATGAATATGCAAACAAACTCCATGCAGATATCGCAAAAACAACTCTCCAAACACCAACTCCAAACACCGAACAAATCCTCTAACTCTAAACCAGACAGCATGAACTATCTTTGGCAATTCCCAAGTGGCAAGCATATATACCCGAGGGGAGAGTCCAACACAGAACAGCTGAGGCAACCCATGATTAAAAGCTCCAGGAGATCAACTGAACTAATTAACCCTAGAAATGTCAGAGCAAAGAAAACCTGCACTGTTTAGTTTGATGGTGAAGCAGTTCTAACCAGGGCAAGAGAGTTCAGGTAAGCAGACACCGTGAACTTCTGACCTCTCTCTTTCACAGTATCCATCTGACAGTATCCCCTCCTTCTAATAGGGAGCTCAGTAACATCAGGGCCAGGTTTATCTGGGTGTGCAGCGTGAAAAGACTGGACCAACCTGATCACATGAACATCAGATGTTGGTACCTACATTCTCTCCTCAGGACCACAACCCTTCCAGTGTACCAGCAACTGAAGAGACCGGCGTACTGAGCAATAATTAATGATCTTATCCATCTAGAATTCCAGATTCCTATCAACAATGACTGGGGAAGGTGGGGTGTAGATAGTTCAGATGAACCAATGTAGTTTTTGAGAAGTCATTGGTGAAACACATTATGAATCTTAAAAGTGGGTGGAGAAAGCATGGCAAAACGCTAGCGGATTGACAACAGCCACATTCTTATAGCAACCGATAAACCTATATCTGTTTCTCAGAAGGAGCCTTCAACATAATGTTCTTCAAAGACAACCACACCAAATCACCAACACACAGGTACGAACCCCCCAAATGTTTTGGACTAGTCATACTTTTATATTTCCACCCCATCTTTTTCAAATTATCAAGAAAACCTTGCCAAAGATCTGAGACTTGCCAGTCAATTCACGACAACAGTTATTCACAGCGAACTCAGCTAGAGGTAAATAAGAAACCCAATCCTCCTGCTTCTCAGACATAAAACATCTAAGATTTGTCTCAAGATTTTGGTTCACACATTCAGTTTGCCCATTAGACTGGATGAAAGGCGGAAAAGAGTGAAAGATGAACCCCCAAGCGAGCATAAAATGCATTCCAAAATTTGGAAATAAATTGTACCCCTCAGTCGAAAAACAATATTAGATAGGATCCCATGTAATTTCACGATTTCTTTAATAAAAATTTGCACCAAAGTCTTGACAAGGTAGCGCAATGGAATGAGCCATCTTACTGAATCTATCCACCACCAACAATATTACAGTATTACCTGCCGATACGGGTATATCAGTGATGAAATCTGCTAAAAAATTAGTCCAAGGTCTACAGGGAATCGACGAAGGTTGAAAAGCCCCAGATGGATGAGTATGTGGAGTCTTAGGGCCCCATCACACATAGCAATCTCGCTAGCGAGATCGCTGCTGAGTCACAAGTTTTGTGACATTACAGCGATCTCACCAGCGAGATCGCTGTGTGTGACAGCGATCAGCGACTGGCCCCCCTGCCGGTATCGCTGATCGCTACAAGAAACCTCTGGACATTTTTTTCGTTGCTGATCTCCCGCTGGCCAGCACGCATCGCTGCGTGTGACAGGCGGGAGACCAGCGATCAGCTGTAAAATAATAAAAAAAATAAAAAATATTGTTATTCTCACCTTCCGGCGTCCCGCGCAGTCTTCCGGCCTCTCTCCACGCTCCCGGTCCCAGTAATCCCATGCAAGAATGACTGGGAGACTTCGCGATCCCGCGAGAACGGACGTCATCGCGGTAATTCTCGCAAAGGATTACTGGGACCGGAGCGTGGAGAGAGGCGGGAATGCTGCGCGGGACGACGGAATGTGAGAATAACAATATTTTTTATTTTAATTTTATTTTTGACATGAATATGGCATCAGCGCTAACGAATACAGCGATGCCGCACGCGCGGCGCCGCTGTGCTAATCGCTGGTGAAGCTGTCTGTTTGACAGCTCACCAGCGATCACAGAGCGACTTACCAGCGATCCTGACACATTGATATCGTTGTCGGGATCGCTGGTAAGTCGCTATCTGTGACTCCAGCTTTAGAATGCGCTCAAATACTACAGGCAGCTACATACTCCTGTACATCCTGGTGCACCCCAGACCACCAAAAACAAGGAGTAAGTGCATCAGTGGGGGCTATACTACGAGGATATCCGTCCACTAGCGAATCATGATGTTCACTTAATAAGATGGAGGTTCACAGGAACAAACAGTTTACCTGAAGGACAGGCAGCAGGGGCGTCCCCCTGAGCCTCTACGACCTCCCTCTCCAGAACAGAACATATAGTTGCAACAACTACTACTTTCTGTAATATAGCAATTGGTTCACAATTACCTCCTCCCCCAGGAAAACAATGAGATAAAGCATCTGCCTTAATATTTTTATCCCCCGGCCTATACGTCACAAAAAAGTTGAATCTGGTGAAGAACAATGACCATCTTGTTTGTCTAGGTGTCAGACGTTTTACAGATTCCAAATACAAAAGATTTTTATGATCCATGATTACCATGAACATCCGGATGAACTGCTCCCTCCAAAAAATGTTGCCACTATTCAAAAACCCACTTCATTGCCAAGAGTTCCCTATTACCAATGACATCGTTTTTCTCAGTGGATGATAGTTTTTTTGAAAAGTATGCACACGGTCGCCATTTACTTGGAGATGTGCCCGGTGACAATACAGCCCCAACCCCCATTTCTAACACGTCAACCTCTACAATCAAGGCCGGACTGACCATCGGGCACTTCTAGCATTTGCCTGAAGGGCCGGTGCCTGTAATGGGCCGCTCGATCAGCTTCCAGGGCACTGCACGGCGCACGCAAATGCGGGGTCCCCCTCCTGCAATGACGGGATGAGACGCTGCACAGCACTTCTGTTCTGACCCCCCCCCCCACAGGCAGCTCCATTCTCATGCTGCAATTGGCTGCTCTGTGCGCACAGGACCTGTGATGAGGTCACAGGAGGGGAGGAGTCAGGGGTCACATGATCAGGAGCCTCCGTGTGTGTATGCAGGACTCTGCTGTGCTGTGCACTGCTGGATGCGAGTGAGTTTCTGTGTGGGGTCAGGAGGGGTTTACAGGGTGGATGTAGCAGAGCCGTGTGTGTACAAGGTGAATGGAGCGGAGCTGTGTTTACGAAGTGTATGGAGCGGAGCCGCGTTTGCACGAGGTGTACGGAGCGGAGCCGTGCGTGTACGAGGTGTACGGAGCGGAGCCGTGCGTGTACGAGGTGTACGGTGTGGACCCGTGCGTGTATGAGATGTACGGAGCGGAGCCGTGTGTGTACGGAGCTGAGCCGCGCGTGTACGAGGTGTACGGAGCGGAGCCGTGCGTGTACGAGGTGTACGGAGCGGAGCCGTGCGTGTATGAGGTGTACGGTGTGGACCCGTGCGTGTATGAGATGTACGGAGCGGAGCCGCGTGTGTACGGAGCTGAGCCGCGCGTGTACGAGGTGTACGAAGCGGAGCCGTGCGTGTACGAGGTGTACGGTGTGGACCCGTGCGTGTATGAGATGTACGGAGCGGAGCCGCGTGTGTACGAGGTGTACGGAGCTGAGCCGCATGTGTACGAGGTGTACGGCGCTGAGCCGTGTGTGTACGAGATGTACGGAGCTGAGCCGCGTGTGTACGAGGTGTACAGAGCAGAGCCACGTATGTACGAGGTGTACGGAGCGGAGCCGCGTGTGTTTGGGGTATGCGGAGCGGAGCCGCGTGTGTATGAGGTGTGCGGAGCGGAGTCGCGTGTGTATGGGGTATGCGGAGCGGAACCGTGTGTGTACAGAGTGAAGCCATATGTGTACGGGATGTACGGAGCAGAGCCAAGTGTGCACGAGGCATATAAAGCGGGCTTTTCCCACGGACATAGGAGTACACGGCGGAGCCCCGATGAGCATTTTAAAACTCGCACATGACGTTCCACCGGAAGTGATGTGCTGGAAGCTGACCGGAAATGAGATAATTTCATGAGGAGATTGTGACGGAAATAGGAATGCTTCAGATCCATCACCATGTCCTCCGACAGTGCAGGCAGCAGGATCGCCTTGGACTCGGGGATGCCGGCCATGTGAGCGGATCATGATATGTCCTGTATCGGGAGGCTCAGGTGGGCATTACAATGGGAGCCGGGCTGCTATAGTATCTTTATAGAATCTTTCTTTCTCATTCTCTTCTGTCTTTCCCTTGTTTTCTTTCTCTCTCTCTGTTCTATCTTTCTCTCTCTAATCTTTCTCTCTTTCTCTGTTCTTTTTCCCCTCTTTCTTTCTCTCTCTTTCTTTCTTTCTTTCTTTCTTTCTTTCTCTGTTTTCTTTTTTCTCTCTCTCTGTTTTCTCTCTTCCTTAGTACCAGTCAGTGTGCCCACAGTACCAGCAAATGTGCCCATAGTGCCAGACACTGTGCCCTCAGTACCAGTCATTGTGATCAGCAGTGCTAAATGGGTGCGGTTGGGCGTGGACATGTGGGAATAGTGGATGAGGGCAGGTATATCTCTCCCAGATACCTTTCCTATGTGGTCTAGTCTGGTCAGTATCTCACCTGGTTACTAATGAATAATGGGAGGGTAGATATAAAAGGATGCCAGGTGGGTGTGTGAGTGTCTCAGCCTGGGAACACAGAGAGCCTGTCTGTGTGAGAGTCACACGTGAGAGAAAGCAGTGCCCACTGTAACTGTGGTTTGGCTGGACGGGAGAAGCCTGCCAGTTGGTAGTTAGGTTGTACTTTGTTTAGTTAGTGCCGGACATGCAAGTATTTGTTTTATATTTTTTTTCTTTATTCATTGCTTTCACCTTTAATAAACCTGACCCAGTGTCAGTTACACCCGGACCCCGGATGTGCGCCTGAGTTTCATGCTGAACGCACGTGACCTTTGACCCCAGCAAAGGCGATCCCGGAGTGTTTTATCACATTGTGGTGGAGAACGCGGGCATCACGTTGGAAGCATGAGCATGGAGGATATGGTGAAAGCGCTGGTACAGTCCACCGCCGTCCAGCAAGAAGCTAATCGGGTGATGATGGCCCAGCTGAAGGAGTTGGTGGACATGACAGCTACCGATCGTTCGCTTCTCCAGCAGGTGGCGCGAAGTCGAGAGTGATTCACGTGAGTCGGTACTGGCAGAAGATGACGTCGAGGCATACCTGACCACGTTTGAACGGACGGCGGCGCGAGAAAAATGGCCGAAGGCACGATGGGCCGGCCTGATTGCCCCGTTTCTTTCCGGTGAGGCCCAAAAGGCATATTAGGACTCAGAGCCTGAAGCCGCGCAGGACTTTGACAAACTGAAAGCCAAGATCTTGGCCCGGCTGGGAGTGACGACCGCTGTCCGTGCATCAATAGACTTATCAGCCGGATAAACCACCACGGTCACAGATGTTCGACCTGATCCACGTGACGAAGAAGTGGCTACAACCCGAGGTGTTGACAGCACCAGAGATAATCCAGAGAGTCGTCATGGACAAGTACCTGAGAGCTCTACCGCCAGCCCTGAGGAAGTGGATAAGCCATGGAAATCCTACGACGGCAGATCAACTGCTGGATCTGGTTGAACGTTACTCCGTGGAGGAAGGACTCCGAGACGACGCTACCCCACCTCGTTCTTCATCATCTCCACGTGGAACCGGTAAGACTGTTCCAGGGAGTAGGGGAGAAGGAAAAATCCCTAAGACAGTGGGGGAGGAAAATGGGATGTAACGAACTATGGTCTAAGCAAGGGGCCCGTTAGGTGTTTCCGCTGCCAAGAGATGGGACACATTGCTGCGAACTCTCCGGTCACTACTGAACCCAAACAGTGCGACGTCACAGACTCTGAAAACCGCATGTCTATGGTTGCACGGGTTAGGAGTGTGAATGCCGGTCAAAAGGATGTGGAAAAACACTTGTGTGATTTAACTGTTGATGGAAAAAGTGTGGTGGCATTGTTAGACTCGGGAAGTGTGGTGACTCTGGTGAAGGCCAGTCTGGTGTCAGCCCCGACTGGACCATCAGACAAATTTTCTGTAGCGTGTGTGAATGGAGACACATGTTCGTACCTCACCACGGTCATATGCATTACTACTTCCTATGGGTCTTTGCAACATAAAGAGGGACTCGTCCCTGCGTTATTGCATGATGTTATCTTGGGCCAGGATTTTCCCCACTTCTGGCAATTGTGGGAGAATCAGTTGATACCCCAGGGTAATAGTGTACATGATTCTTCTCCCAGGGCGCGTGTGGGTCCCGAACCCCTGGAAGAGGTCTCCCCGGAAGACCTTTGGGGGAAGAGTCTGCTGGAAATGACCTGCAGTTCCCGTTTTCAGTCATGGCGGGTGATACGGAGGGGACCGGGGAAGAGGAGGAGGCCGACAGCTGTCCACCTCCCCGTTTGCTGGATTTAGAAGTTCAGAAAGATGACTTCCAAAGTCAGCAAATAAAGGATCCTACCCTTTCTCAGGCTAGGACAAATGTAAAAGTGATAAATGTGGTACCCGTAGAACCTGGCTCTAGGCTGGCATGTCCTTACAAGGTCCTGGAAAATGATTTACTATATCAAATAGAGAAAAAGGGGGAAGACACAGTGCAACTATTAGTCGTGCCAAAACCCTACCGGCGGCAGGTGCTGGACCTGGCCCACGGACATGTGATGGGAGGTCACCTGGGAGTCCAGAAAACCACCGAAAGGATATTACACTGTTTTGTTTGGCTAGGCATGCATCACGATATTCGTGTATATTGTGAGTCTTGTCCTGACTGCCAAGCCTCTGCGCCTAAGCCCCGGTTCTGTAGCCCTTTGGTACCCCTACCTATTATTGAGGTCCCGTTTGAGAGGATTGGGATGGATTTAGTTGGGCCCCTTCCACGGTCTGCACGTGGACACCAACATATCCTGGTCATCTTGGATTATGCCACTCGTTACCCGGAGGCGATCCCTTTGCGTAACATGGCCACCAAGACGATTGCCAAGGAACTGGTGCATGTGTTTATTCGGGTCGGTATACCAAAACAGATACTCACCGTCCAGGGGACCCCCTTTATGTCCAGGGTAATGAAGGAGCTGTGCCAGTTGTTACAAATCGAACCGTTACGCACATCCGTGTATCACCCTCAAACAGACAGGTTGGTCGAACGGTTCAATAAAACTCTGAAGCAGATGCTGAGAAAGGTGATAGACAAGGATGGGAAGAACTGGGACTATTTACTTCCGTATTTGCTTTTTGCCATCAGGGAAGTACCCCAGGCTTCCACGGGATTCTCGCCTTTCGAGTTATTGTACGCCCGACGTTCTCGCGGACTGTTAGACGTCGCAAAAGAAACCTGGGAGGGTCAGGTCACTAAGTTTAAAACGGTGATAGATAACATAACACAAATGCAGGACCGTATTGCGGCTGTTATGCCTATCGTAAAAAAAAAAAAGAACACATGATGCAGGCTCAAGGAGCCCAAAAAAGAATCTATGATAGGGGCGCCAAGATCCGTACGTTTGCACCCGGAGATAGGGTGTTGATCCTGGTTCCCACAGTGGACAGTAAGTTCCTAGCAAAGTGGCAGGGCCCCTTTGAGATTAAGGAAAGAATTGGTGAAGTAAACTACAAAGTATACCAGGCAGGTAAACGGAAACATGAACAGGTTTATCATGTAAATCTGATAAAACCCTGGAAAGATCGGTCTGCCTTGTCAGCGGAGCTGGCTCGTCCTGTCTGCTCGCATACCGTACCGGAGGCATGGGTTGCAGAGACTCTCTCGGAGCGGCAAAAGACTGAGGTCAGGCAGTTTCTACTTCACAACCAAAAGTTTTTCTCAGAAAAACCCGGGCAGACTACGCTAATGAAACATGACATCGTAACGGAACCTGGTGTCACAGTTCACGTGAAACCCTACAGAATTCCGGAAGTGCGCCATGAAGCCGTTTCCCGAGAAGTGAAGGCAATGTTAGAGTTAGGTGTCATTGAGGAATCGCACAGTGCTTGGTCCAGCCCGATTGTGTTAATTCCTAAACCGGACGGCACCATCCGGTTCTGCAATGACTTCAGGAAACTGAATGCGGTCTCAAAATTTGATGCCTACCCTATGTCCCGGGTCGACAAGTTAATAGATCGGTTAGGGCCCTAGATCTAACAAAGGGGTATTGGCAGATCCCTCTGGCGGAGGCTGCCAAAGAAAAGACAGCATTTGCTACGCCGGAAGGTTTATTTCAGTATGTGTATATGCCGTTTGGACTGCACGGGGCACCGGCAACCTTCCAGAGACTGATGGATCGAGTCCTGAGGCCACATAGGCAGTACCCTTCGGCCTATTTGGATGACATTGTCATTTACAGCTTGGACTGGGAGACTCCTCTCCAGAAAATACAAGCTGTGATTGACGACCTGTAGGAGGCAGGTCTAACCGCGAACCCCAAGAAATGTCATATCGGGCTAGAAGAAGCCGGTATTTGGGGTATGTAATTGGGAGGGGTATTGTTAAACCCCAGCTCGATAAGAATCAGGCGGTTCAGGACTGGCCGCAACCTATCAACAAGAAGCAGGTGCAAGCCTTCCTGGGGATCGCTGGCTATTATCGGCGGTTCATACCCAATTTTGCAGCCATCGCTACCCCCCTGACGGATCTTACAAAAGGGAAAGACTCCATCATGATTAAATGGAGTTTAGCGGCTGAAGAAGCCTTCCATAGCCTAAAACGGGCACTTTGCTCTCAACCCGTACTGGTGACTCCGGACTTCTGCAGCGAGTTTGTGGTACAAACGGATGCCTCTGATACCGGTATCGGGGCCGTACTTTCACAAGTGAGGGACGGAGTGGAACACCCAGTCCTCTATCTCAGTAGGAAGCTGAATAAACATGAGCAAAGGTATGCAGTCGTGGAAAAAGAGTGCCTAGCCATTAAGTGGGCTCTAGAGGCCCTCAAATATTACCTGGTGGGCCGAAAGTTCAGGCTGATCACTGACCATGCCCCTCTCAAGTGGATGCACTTGCACAAGGAACGGAATAGCCGGGTGACACAGTGGTTCCTTGCCCTGCAGGCCTACTCTTTTACAGTGGAGCACCGCCCAGGGGCCCAGATGGGGAATGCAGATGCCCTGTCCCGAGTGCACTGTTTGGCGGGTGTCATTGCTCGATCGGAGTGATCTGAGCAGAGGGGGGATATGTGAGAATCATGTGGGAATAGTGGATGAGGGCAGGTATATCTCACCCAGATACCTTTCCTATGTGGCCTAGTCTGGACAGTATCTCACCTGGTTACTAATGAATAATGGGAGGGCGGATATAAAAGGATGTCAGGTGGGTGTGTGAGTGTCTCAGCCTGTGAGAGACACACGTGAGTGAAAGCAGTGCCCACTGTAACTGTGGTTTGGCTGGACGGGAGAAGCCCGCCAGTTGGTAGTTAGGTTGTACTTTGTTTAGTTAGTGCCGGACAGGCAAGGATTTGTTTTATGTTTTTTTTCTTTATGCATTGCTTTCACCTTTAATAAACCTGACCCAGTGTCAGTTACACCCAGACCCCGGCTGTGCGCCTGAGTTTCATGCTGAACGCACGTGACCTTTGACCCCAGCAAAGGTGATCCCGGAGTGTTTTATCACAGCGCCGAACTGCAGGAGGACCAATAAAATGAGCCACCCCCCCCAACTGCATGGGTTCCTCCGTTGACTCAGCCCTAAGATCCCTTGACTCCAGACCCCCGAAAACTGAGGCATCTTTTTATGTCTCTGATGAGGATGGCGGTCCACATGGCTAGCCAGAGACATGGTCTCCTGCAGGGAAATTGGGGTCTCATACAGAGCAAAGGCATCCTTTACTCTTACAGAAAGCCCTTGACAGAACTGACTATGAAGTGTGGCGTCTTTCCATTTAGACCACCTACGGAACTCAGAGAAATACTCCTCTGCTGGCCGGTCTCCCTGCTGAAGTTAACATTATTTAGACTCGGCCAGAGAGATGCGGTCAGGGTCTTCATAGATGTGTCCAAGATTCTGAAAAAATTCCTCCACCATCTGAAGCGACTGAGAGTCAGTTGGATGAGATCCCCACCCGTTACTACTCAGTACCTGAGGAGTGAGAATATAACTTAAAATAGTTTGTAGGCCTACCTAAAACAAGGTCTAAGGGGTAAGGTTTCTCCTTGTGGAGAGTGACATACCAGCTCTGGCTTGTCAAGGTAAGGAGGCTTATTCGCCGTGCAATGCTCCTCTGGGAAAATAATATGCAAATTGCCTCTTCAGAGCGGAAGAGGACTTGAACTCTATAGCGCCACCTGTTGGTAGTAGCAATCCTACAAGTCACAAACAACCCTTTAACGTGTCTTGTAATATGACTTAGGATAAAAGCCAAATCAGAATCTCAATTTGCAGACACGGTGTTTCAGGCTAATGGCCCTTGTCAGTGCAAAGTATGAGAACCTTAGACCCTAGTCCAGAGCCTCTCACCTAGCCAAATCAGTTCTCATACTTGGCTATTGGCCCTCGTCAGTGCAAAGTATGAGAACTGATTTGGCTAGGTGAGAGGCTCTGGACTAGGGTCTAAGGTTCTCATACTTTGCACTGACGAGGGCCATTAGCCTGAAACACCGTGTCTGCAAATTGAGATTCTGATTTGGCTTTTATCCTAAGTCAAACCACGCAGAAATCGCAAACACAACTCTCCTAACGCCAACTATAAACACCGAACAACTCCTCTATCTGTAAACCAGGCTGCATGAACTATCAGTGGCAAATTGCAAATGCCAGTGGCAAGCATATATACCCAATGAGAGTGTCCAACACAGAACAGCTCAGACAATTTATGATGGAGAACTTCAGTAGATCAACTGAACTGATTAACCCTAGCAATGCCAGAGCAAAGATAACCGGCATGATGAAGCAGGTCTAGTCAGTGCAGGAGTTCCGGTAACCAGACACCCCAATATTCTGGCCCTTCTCCGTTGCGGTATCTCAGTGACAATTATACCCCCTTGTTATCAGCGATGTTGAGTGATATACACAGTAATTACTTAATTTTTCAACATTTCATTGGGGGTTCAGGTTTGCCACACAAGTCATATGAGAAGCTAACTGACTTACATGGACTTTTATTACTTGAATCATAAAAACTTCAATCACTAAAAATATTAGACTTCCACAAAGATATAATGAGGTAAAGAATCCTACCGCACTTCTCAGTAGTTACAGATTAAAAACCGTTGTGTTGCTGAGTATGATAGAGATCTGCACGCTTTTCAACCAAACATAGACAGGCTGAGAAAACCAGTTAAATGATAAGCTCAAGTTATAATTGTATTCTAAAGGTACTGTCACACTTAGCGATGCATCAGCGATCCCGACCAGCGATATGACGCGGTCAGGATCGCTGGTGCATCGCTAAGTGGTTGTAATAATTATAGGGGATAACTCAGGAGTAGAGTTGAGCGATACCGTCCGATACTTCAAAGTATCGGATCGGAATGGATTGGCCGATCTTAAAAAAAAGTATCGGTATCGCCGATTCCGATACCGGAAGTCCCATTCAAGTCTATGGGACTTCCGGTATCGGAATAAGAAAAATCCTGTTTTTCCCTTGTACAGCCTCTCTGGGGTCTGTACGGGCCTTTCGGGGGGCTGTGCCGGCCTGCCAGGGGGTCTGTGCAGGCTCCGGTGGTCTGTGCCGGCCTGCCGGGGGGCTGTGCAGGCTCCGGTGGGCTGTGCCGGCCTGCCGGGGGGCTGTGCCGGCCTGCCGGGGGGCTGTGCAGGCTCCGGGGGGCTGTGCCGGCCTGCCGGGGGGCTGTGCAGGCTCCGGGGGGCTGTGCCGGCCTGCCGGGGGGCTGTGCAGGCTTCGGTGGTCTGTGCAGGCATCGTCCGATGGGACTACAAGTCCCATCGGGCGATGCCTGCTACCATGACAGTGATTGACACATTAGCCAATGATGGGACAGTAGTAGTCCCATCATCCGGCTAATGTGTTGAATGTAAAAAAAAATAAAAAATTACATGCTACATACATACAACATGCATACTACATACATGCTACATTCATACTACATACTACATACATGCTACATTCATACTACATATATACTACATGCAACATACATACTACATATATACTACATGCAACATACATACTACATATATACTACATGCATGCAACATACATACTACATATATACTACATGCATGCAACATACATGCTACATACATACTACATATATGCTACATATATACTACATGCATGCTACATACATACTGCATGCTACATACATACTACATATATACTACATGCATGCTACATACATACTACATACATACTACATGCTACATACATACTACATACATGCTACATTCATACTACATATATACTACATGCAACATACATACTACATATATACTACATGCATGCTACATACATACTACATGCTACATACATACTACATACATACATGCATGCTACATACATACTACATGCTACATACATACTACATATATACTACATGCATTCTACATACATACTACATGCTACATACATACTACATGCTACATACATACTACATATATACTACATGCATGCTACATACATACTGCATGCTACATGCATGCTACATACATACTGCATGCTACATGCATGCTACATACATGCTACATACATACCACATACAATACATTCATACAATACATACATAGACATACAGTACATATAACATAGAGTAACATACTTACCAATACTTGTCACATTGTTCCCCGAAGCCATTGTCTTTTACGGAATAAATATTAACATAACAAACCACAAAAGTACTCACCCACGATCCGAAGCAGTCTACGAGTGTGTCCCACGACGATCTTAGGTAGAGAACTGCAGCATCAGCTGTTGCTGCCGTTCTCTACGGGCTGCAGGAATCCAATGACGGAAGGTAGGTATCCTTCCGCACTGTATTCCTCCGCCACTTAAAAAAAAAAAAAGTCCCTAGTCTCACTTTATGCCATTGCTGCGTGGGAAATTCCCACGCAGCAATGGCATAAAGTGAGACTAGGGACTTTTTTTTTTTTTAAGTGGCGGAGGAATACAGTGCGGAAGGATACCTACCTTCCGTCATTGGATTCCTGCAGCCCGTAGAGAACGGCAGCAACAGCTGATGCTGCAGTTCTCTACCCAAGATCGTCGTGGGACACACTCGTGGACTGCTTCGGATCGTGGGTGAGTATTTTTGTGGTTTGTTATGTTAATATTTATTCCGTAAAAGACAATGGCTTCGGGGAACAATGTGACAAGTATTGGTAAGTATGTTACTCTATGTTATATGTACTGTATGTCTATGTATGTATTGTATGAATGTATTGTATGTAGTATGTATGTAGTATATATGTGGTATGTATGTAGCATGTATGTAGCATGCATGTAGCATGCATGTAGCATGCAGTATGTATGTAGCATGCATGTAGTATATATGTAGTATGTATGTAGCATGTAGTATGTATGTAGCATGCATGTAGTATATATGTAGTATGTATGTAGCATGTAGTATGTATGTAGCATGCATGTAGTATGTATGTAGTATGTATGTAGTATATATGTAGCATGTAGTATGTATGTAGCATGCATGTAGTATGTATGTAGTATGTATGTAGTATGTATGTATGTAGCATGCATGTAGTATGTATGTAGTATGTATGTAGTATATATGTGTTATGTATGTAGTATGTATGTATGTAGTATGTATGTAGTATGTATGTAGTATGTATGTGATAGGAACTGAAGGAGTTAAATTGAGTTCTGTCTATGTTGCATTCTCTTGTTTAAAACCTTATCTGTTCTTCGAGGAGATGTCTCAGACATCTCCCTTGTGAACCAAGGTCAAATACCTCTGCTTTTTCGCCTAAATGACTTTCTTTGTCGAAAACAAGTTGTAAAATCATTTGTACTGCGCATGTCTGTAAAATGTTTAAATTCTTTACTATAAAAGACGGAAGCCTAACTGATAAGCCAGAGGCGTCTTGGAGGCATCCCGAGTGGTATCATACAGCCGTGTCTGTGTTATCCTTCTCGACGGAGCAATTGATTAGAGACATATGGTGCTTCACACCTAAGAACATCGGTCCTTCAGATGAAAGAGTAATCTGAGGGATCCCGACAGTTTCCTGGCGCCCGAAACAGGGACCTGATATAGGCACCTCTCCAAGACTACCCGATCTACAGACCACTCCAGTTACTGATGAAATTGTGAACAGCAGACCTAAACACCTGGCCAGGTAAGAGATCAATTTTTCTCTTCTCTGCTCTTCATAATCTATCATTATAACTAAGGTCCGTATAAAGGGGAATCTAGTAGAGGAGGGGGCCGTAAAATCAGGTCCATATAAGAACTCTGAGGAAATCGGGTGTGACACGCATATGTAATTTCTGCTCGAATGAGAGGTTACTGTAGGTTCTGTCTGTGCACAGCTATTTTTAGAAAAAGAGCTGATGCAAATCAAAATGGGAGAGGTCTGACATTACGGAATATAAGGCTGGGTGAACAGTTCATACTGCGCAGCCCGGACGGACAAGTTTTTCACAATAGACGATTCCGCACTAGAAATAGAGGAGGTTGTTGAGTGACTGCCTTGATTTGAAAGGTTGTGGAAAGTAGACAAATAAGCTGCACAGTAGGTATTCGTTCAAAGAGTGGTGATATTGCCTAACTGGGTCATGTGACAGCGTCCTTTCGGGGAGGTCACCGCCTAAGCTTAAATCAACACCCTTTACGAATAAACCTTGTGACAGATAAGAGTGTGAACGAATGAGCACAGGACCGTGAAATGAGCCTGTGACAGGATATGACTGAAGAACCCCAGTAGATGGACACTTTATTTACAATCCTGTGTGTTGTGGGAGTATTTCTGTTCGGATGCTACATAGCATATAAGTACACGAAACACGTAGTACACCGAGGAACAGACACTCCATTTAGCCTGTTAGCACCTTAGGAAGAAGGTAACGAGGTATAGTAGAGCCTAGTCTTGAGCTTACCCAATACACCACCTAAGGCAGGGGACTAACAGGAAGACAACAAGAGAGACAGGATAAGAATAAAAGATAAGATGGGGAACAGTCAGGGAAAGACACCTGAAGAAGGAAATCGGTTATGTGATATAATTGAGGATAGATATGGAAGTAGTGCAGCAAAGAACCTGGAAAAAGTATTAATCAAATCCAAAGTGCAAGATAGGCAGGCTGTGTGAATCCTTGTATATATGTCTATGAGAACCTCTGAATAAGATGAGAGATGAGTAATTGAGTATAAAAAAAAATTAAAAAAAAAAAAATCAGTGAATGAGCACGTATGAATGAATCATCACACATCATTTTTGTGTCAAGAGATTTGTGACCTTTCTAGTTGTGGTGGAATCCCGGACAGATGCGTTATAGATATTTCAAATCTACATCTGAGACTGAATGAATTGAGTAATGATATAGTTCGTGTTATATGTGGCATTACATTGTAAAGTTTCCTGAATGCATTTGGCCAGAAAAAGGGCAAGGCATGGTTAATCTCATTATACAGTTATCTGCCCTTACAGTGAAATCCCGTGATTTTGAGTTTCTTTGTAGAAATTGATTTTGATAAGTCTAAAGAACTACAGAATTCTGTGAAGGACGACGCTGCATTCTGATGGGAGGGGGGAAGGATGGAGCTGCGTAGTTTTTCTTCTCCCTTCGCTCTTATCTCTGCTGAGTGTGAGCTGTGCTAAAAATTCTCTGTAATTCTATCCGTAAGGTACGCGCTGAAAGATTTGTGCATTTTAAAGCAACAGTACTTAATTGAAGATTGGAAGTTAAAAGTAAGATATGGTGCCTAATTTAGAAGGGAATTGTAAGTGATTGCTTGGTCATTGTAAGTGATTGCTTGGTCATTAATGTGTTTGAACCTGCTTCTAGTTGTGTGATTGATTTGTATAGCAAATTGTGTCAAATTACAAGAGACAGAGAAGGAAGGAAGCAGTAAAACAAGTGGGACAAATATTGAAAAAGGCAAAAATACCAGAGTGTGAATGTTTGGATGTACAAAAAGGCACAGACAAGTGAAGAAAATAGCAAGTGAATAAATGATGCTTGAGAATGTGCAGCAGTGTGGAAGGTGTATTATGAATGTTTGATTGACAAAGTGTAACCAGAGACCCAGACAAAACAGATGGACTTGTAAACACTGTGGTCAGACTCAGACAAACCCAGACTGAATAGCTACTTGTGTGACCTGTGCTACTGACCTAAGAGAATTGCACTAAATCCTATCCAGACAAGATCATAAGAAGCTGACATAATAGTGTGGATAGTGGGTAGTGGGGACATTGGCCCTTGAGGAGTAAGCTGACAGTAGACATCAGACGGCCAACCTCATCAGGACCTAGAAGTGTGACTAGAATAAGAAAGATACAGGTGTATTATCCCTGGAGCCCCTCTGACCAGCTAGCTTTGCTGAAGCAGCTGCCTGCCCCTGAAGACCAACCATTCCCGTTTTACAGACACATAAAGGAAGTACAGCAGACATATAAGTGTACCTGGGCAGACCTAGAGAGGTTGGTGAGTTTAAAGGCAGGTGACGCACTAGATCATATAATTAAGACACACAGATGTGACAAAGAATCAGGCTTGGGGCATGGATGATAAATCTGCACGATCTGGGGAGACGTACTGTGAGTCACTAAGACAATGGGCTGCAGTGGAACAATCAGAGCAGTCTGTACTCCTGACTAATGTGACACAGCAAAGAGGAGAGAGAGTAGAGATATACCTTGGACGGTTACAGCTGAAATGGGCAGACATGGGGTACATTTGCATAAACCCACTTGATGTTAGAATACTGGTGGATGCATTCATTGACGGTATGAACAAAGACTTACGAGACGCAGTACAGACAGCCAGACCTGAATGGAGACATGTAGATCCGAAAGACCTTAAGGTAGCTAAAGAAATTGAGCAAACAAGGATAATAAAACGACCTGTCATGTATGCTGGAGCACAAGGAAAAAAGTGGAGACGTAATAGGGAAGGCATGTGAGATGACACTGACGTTTCTTTTGACAATCTATTCCCCACATGACATCCATGCCATACTCCTACAAGTTCAACCAAAACATCTGTCTATGGCCAGACAGCTCTGACTTGAGTGTGCTCTACTAATTCCTGAGTATGTCACTCCTCAAAAGATGTAACGTTCTGAATCCAGCCACCCTCCTGCCTGTGGATTCAGAAAAGGGGGAATTGGTGACCGTATTGGCAAGTGAGGAAGGATACTTTGACATGACGCATGAACATGTCTGCATAGAACTGATGAGTCAGGAGACAGTTGGGTTTGCACACATTCATGAAAAACCTGTTCCTAATGCAGACTTTGAGTTTCTTTTTTGTAGATGGCCCCAGATACCACCAGGATGGACGATTCTACACTGGATATGCAGTAGTATCCTCACATGAGGTAATCCGAGCGGAACCACTCTCTCCTCACATGTCGGCACAGGAGGCAGAGTTGAAGGCACTCACTGAGGCGTGTAGAGCCGCTGCAGGTAAAGTCGCTAATATTTTCACAGATTCGAAGCCCATTAAAAATGCAGAGCTGGTGAAACAATTGATGGAGGCATTGATGTTACCAGTCCAGGTTGGCATTGTCAAGGTAAAAGCACACACAAAGGTGACTCCGTGGAGGTAGAGGGCAATAGAAGGGCGAACGAGGCTGCTAAAATAGCACAAGGCGGCCTAGAGAGAGCAGTGGACGGTGGCGGGGAGTCAGCGTATTCCAGCCACATTGGGTCTAGATGTCCTGAAATCCCTCCAGCAAAAGGCTGCCCAAACAGAGAAGGTACACCGGGGGAGACTGGGAGCTGAGCTGAACTCAAATGGAGTATGGGAGAATAAGGATAAAATGTGCCCACCAAAGTCCCTGTTCCCAATCATGGCGCAAGCAGCACATGGCCCCAATCACACCTCAAAAAGTCACATGTGTGCCATGGTAGATGCCTTCTGGATCGCTCCTGGCTTCAGTTGCGCAGCCGCGAAACTTGTACAATCATGCCTCATCTGTGCACAGCACAACCCAGGTAAAACAGTAAAAGTCCCTAAGAAAGCGACACCTAGGCCTCTCTACCCGTTTCAGAGACGGCAGATTGACGACATACAGCTACCAAGGTAGGAGTGTATGCAAATATCCTAGTATGTGTAGATCTCTTCTCTGGATGGCCAGAGGCCTACCCGGTGAAAACGGCTACAGCTCGAGCCACTGCAAAGAAACTGGTGATGGAACTAGTACCACGATTCGGTGTCCCTGAAACAATTGAATCAGACAGAGGTACACACTTTACTGCTGAGGTAATGCAAAATGTCATGCAAATGATAGGTGTAGAACAGGCATTTCATACACCCTACCACCCACAGAGTTCAGGGAAGGTAGAAAGAATGAACGGGACACTGAAATTGAAGATACAGAAAACCATGGAGCAGACCCATAGACCATGGCCAGAGTGTCTCCCATTAGCATTATTCTCAGTAAGGTACACACCCACGGGGAAAGCTAAACGGTCACCCTTCGAGATACTGTTTGGAAGACCACCGAACACAGGGTTGTACTACCCACAGGTCTTAACATTCAATGTGGATAATTTGACAAGTTATGTAATCCAGTTGCAAAAGCATTTAACTCAAATGCATTCTCTAGTTTTCTCTTCCACTCCAGATCCAGATAGTGTGGAAGGAACTCATTGTCTACAACCTGGTGATTACGTATATGTCAAGAAACACTCCAGAAAGACCCTTGAACCCCGATATCAAGGACCTTACCAAGTACTCCTAACAACGCCTACTTCTGTTAAGTTGGAAGGACGACCAACCTGGATCCACGCATCGCATTGCAAACTAGCCACAGGAATTAACAAAGCATAAGAGTGCATAATGTTTTGGTTTGGTTTTGTTGCATTATCTGTAATAATGGTAGCTGCGTGGGACAATCTAAATTCTCCAATGTCCTTGAATAATAAGTTTATACAACATCATGAAAAAATACTAAATGATTGGTCAAAAGACACTCAGTCTCCAGCAGATTGCTGGATCTGCACACATTCACCAGTATCGGCCACTAGTATTCCGTTCCTTGTTATTCCTATGCCACCCGAGGAATTATTTGCCTGGACCAGTTGTTCTGATACACTTGCTAATAATGCCACAAATAATGTGAAGTTATGGAACACAACTGTTGGAATACCTATTGTGGGATGGGTAGGATACCCTTGGTGGCAGGGTAATCTTTCAGGAAGTAATACATACCTTCAATATCTGGCATATAAAGGGGGGGCTTGGGTACCCAGGAATAGAACTCGATTAACCTACCTGGGGCAAATTCCAATGTATGGCCTACAAGTTAGTTTTAATGTAACTTCCCACTCTACTGATGCCTTCAAACCAATACTGCTAGAAAGAAGGTTGCATAGCACGTCCTGGGAGTATTCCAATTTATTTCCCCAGGGCAATAATGAAACTTGTTTTAATATTTCAGGTAATATACCTTGCAACGAGTCATCTGGATATGAGAAAGGAACTCCCACCTGTGGAAATTTCGATGTAGGGTATTGTAGCCCTTTAGGACAACTTCCAAATTGGTGTATGCTTCAGAATGTATCTGCGTTCATAGATTTAGTTCATAGACTGGTATTACAACATTCAGCCCTATGGGACCTACCTAGTGACATGTACTGGGTATGTGGAGACAATGCATATAAATGGTTGCCAGTAGGGGTAAAAGGTGCTTGTACTCTGGTTCGTTTGACTCCAGCTACCTTTGTTATTCCGAATGACCAGTTGAATACTCAGAGCATACCTAAACACACGTTGTACAAAAGAGCTGCTGACAATACACCTCGCCTCTCTGGGAGACCACATATAGTGCAGATGAGTGTGGCCAATAAAATTGTCAGCTCTATTTTTATTTATCCTATGATCACTCAAATGTGGGATAAATTAGTCAGGGCTACAGATTACTTAGATGACCAAATATGGGATATATTGGATATATCGAACACCACCGTTGCTGTCCAAAATCAGCTCATCATAGCCACTAATCAGCATACCATAGTACTAGATTATTTAACTGCAGCGCAAGGAGGTATGTGTCAAGTCATCGGACCCGCTTGCTGTCATTATATAGATCCCAACAGTAGTTTAAAGTTAAAATTAAAAATAGAGGATGTTCAAAGACTTAGAGATCAGTACGATAAAGACAATGATCGTACTAAGGATAGTTGGTGGTCAGATACATTCTCCTTTCTTAATCCAGCTAATTGGTTTAAGGGTATTGGAGGCTGGATAGCTGGGATTATACTAAGTTTATTACGTATTGTTGTTTGTATCTTCGTAATATATGTGCTATTGAAACTTGTTTTTTGGTGTATCTCTGTATGCAAGAAAAGATGTAGAAATAGATAAGGAAGTTTGACTGTAAACAACAAGAATTTAACTATTATTCCTTTGAGTCCTAGATTGACATCTCATTTCTGGCATGAAGGAGCGTACTCTTGCAATGATGGACGTGGCTTCAGTATCTGGGGGATGGAGAAGGTAGAAGACCTGTCTCCCTTGGGCAACCCGTCGGCCTGGGATAGTACCTGGTGAACGAGCCACTATCCGCTGTTGTTGCAGGATCCAGTGTTCCAGATTGTGGAAAATGAAGATGTCAAAGGGGGGAATGATAGGAACTGAAGGAGTTAAATTGAGTTCTGTCTATGTTGCATTCTCTTGTTTAAAACCTTATCTGTTCTTCGAGGAGATGTCTCAGACATCTCCCTTGTGAACCAAGGTCAAATACCTCTGCTTTTTCGCCTAAATGACTTTCTTTGTCGAAAACAAGTTGTAAAATCATTTGTACTGCGCATGTCTGTAAAATGTTTAAATTCTTTACTATAAAAGACGGAAGCCTAACTGATAAGCCAGAGGCGTCTTGGAGGCATCCCGAGTGGTATCATACAGCCGTGTCTGTGTTATCCTTCTCGACGGAGCAATTGATTAGAGACATATGGTGCTTCACACCTAAGAACATCGGTCCTTCAGATGAAAGAGTAATCTGAGGGATCCCGACATATGTATGTAGTATGTATGTATGTAGTATGTATGTAGTATGTATGTAGTATGTATGTAGTATGTATGTAGTATATATGTAGTATGTATGTAGTATATATGTGGTATGTATGTAGTATGTATGTAGTATGTATGTAGTATATATGTGGTATGTATGTAGTATGTATGTAGTATATATGTAGTATATATGTGGTATGTATGTAGTATGTATGTAGTATGTATGTGGTATATATGTGGTATGTATGTAGTATGTATGTAGTATGTATGTAGTATGTATGTAGTATGTATGTGGTATATATGTGGTATGTATGTAGTATGTATGTAGTATGTATGTAGTATGCATGTAGTATTTTTTTTTTTTTTTTTAACATTTAACACATTAGCCGGATGATGGGACTACTACTGTCCCATCATTGGCTAATGTGTCAATCACTGTCATGGTAGCAGGCATCGCCAGATGGGACTTGTAGTCCCATCGGACGATGCTTGCACAGACCCCCGGACATCAGCACAGCCCCCCGGCAGGCCGGCACAGCCCCCCGGCAGGCCGGCACAGACCCCCACAGGGTGCACAGACCACCGGCAGGCCGGCACAGCCCCCCGGCAGGCCGGTACAGACCCCCACAGGGTGCACAGACCACCGGCAGGCCGGCACAGCCCCCCGGCAGGCCGGTACAGACCCCCACAGGGTGCACAGACCACCGGCAGGCCGGCACAGCCCCCCGGCAGGCCGGTACAGACCCCGGGCAGTCCACACAGCCCCCCGGCAGGCCGGCACAGACCCCCGGAAGGCCCGAAATGACGGCGCATCATGATGCGCACACACCGCGCATCATGATGACGTCAGGCTGTCAATCAACTTTGAACTTCCGATTCCGATGCCGACTTCCGATATTGAAAAAATATCGGAAGTCGGTATCGGAATTCCGATACAGCAAGTATCGGCCGATACCCGATACTTGCGGTATCGGAATGCTCAACACTACTCAGGAGTCTCTGTGCATGGAACAAGATGACTACAGGACACAGCTTTATAAGTGATAAAGTCTATATTAACACACGGTGATACAACAGATGCAGAAAGAAACTCAAGTCCATAACACTTGGAGAAAATATAAGAAGCAGCTTAGCAGTCTATAGGAACTTTAGAGGAAGATGCAATCAAGCAAAAAGTCTATGAAGCACAGTTATTTCTTGAGGATACTTGGCATGAATAAATCCTAGTCTTAGTCCAGACACAGATAGGTAAGCTTAAAAGGCAGTTCAAATCTTATCTTAGCTTGACCAGGAAAATAGTCTCAGGCTCTTGCAGAGCAGGAACAGCTTACATGTCCAACAAATGCAGATGGAAGTGAAACACGAGCAGCAGAGGAAGAAGAGTTCTGGAAACTGGAGTATGCAGCAGGAACTCAGAGCAGAGCAGCAGGATCACCACACAGGTTCACAGGAGCCGGTATATAGCCAGGGAGCAATCAGCGGTCAGGAGCTGGATGCAAGGCAGAATACTCAAGCACAGACTGAAGGCTGGGGTGGAGTTTTATAGCAGGAGGACACAATGCACATGAGACCAAGGACACCATCTTGGAAAAGGGCAGTAATGCAAAAACGTAAAAATGTTCAGAGTCCTGACAGTGGTCGCTAGTGAGCTGCTACACAGGCAGATCTCACCAGCGACATCTCAGGGGTCGCTACTTACCTGTCAGACGAGGCGATCCTGACGTCCTCCCGCCCGGCTCCGCGCGTCGCTCGTCTCTCCACAGGAAGCGCCGCAGGAAGCTGATGACAAGAACGGCCCAGGACGTTCTCGCGCGATCAGCGATAACCAGCGGGGGAGCGGTCGGAGGTAAGTATCAGACATAGCGATATCGCTAGCAATATCGCTATAATGTCACAAAAACCAGTGACGTTATAGCGATATTGCTAGCGATATCTCTTAGTGTGACAGGCCCTTAAAGTAAAAGCACTTATCTTAATGGACAACAGTGTAATCTCAGATGTAATGACTGTTATATGTTGCCAGTCACATTGTATTGTAAGATCAATGTTCATCATCTGATTAACCACACAAATACCTTCCCACTACTTGTAAAGGCCCCATCACACATAGTAATCTTGCTAGCGAGATCGCTGCTGAGTCACAATTTTTGTGACACAACAGCGATCTCACCAGCGAGATCGCTGTGTTTGACAGCGATCAGCGACCGGCCCCCTTGCCAGTATCGCTGATCGCTGCAGAAAAGGCCAGGACTTTTTTTGGTCGCTGGTCTCCTGCTGGCCACCACGCATCGCTGCGTGTGACAGGCGGGAAATCAGCGATCTGCTGGTAACTAATGTACACATCGGGTATCCAAGGGACGTGCGTCCCTTAGATACCCGATGTGTACGTTAGTTACCAGCGCGCTGATGCAGGGAGCTGGTAACTAACGTACACATCGGGTATCTAGGGATGCACGTCCCTTGGATACCCGATGTGTACGTTAGTTACCAGCTTCCTGCATCAGCGCACTGGTTACTAACGTGCACAGCGACGCCGGGCGCTGGGCGTCGCTGTGCTGATCGCTGGTGAAGCTGTCTGTTTGACAGCTCACCAGCGATCACATAGCAATTCACCAGCGATCCTGACACATTGATATCGTTGTCAGGATCGCTGGTGAGTCGCTATGTGTGACTCCAGCCTAAGTCAGTTTTAAGTTATTAAAAAAATCATCTAAAATCTGTCTTATTTACAAGGACTGATAAAATTGAGGGGTATATTGTAGCCTGGAGGGGTATAGTTTGGCATATGCTATTTTACACTCCCGGGTATAGTTTGGCCTAGGACAGTTTATCATCAGGAGTATACTCTGGCCTGGGTCAAACTATACCCAGGTTTAATCTGAACAAGGTTAATTTGGCTTATCACAGTAGGTCTTACAGATCTAATGAAAGGCAGCTGAACTATCTTAGGAGGGTGGAGTAGTTGTACTGAGGCTTGAGAAAGTCATAGCTGGTAATATATTCTGACAAGGTTCCTGTGATACCAAGTTGATGAGAGTGGTTGTTTTATTTTGCCTTACCCAAAGAAGGGACTTTTCTGTTGTTTTGCTATTCATCTATGCTGAAGAAAGCTGTTTGCTTTTTGAGCAGAAAAGTTTATGCAGGACAAACTTTAGTGTCTTTTTTAAATTAAAGCCCTGTGCGTGTCCAAGTGAGTATCAGAGAGCTGGAATCCCTACTCTCTCTCTTTCTCTCTCTATTTATATAAGCTGAAAGGGATTTTCCCACCATAGATATTTACAGAAGTGCCATTATCTGATTGGTGGGAGTCCCATGTGTACTGAATTTTTTTTAATTTTTTTTTTTAATGGAAACCTGCCATGTCAAATAACGCTATTAACCTGCAGTTATCGGTATAATCTGCAGATTAACATCATTCTAAACTGTGTGTTTCCATTTACCATTTATTTACATAGAATGTAGATGTATAAAATCATACAATAATTTTTAAAATGTATAGAATAATTAAATATTGTGGGAATTCTCACTTGGGTGCTTGGTGAGGTAACACAGGAACCATTTCAATTTAAGTGTACAGGTGTTAGGAATACCTACTGTGGATTCAATCGTCTTTCTCTGGCTTCCAGACTGCTCCGCCTGTCTGTCCACACTGGGAGGACTAGCGTGCACTTGGGTTTACTACACACGGTCGTGCCTCATGTGTGGAAGTGATAAGCAATGTGGGAAGAGTGGAAACCGTGCTTTCCACTGGTTTTGCAGCCTAGGAGACATGGGATGCTGTGTCTCCCAGTTGCCAGTCAAAGCAGGACATTGCCTTTGCCTGGTGTTAGCCAATGGCACCCTGCTGTTCAGGTGAGCAGGGAGTGGCTCCCTGGATATGACTGGGAGGAATGCATAGACTGATTGTTATCCTTGAATTTGGGCTGGCTTTATAATGCCTGCTTCTAATCCAGTTCAGTACTGTTTATTCAGTTCCCTTGCGTAGGAGTAGGGTCAATGTTTCCTGCTTGAGCTGTGGTTGCTTCTCAGTAGTTACTAATGGTCATTATTGGTTATTCTTTATTAGCTATTGTCCTAGGGTTTTGGATTTGTCATGATCCCAGTGCAGGTTTTTGAGCTGCACGTCAGGGATTAATGTCTGGAGCTCAGTGCAGGTTTTGACCTGCACACCTGGGGTTAATGATTGTGGCCTCTTTCTGTTTCTGGGAGAGCTTCTTAAACCTCTGGGAAGCTCCAATCCCTGCCAGTTATACTTTTGCCTTTGGCCGAGTGTGCTGACCTGTGTGTGCCTGTGCCTGTTCGTTGTTATAGCTTGCTTATATGGTTCTGACCCGGTTCTGTTTCCCGTTGTGAGTTTGCCTGTTGATTCTGTACTGTGCTATCCTCTCTGTGTATGACTCATTGCCTGTGATCTGACTACTCTCTGCTCGCCCCTCTTGTACCTTGCAGCTATCTCTGTGTATGACTCATTGGCTGTGTCCTGACTATCCTCCCTGTCTATGCCCCTTGGTAACTTTGTCTTGCAGTTACCCTGCTAGGAGTTCTCTTGCAGCTCCTAGCTCTCTGGAGTTTAGGCCACACCCCTAGCAGTCACATGCTTCAGGTTATGCTGCTCTGAAGTACGCATCTACTTGGCTGCTGCCCGCTCCACAGGTATCTTTGAGCACAGTTCGCTTTACTTAGGACATGCGCACTGGCTCAGTGAGCAAGTTCAGTGCGGTGTTTCTGACATTATAACTGGCCTGCTATTTTTTTTTTCTTTCCTCACTTCTGCTGCATGGACCCAATGTGTGCTTTATCTGAGCAGGTGAAATGCTTGACTCAGTCACTGCAGAAGCTTAATTTGGAACACCAAGCTCTGGCCCAGTCCCAACGGTGGGTTGAGGACTCAGTTCAGGGGGTACTTTCCGCAGGCTTCCAGCAGGTGGGGAATAGAGATGTCATTTTAGTCCCACCCGAATCCCCGGTTAAATTGCCAGATACGTTTTCTGGTAACAAAGATGATTTCAGAGCATTTAAGGAGGGCTGTAAGCTCTTTTTCTCTTTGAGACCCGCTCCTCAGGGGATGAGAAACAGAGGGTGGGGGTGGTTATGTCCCTGCTTAGGGGGTCTCCACAAGCCTGGGCATTTTCGCTTTCCTCTTCTGCCCCTGAGAGAATGTCTGTGGATGCATTTTTTGAAGCCTTAGGGCTTATTTATGATGAGCCTGATAGAGTGCTTTTGGCTGAGGACAAGATGATGAGTGACTGTCAGGGGGAGCACTCGGCCGAATGGTTCTGTACTGAATTCAGACGTTGGGCAGTCGAGATTTCCTGGAGTGATGCTGCCCTTCGGGGGCTGTTCTGTAGAGGCCTGTGTGAACGTCTGAAGGATGCTTTGGCACTCCATCCTCTGCCTGACTCCCTGGAGGATGCCATGACCCAAGCGGTTCGCATGGATCGCAGACTGCGGGCTAGAGGCGCTATGCAACGGGAAACACCATTATTCTTCACTGGAGATGAGACCCGGACTCTTCCTGTAGCTATGGAGGTGAACGCTGTCACCTCTGAGGAAAAGGAAAGAAGACGCCGCCGGGAGAAGCAGTTGTGCTTCTATTGTGGGGAATCTGGACACTGGAAGAAGGACTGCCCCTCCTGTCCGTCATCCTCCAAGATGGCGGGAAACAACTAGGTCTGGGTAGTAGTCGAGGAGGCCACCCAGACCTTCAGGTACAATTTTCCTCACGTGCAAAAATGGTGCTGCAGGTGGAACTGGAACTTGGTAATGGTCCGGTTCAGACTACTGCTTTTGTTGACTGTGGTTCTGCTGTGAACCTGATTGATACCAAAGTTATGACTCTTAATAAGATAGGGACAGTCAGGCTTCAGGATCCTGTTAAACTTGTGGCAATTGACTCGTCTCCTCTTACCCAGGATGGTATCTGTTGCAGGTCTGAACTTTTTTCTCTAAAAGTGGGTTCCACTCATGTGGAAAAACTAAGTTGTCTTGTGCTAGATAACTTGCCTGCAGGACTGGTACTGGGGATGCCTTGGCTTCAATGCCATAATCCTACCATTGATTGGGTTACAGGGGAGATCACTCAATGGAGATGTAAGGATAAATGTGGTAACCTGGGACATCTTCTTAACGCTGTTAAATCCGTATCTGTGTCGTCTGTCGGTCTGGAAGGTATTCCGGAGTACCTGAAGGATTTCGAAGACGTTTTTTCCGAAAGTGAGGCTGAGGCGCTGCCACCACATAGACCCTATGACTGTGCCATTGATTTAGTACCCGGAGCCAAGTTACCTAAGGCTCGATTGTTCAATTTGTCTGGGCCTGAGTGCCAAGCCATGAAGGAGTACATAGCTGAGAGTCTCCGCAAAGGGCATATAAGGCCTTCTGTGTCACCTGTGGCAGCAGTATTCTTCTTTGTGAAGAAGAAAGATGGTGGTTTGCGGCCGTGCCTCGACTTTCTGGAACTGAACAAGATAACGGTTAGGAACACTTACCCGCTTCCCCTCATCCCAGACTTATGTAACCAATTAGCTGGGGCCCAATGGTTCTCCAAGTTAGATCTGCGGGGGGCCTACGATCTGATAAGGGTTCAGGAAGGGGACGAGTGGAAAACTTTGTTCCTCACATCAGAAGGACTCTTTGAGAACCTGATAATGCCGTTTGGGTTAACTAATGCACCCGCTATTTTCCAGAATTTCATCAATGTTGTATTTTCTGACCTGATAGGCCGTTTTGTTATTATTTATTTGGATGACATTTTGGTGTATTCCCTGGACAGCCAATCTCACTTGCAACATCTACAGACAGTTCTCCAGAGACTCAGGGAGAACCGATTATTCGCTAAATTGGAAAAATTTTCGTTTTTTGTACAGGAACTGTCTTTTTTGGGGTTGATTGTGTCCTGTGAGGGGTTTTGTATGGATCCTAAGAAAGTGCTGGTGATCGCTGACTGGCTTCAGCCTCGATATCTCAAGGGGCTCCAGCGCTTCTTAGGATTTGCGAACTATTATCGAAGATTCATTAAAGGTTTCTCACAAGTGGTTAAACCACTCACGGATCTTACCCAGAAGGGAGCTGATGCAAAAAATTGGTCTGTACTCGCTAAGGAGTCCTCAGCGATTAAGAAATGTTTCATGTCTGCCCCGGTGTTGATACAACCAGACCTGTCCAAACCATTCATTGTGGAAGTGGATGCTTCTGAAGTGGGGGTGGGGGCTGTGCTGTCCCAGGGTCCGGCCACCCTTTCCAATCTCAAACCCTGTGCCTTCTTCTCCAAGAAGTTCTCTTCAGCCAAGAAAAACTATGATGTAGGCAATAGAGAACTTCTTGCGGTCAAGCTGGCATTTGAGGAATGGAGGCACTTTTTGGAAGGGGCAGCTCACCCTATCACGGTTGTCACAGATCACAAAAATTTGGCATACCTGGAATCTGCTAAGAGGCTTACTCCTAGACAAGCCCGTTGGTCACTTTTTTTTCACGATTTCAGTTCTCCATTACTTTTTGACCGGGCTCCAAAAATGTTAAAGCGGATGCCCTGTCCAGAAGTCTTGACCCAGTGTCTCCCCCTGAGCCACCGTCCTCCATTCTTCCCCCAGGGGTGGTAGTGGCGGGGGTCTTAACTGAGTTGGAACAAGAAATTCTAAGGGCTCAGGCCCTAGCTCCGGCAACCAGGCCAGGGGATAAACTGTTTGATCCAGATTCATTGCGGCCTAGACTTCTGCAGGAGTTTCATGAGTCTAGGCTGAGTGCTCATCCAGGTATCACGGCCACTAGAGAGGCAGTAGCCAGGGGTTTTTGGTGGCCTTCATTAAGGTCCGATGTCAAGGAATTTGTTTCTGCTTGTGGCGTGTGTGCACGTTCCAAAAGCTCGCATAACTGGCCGGCTGGGGAACTCATACCTTTACCGGTTCCTGATAGGCCATGGACTCGTCTTTCCATGGATTTTATTACCGACCTTCCACCTTCCAGGGGCAATACCGTGATCTGGGTGGTGGTGGATAGGTTTTCTAAACAGGCCCATTTCATTCCCTTAACAGCATTACCGTCAGCAGAAACATTATCAAGGTTGTTTGTGCAGCATGTGGTCCGAATTGCATGGGGTACCCCTGAATATTGTGTCTGACAGAGGTGTGCAGTTTGTGGCCAAATTTTGGAGGGCGTTCTGTATGAAATTGGGCATCTCACTCTCCTTCTCATTGGCATATCACCTGGAGAGTAATGGTCAGACAGAACACACCAATCAATCCCTGGAACAAATTCTCAGGTGTCTGACCTCCGCCAGACAGGAGGATTGGTGTGATGCGTTACCGTTGGCGGAATTCACTTTTAACAACCGGGTGAGTCAGTCCACCAACATGTCCCCATTCCTGATTAACTATGGGTTTAATCCACATTTTGGGGAGTTTTCACGGGTGGATTCCAGTTGTCCAGGGGTAGAGGGGTCCGTTCAACGGTTAAAAAACCTCTGGGCTGAAGTCCAGCGTAATATCTCTCGGGCCCAGGGGAGGTACAAATATTTTGCTGACAAAAAGAGAGCCTCGGGAGACATGTTTCAGGTGGGAGAGAAGGGTTTGGCTTTCCACACATAACATCAACTTAAAGGTACCATCAGCTAAGTTGGGACCAAAGTTCATTGGTCCGTACAAGATTATGGAGATAGTCAACACAGTGGCATATAGGTTGCGTCTCCCAGCCTCCTTAAAAATATCCAATGTGTTCCATAAATCTCTGTTGAAATCCGTAGGGTCTGTCAAAGAGGACTCCGAGCCTGTTGTTCTTCCAGTGCTGGTGGAGGGTCAATTGGAGTATGAGGTCGGACATATTGTGGACTCTCGGCGGGTGCGCCGCTCTTTGCAGTACCTGGTCCACTGGAAGGGATATGGACCAGAGGAGCGCTCATGGGTCCCTGCTCGCTCTGTACATGCAGATTGCCTCGTTCGGGCTTTCCATGCCAAGTACCCAGGGAAGCCCTGGGGGTCCAGAGGCCCCCCGTTGAGAGGGGGGTACTGTCATGATCCCAGTGCAGGTTTTTGAGCTGCACGTCAGGGGTTAATCTCTGGAGTTCAGTGCAGGTTTTGACCTGTACACCTGGGGTTAATGATTGTGGCCTCTTTCTGGTTCTGGGAGAGCTTCTTAAACCTCTGGGAAGCTCCAATCCCTGCCAGTTATACTTTTGCCTTTGGCCGAGTGTGCTGACCTGTGTGTGCCTGTGCCTGTTCGTTGTTATAGCTTGCTTATATGGTTCTGACCCGGTTCTGTTTCCCGTTGTGAGTTTGCCTGTTGATTCTGTACTGTGCTATCCTCTCTGTGTATGACTCATTGCCTGTGATCTGACAACTCTCTGCTCGCCCCTCTTGTACCTTGCAGCTATCTCTGTGTATGACTCATTGACTATCCTCCCTGTCTATGCCCCTTGGTAACTTTGTCTCGCAGTTACCCTGCTAGGAGTTCTCTTGCAGCTCCTAGCTCTCTGGAGTTTAGGCCATGCCCCTAGCAGTCATGTGCTTCAGGTCCTGCGGCTCTGAAGTACGCATCTACTTGGCTGCTGCCCGCTCCACAGGTATCTTTGAGCACAGTTCGCTTTACTCAGGACACGCGCACTGGCTCAGTGAGCAAGTTCAGTGCAGTGTTTCTGACAGGATTACTCTTGTACCTGACTCCACATCATCCGCGTCACCACATACCAGCTATCAGCAGTCTGGGAAGGACTCTGTAAATACCCCTTCAGGAGTGGGTGAAAAATATCTCTGCCCTTAAAGAGGATATTCGGGACTTTAGAAAAAAGGAATGTAGTTGCTAACAAAGGCACCTACCTGTCTGTTGTACCCTGTGCCAGTCATTGACTAGACCTGCCAGAGATCCAGGTACTCCCTGTCAACAGAGCAGAAGTTTGTCTTCCTGTTGACAGGGCGGACTACTGGTGTCATGCTGATTGACAGCCGACTCCCTGCTACCTAATTAGAGAAGCCAGCGGTCAATCAGCATGACACTAGTTGTCTCGCCCTGTCAACATGAAGACAAACTTCTGTTCTGTTGACATAGAGTAGCTGAATCTCTGGCAGGAGTGGTCAATGACTGATGCTGGGAACAGGCAGGTAGTTGCCTCTGTTAGCAACTACATGCCTTTTCTTCAAATCCTGGATATCCTCTTTAATGACTTGCCTATCAGTGGTGGCTTGTGCAAAGAGCATTTGTGACTTCGCTTTTGCTGGTCCTATGCGAATCACTACAGAGTAGCTATTCTTGCGCATAACACCAGTCTGGTTTATTGGTTGCGTCATAAACTATGTCACAAGGAAAGGAAAACAATTGCCCTTTCAGTGGAGATAAAACAGAGTAAACAGTGCAACAACGTCACTTTAAAGACAGTACCGGACGCACAGGCTGATCATACCAGCTTAGTCTGGAAACAACACACAGAAGGTCTTCTTACCTACACACACAGACTATGTGTCAAACAAATATGCTCCATTTTATCATGTGAACCACAACCAGAGGCGGGATATGTGGGCAGCCAGACCCACCCATCTCTCAGGCTGCCCATAAAACCTGGCCCAGATGCACAAAACAAGCCTCTTTGTACTATCTGCACTAGATGTTTACATCACAGAGGACAACCACCTCCGTGATACATACCTCCCATCAACTATGTGTCTGGTAGCCAACTTACAATATATAGAATCAGCTCACCCTCTGTAAGTCTAGTTCATTGCATTTCCATTCTGCTTATACAGTGCCACTTGACATACCCAGCTCTGCTACATACCTGATTTCTGCTATATTGTCACACTGTACTGCCTGACATACTCAGATCTGCTACAGTGACAATGTGTGCCTCCTTACGCAAGGCGGCCAGGGTGGTAGTCGTGGCAACTAGCTGTATGGTTCCCACACCCTGGCTCCCCACAGATAAAACAGAATGTCCCTCCTGCTGCATGTGAACACTTACAGTCACTGTCAGAGTCCTTTCAAGTTCAGTCACTCCGGCTCCATAAAACATCACAGAGTCACAGTTCTTTTCCAACAGTTGAACTTTACTAAACAATAGGGCATCCATCACATTGGCAGCACAGGTTAAACACAGACGTCCTCTTATCTTTCCCTGCCATCTGGGCAGGCCCTATCCTCTCAATCAGCTTCCTTTTGCCAGCATTTCCTGCCATATCTCTGGACAGTCCATGTCCCATCCATGTCTTCAACGTCACCATCTGCCTGTCAGCCTCTCGTCCAGTTCCAATTTTGAAAGGTGCCGGGAATGCCATCCCAGTGTCTCCCGCCCCGGTCGTAGACCCCGGATCCTTCTTGGGGATGGTCCTGTAGAGCTGGTGCCTGACTGCACTATTCCTCGCCTGGGGCCCCTTACTGCCATTGCAGGTTTATCCCCACAGCTAGGCAGGGTGCATGCACCCTGCCCTGGGCAAGGCTGCCCGTACTCTGCTGACTATCCAGTAAGTCCCTTTCCTATATCCCTGGCTCTGCACTGCCCTGCCCTGTAACTCCTCCAAGCTGCTAAACCCCTATGCTAACTAACACTCCTATCTATTCTATTCTCTATCTCTAATGTGCCCCCCTCTATTCTAATCCCCCTACGGTCCTATACTATCTGAGATCCTATCCTAGCCCTAAGCCTATACACAGTACATGGCATTACAGTACATAAACATTACATTTCCCATTAATAAACAATGAGGTGCTGCATGTAGTCATGTGAACAGTGTCCAGGGGAGAGGAGGCACATGAGGGTCTCCACTACCTCGCTACACTTACATAGCCAGCTCTGCTATGTTGCTGGTTTCTGCTAAGTCGCTGGTCTCTGCTACATTGTCACTATGTGATTCCAGACATATTTAGCCATTAAAAAAAAAATGTTTTATTCTGCTCTGCAGCCACTATTTCATTGTGTGTGCATCTCAAAATGAAAAATGTTGTGAAAGGTTCCAGAAATTGACAGTAACTAGTGATGAGTGAGCACTAAAATGCTTGGGTGCTCGTTGGTCAGGTCGAGCAATTTGTAATACTCGACCAGAACAACAAGCCCAATGTAACTCTATGGGAAACCTGAGCATTTTTACCGCAATTCCCCGGGGGTCCTTTTAAGGTCTAAAAACATCTGAAAATGATGGAATCAGTGCTCAAATGACATGGGAACATAATGGGGAATGCCCCTTGAAACATTTCTGACTCCCAAGTTACAGCTGTGAACAATGTCTTACGCCATTTTTTCAGGTGCACCAAAAAACATGCAAAAACGAAACCATAATGGATTTTCCTGGGAAATATGTTGAGGAACATCCTTTCCAGGGTAATGACTTTTATATAAGGCAAATAATTAACCCAAAACAAAAATGTTCCTCAACCACTTGGGCTATGTTCACTCGTAGCGTTTTTGATGCGTTTTTCAACTTTAGCATTGCTTTCAACCGACACATGCATTCACTGGAAAATGTAATTTTAACATATAACAACTTTAGCTGGCCATGTGTTGTGTGACATCATCAGACACATATTGTTTCATTTATGAAGGAGGGACTCTTAAAGTCACAAAGCCTATTTTTGTAGGGGCATCAGGCTGCATTAATCTTCTTAAAGGGCCATTATGAAACTGTGGGTCTCCTAAACTGTTGTTTCCTATGCAGTGAGTGGCTGGGCTGCCAAAAATTAGGACGCACCCCAGTACCCCTTTCAAGAGATGTACAGGAGGGCCTCCTGAAAAAATGTTCCCATTATAAGAAATGCAAGGCCTGCCTTACCCCAAAGTTATACGTACCCCAATAACCCTTGGAACAGATGTCCTGGATGGCCACAGGAAACCAAAGTTCCCATTATTTTTCATTTCGTATTCCCATACTGTTAGCCTATGCATTGAATGCAAGGCCTGCCCTGCTACAAAGTTACATGCACCGTAATAAGCCTTTGAACCCACATACTGGATGGCCACAGGAAAACCCACTTCACATCATTCATTTGGTACTCTCATACTGTTTGCTTATGCATTGAATGCAAGGCCTGCCCTGCACCAGATGCACACGCACCCCAATAATCCTTTGAAACGACGTACTGGTTAGCCACAGGAAAACCAAGTTGACATTATTCATTTGGTACTGCCATACTGCTTAGGCCGGTTTCACACTAGCGCATTTTATGCGCGCGCACGGCCGGGGGTAGCTCCGCCCCCGAGCCGGCTCTCTGCCCGGCGTGCCCGCCCCTTCCTTGTAGCGCCGCCTCCTAGCGGACAGCGGCGCCTGCGATCGGCGCACCCTATCTTTAGCATAGGGTGCGCCGATCGTGCGCAGGTCGTGCGCTAGTTGCGCTTTGACCTGCGCTGCGCACTTATGACGGTGCGCAGTGCGCGCCAAAATCCGAAAAGTTCGATTTTGGCGCGCACGGCGCACCGTCATAAGTGCGCAGCGCAGGTCAAAGCGCAACTAGCGCACGACCTGCGCACGATCGGCGCACCCTATGCTAAAGATAGGGTGCGCCGATCGCAGGCGCCGCTGTCCGCTAGGAGGCGGCGCTACAAGGAAGGGGCGGGCACGCCGGGCAGAGAGCCGGATCGGGGGCGGAGCTACCCCCGGCCGTGCGCGCGTTGAAAATGCGCTAGTGTGAAACCGGCCTTAATTATGCATTGAATGCAAGGTCTGGCCTGCACCAAAGTCACATGCACCCCAATAACCCTTTCACGATACGTACAGGACGGCCTCATGACAAAAATGTTCCCATTATAAGAAAGTGTGTCTCCCATGCTGTTTGCTTATGCATTGAATGCAAGGCCTGGCCTGCACCAAGTCACACGCACCCTAATAAGCTTTTCAACAGACGTACTTGAGGGCCTCATGACAAAAATGTTCCCATTAGAAGAAAGTGTGTCTCCCATGCTGTTTGCTTATGCATTGAATGGAAGGCCTGCCCTGCCACAAAGTTGCACGGACCCCAATAACCCTTGGAATTGTTCCCATTATTAGGAAGTGGGTGTCCCATAGTGGTTGCCTATGCAGTGAATGCAAAGCCTGCCAAAAACTAGGAGGCACTCTAATGCCCCTTGAAAGAGACGTGGAGAAAAGCCTCATAAAAAAAATGTTCTCATTATAAAGGAGCGAGTCTCCTATACTTGTATTGCCCATACACTAAGTGTATGGACTGACAAACATTTTCCGCTGGGGGGTACATATTTTTTTAAATTTGTTTATGGACATCATAACACCCTTGCCAAAAACTAGAGTGGCTGTAGCATGACGGAATACATTCATCCTGGTGTTCTTGTGGTGTGGTGTGGTGTCTGAAGAGACGTAGAGGATGTCCTGCTATGAATCTTTTCCCAATTTAACGGAGCTGGTCTCCTATACTTGGAATGCCCATACACCAAGTGTATGGGCTGATAAACATTTTTCTCTGGGGGGGTGCATATTTTTTTAAATTTGTTTATGGGCAACTTAACACCCTTGCCAAAAACTAGAGTGGCTGTAGCATGACAGAATACGTTCACCCTGGTGTTTTAGTGGTGGTGGATGATGAGGATGAGGAGGAGGAAGACACCAAATAGCCAAAATCAGGGAGCGTATACCCATGTGTGGGTGTGAAGAGGTGCATGGGAATATATCTCCGAAAAAAAGAAACTATTGGAGGTTATGTTTTGCTGTTATTTGGTGGTGTAGAGAAGTCTGGCCCAATCCAGGCCTTGTTCATTTTTATAAGAGTCAGCCTGTCAGCATTTTCAATTGACAGGCAGATGCGTTTATCAGTTATCATTCCACCAGTGGCACTAAAAACCTGCTATGACAAAATGTTAGCAGGGCAGGCCAGGACCTCCAAGGTGTAGAGAGCCAGTTCATGCCACGTGTCCAGTTTGGATACCCAATAATTAACCCCTTCCCGACATGCGCCATACTAGTACTGCTCTGCGGAAACAGCAATGCCCATGATCAGTACCAGCACCCATCGTGGGCACTTAATCCCTCTGATGCCGCTGTCAATACTGACAGTGACATAGAGAAGAATCGCGCAGGGAGGGGGCTCCCTGCGCTTGCCCACTGGAACAACGCGATGCGATCACGTTGTTCCGTTGGTTTCCATGGAGACCCCCAGCTCCAAGATGGCCACAGGGTCCTTCCGGGTCCTGCAGGGAGGTGGATTGTCAGCGCCTGCTGAGAACAGGCACTGGCAAGCCACCTTCACTGCCTGTCAAATTGCTGATCTGACACTGTGCTATGCAAAGTGTCAGATCAGCGATCTGACATGATATAGTGATGTTCCAACCTGTTATAAAGTTAAAAAAAATAAAAATGTGTAAAAATATTTTTCTAAAAAATCCCCAAATAAAGAAAAATAAATAAATATTTTTCCAATAAATCCATTTTTTTATGTAAATAAAAAAACAATAAAAGTACACATATTTGGCATCGCTGCGTCTGTAATGACCCGCTCTATAAAACTGTCCAATAGTTAACCCCTTCAGTGAACACCATAAAATTAAATAAAATGAGGCAAAAAACAATGCTTTATCATCATAACGCTGAACAAAAGGTGCAATAAAACACGATCAAAAAGACAGATGTAAATAAAAATGGTACAGCTGAAAACATCATCTTGTCCTGCAAAAAACAAGCCACCATACAGCGCCATCAGCAGAAAAATAAAAAAGTTATAGTTCTCAAAATGTGGTGATGCAAATTCTATTTTTTGCGTCTTTTAGTGTGTGACAGCTGCCAAACATAAAAACCCGCTATAAAAAACCACTATAAATAGTAAATTAAACCCCCCTTTATCACCCCTTTAGTTAGTGAAAAATAATAAAATAAAAAAATGTATTTATCTCCATTTTCCCGTTAGGGTTGGGGCTAAAGTTAGGGTTAGGGTTGGGGCTAAAGTTAGAGTTAGGGTTGGGGGTTAAAGTTAGGGTTAGGGTTGGGGCTAAAGCTAAGTTTAGGATTAAGGTTAGGGTTTGGATTAGGGTTAAGGTTGGAATTAGGGTTAGGCTTTGAGTTAGGGTTAGGGTTGGGATAAGAGTTAGGGATGTGTTAGGGTTAGGTTTGTGGCTAGGGTTATGGTTAGGGTTGGGATTAGGGTTAGGGGTGTGTTGGGATTAGGGTTGGAGTTAGAATTGGGGGGTCTCCAATGTTTAGGCATATCAGGGGCTCTCCAAACGCGACATGGCATCTGATCTCAATTCCAGCCAATTTAGCATTGTAAAGTCAAATGGCGCTCCTTCACTTCCGAGCTATGCCATGTGCCCAAACAGTGGTTTACCCCCTCATATTGGGTATCAGCATACTCAGGACAAATTGCACAACAACTTTTTGTGTCCAATTTCTCCTGTTACCCTTGGGAAAATAAAAAATTGGAGGTGAAAAGATCATTTTTACGGCTCTACTTCAGTGATGCACTTGGGGTGTTCAAAGTGCTCACCACACATCTAGATAAGTTCCTTAGGGGGTCTACTTTCCAAAATGGTGTCACGTTTGGGGGTTTTCCACTTTTTTAGGCACATCAGAGTCTCTCCAAACGCAACATGGCGTCCAATCTCAATTCCAGCCAATTTTGCATTGAAAAGTCAAACGGCGCTCCTTCCCTTCCGAGCTCTGCCATGCGTCCAAACAGTGGTTTACCTGCATATATGGGGTATCAGCGTACTCAGGACAAATTGCACAACAACTTTTGGGGTCCAATTTCTCCTGTTACCCTTAGTAAAATAAAACAAATTGGATCGGAAGTAAATTTTTTGTGAAAAAAGTTAAATTTTTATTTTTTTTTTAAACATCACAAAAAAAAATTCCTGTGAAGCACCTGAAGGGTTAATAAACTTCTTGAATGTGGTATTCGGCACCTTGAGGGGTGCAGTTTTTAGAATGGTGTCACTTTAGGTTATTTTCTATCATATAGACCCCTCAAAGTCACTTCAAATGTGATGTGGTCCCTAAAAAAAAAATGGTGTTGTAAAAATGAGAAATCGATGGTCAACTTTTAACCCTTATAACTTCCTAACAAAAAAAAATTTGGTTCCAAAATTGTGCTGATGCAAAGTAGACATGTGGGAAATGTTATTTATTAACTATTTTGTGTGACATATTTCTCTGTTTTAAGTGCATGAAAATTCAGAGTTGGAAAATTGTGAAATTTTCAAAATTTTTGTCAAATTTCCATTTTTTCACAAATAAACGTAAGTCATATCAAAGAAATGTTACCACTATCATGAAGTACAATATGTCACGGTAAAACGTTGTCAGAATCACCGGGATCCATGGAAGTATTCCAGAGTTATTACCTCATAAAGGGACAGTGGTCAGAATTGTAAAATTTGGCCTGGTCATTAACATGCAAACCACCAGGACGGGGTGGAAAGTGATTGGGTTCAATGGCCACTTGTTGAGTTAACAGGCGAGGGATCATAGAACAATCTTTACGAGAGCTTTTATCTTAATATAAAAAATCAGTGAATTTTTTATAATCTATAACCAAATATTACTTTTTCTTGTTATTCTAACGTCTATTCATTTGTTTGGGAGTTGCCATTATAACCTGTTCCCGTAGCCCAAACTCCAGGAAGTCGGCACCAGAATGGAGTTATTCTTATCTTAGTCATGCAAGGTTAACTCTTCAAAGCCTTAAAATCATCGTTTTCTTATGGAATTTTGCAGATGTACTGCTACTTGTGATGTGACGGGTGACATGAGGATGACTTCTACTAGTGCTGGTATTGCATCAATACACTGAGACATTTCATCTAATGGCACTAGATGGCAGTATTGACTCATTCTTTACAAAATTATAGCCTACAAATATTACTAATCTTCAGAACCGGGGCGAATGAATTAGGATTAGGAATAGTTTTTTTCCTATTTTTCAATCTCCAGGTTTAAACTACAACCCCAATTCCAAAAAGTTGGGACTTTATGTAAGATGTAAAAAAAAAAAAAAAAAAACAAGACTGCAATGAAAATTTTCATGTCTTTCTTTTTTTTTTTTTTTTTACATTTTTCAAGGCGCACTGACTTTTTTGGAGTTGGGGCTGTGCATGAAGGTCCAGATTGATTAACGGGAACGTATGACAATTTTTATTAAAAAATAGTGATTATAATTATTTAAAACAAAAGAACATTTCTTGCATTAATATATTTTATTTTTATTTTTCTCTCTGCAGCCACTGGTGACTGACATTTTTATGTTATTTACTCATCCGCCAGCCATAGGTCATAGAAGGCCATAATTGACTTCCAACCATAACTCCAATGCTTGTGGCTGACTCAGCTGTGAACTGTTCATGCCCCATTGGCTGCCAAGTTCACTGCTGTAGGTGGAGAGCAAGGCTGCCATCTTGTTGTATAGCCTACCACTGAGCTATATTTTCTCTCTGTCACAGCTCACCAGTACTAGCAGTGTTCATCACTGAGCTATTACTGGTGAGCAGGTCTGAGCACAAGGGCAGTGGTGGTGAGCCATGACAGGACATCTGAGCACAAGGGCAGTGGTTCTGAGCCCTGACAGGATGTCTCAGCACAAGGGCAGTGACGGAGAGCCCTGACAGGACGTCTGAGCACAAGGGCAGTGACGGAGAGCCCTGACAGGACGTCTGAGCACAAGGGCAGTGACGGTGAGCCCTGACAGGAGGTCTGAGAACGAGGGCAGTGGTGGTGAGCCCTGACAGGACATCTGAGCACAAGGGCAGTGGTGGTGAGCCCTGACAGGACGTCTGAGCACAAGGGCAGTGACAGAGAGCCCTGACAGGACATCTGAGCACAAGGGCATAGCGGTGAACCCTGACAGGACATCTGAGCACAAGGGCAGTGGTGGTGAGCCCTGACAGGACGTCTGAGCACAAGGGCAGTGACGGAGAGCCCTGACAGGACATCTGAGCACAAGGGCAGTGGTGGTGAGCCCTGACAGGACGTCTGAGCACAAGGGCAGTGACGGAGAGCCCTGACAGGACATCTGAGCACAAGGGCAGTGGTGGTGAGCCCTGACAGAACATCTGAGCACAAGGGCAGTGACAGAGAGCCCTGAAGGGACATCTGAGCATAAGGGCAGTTGCGGTGAGCCCAGACAGGACGTCTGAGCACAAGGGCACTGGCGGTGAGCCCTGACAGGAGGTCTGAGCACAAGGGCATTAGCAGAAAGCCCTGGCAGGAGGTCTGAGCACAAGGGCATTGGCGGTGAGCCCTGACAGGAGGTCTGAGAACAAGGGCAGTGGCGGTGAGCCCTGACAGGAGGTCTGAGCACAAGGGCATTGACGGTGAGCCCTGACAGGAGGTCTGAGAATGAGGGCAGTGGTGGTGAGCCCTGACAGGAAGTCTGAGAACAAGGGCAGTGGTGGTGAGCCCTGACAGGAGGTCTGAGAACAAGGGCAGTGGTGGTGAGCCCTGACAGGAGGTCTGAGCACAAGGGCATTAGCGGTGAGCGCTGACAAGAGGTCTGAGCACAAGGGCAGTGGTGGTGAGCCCTGACAGGAGGTCTGAGCACAAGGGCATTAGCGGTGAGCGCTGACAAGAGGTCTGAGCACAAGGGCAGTGGTGGTGAGCCCTGACAGGAGGTCTGAGAACAAGGGCAGTGATGATGAGCCCTGACAGGAGGTCTGAGCACAAGGGCAGTGATGATGAGCCCTGACAGGAGGTCTGAGCACAAGGGCAGTGGTGGTGAGCCCTGACAGGAGGTCTGAGCACAAGGGCAGTGACGGTGAGAACAGCCTGCTATTGTACTGCTAATGCCAAGCTACTGATCTGTTCTTACAGCGGAATGAATTTTACCTCTGCACCCTAGTGCTAAGCAGTGAGAAGGGTGTAGTGGCAATGACTTCTCCTGTAAAAACAGATGGGTAGCCTACCATTGGTAATATAATATCAGGAGGCCCAACATGTGAAGTCACCACGCTCCTGAGCTCTGAACATTGCATGTTCTCTGCTAAATCAGTGTAAAGTCTTATTCAGACATTCTGAATGAAGCTTTAATGCTGCTTCTTGCAAATCGCATCAGAAGAGATGACTTTAGCGCCAGCTACAATGTTCTGCAAATTCAAACTCAATGTACAGAGCACTGCAACCAGTGACATATTCCGTAAAGCCTCATTCAGCCTCTTGCTTCATGGACGTATGAATGAGGCTTTACAGAAACATAGCATAGCTCAGTTAGCATGCAGAGGTTACAGTAACCCTGAAAAAAAATAAAGAAAAAAATGTAAAAAATCAATCTAAAAACAAAATAAAATAAAAAAACGAATAACACCCCCCTTTCTCCTGATAAAAAATGAAGAATTTAAAAAAATAAACATGTAAAAATAAAAATAAAATTCTAATAATCACTCTCCTTGTCCCTGATTATTAATGAAGAAATAAAATAAACAGTTGGTATCACATCACTACCAAGAATACGTCCAAGTGCTATGCGAGAAAACATCGCATAGCACTCGACCCAGTGTTAATCTATGGAGCAGCTCCCATCAGCGTTTATTTTCTCTGCTGTATTAGGCATGCGTGTAAGATTGCAGCATGCTACGATTGTCACTGAGACTCGGCTGAGACTCGCCAATGCAAGCCTATGGGTGCGAGAAAAAAATCGCACAGCACTCGGACCATGCGAGTGCTGTCCGATTTTCACACACCGATGTCCTTTGAAAAGCCGGCAATTCATGTGCGGTGTGCAGTAAAATCACACTGACAGGTTAGAATAGATAGAATAGATATCTACAAGTAGAATATGTAGACTGTGAGCCCTCGCGGGCAGGGTCCTCTCTCCTCTTGTACCAGTCGTGACTTGTATTGCTTAAGACTATTGAACTTGTTTTTTTATATATATACCCCTCCTCACATGTACAGTAAAGTGCCATGGAATAAATGGCGCTATAATAATAAATAAATAATAATAAAATACATAGATACATAGATGTCACTGACACACACATATATATTACATAGATAGAAGAAAAGCTGGCAATTCAGCAGCCCCATAGTGTAAAATCACAGCAGGAACTGACAGGATAGAAGAGATGGATTACATACAGCACAGTCACACGTCTGGACCCCGAGAGCATCATAGGCTATGTTGTGAGGTAAAATTTTAACCCCGCGCATTTCAATTCACCAAACAATTTTGCCCCTATCTACATAATTGGGAAAAAGTGTATGTATGTATTGGCATCTACACCGTCGTAGCTATAGCCACAAAATTTTGCACAGTCACACGTCTGGACCCCGAGAGCGTCATAGGCTATGTTGTGAGGTGAAATTTTAACCCCGCGCATTCCAATTCACCAAACAATTTTGAAAAAGTGAAAGGAAAAGTGTTAGAGGCAAATTGACAGCTGCCAGATGTGAACAAGGGGGACTTAAAGAATGAGAGCGATGGCGCCAAAGAGTATATACCATACAGTTGCTAAGGTGGGGCCCTGACATGGGATACTCACCACACACGAGGATATGAACACACACACAAAATGCGCCACACACTACCACGTGCTTAAACACATATACCACCCTCAGCACACATTTCACCACTAGTGTTGAGCGATACCTTCCGATATCGTGAAATATCGGATCGGATTGGATCGGACTGGTACCCAAAAAGTATCGGATATCGCCGATTCCGATACTGGAAACCAATGCAAGTCAATGGGACAGAAATATCAGAATTAAAATAAACCCTTTCTTTCCTTGTAGGTTAATTCTACATGAAGAAAAACAACTAAGAATAATGTAGAATGTATTGGGGGAGGTGGAGGAGACATTAAAGTCATAGAAGTTTAGCCCAATCAAATGGAATAGCAGGAATAATTTTTTTTTTTAAGACGTTCGGAGTTACAAAGATATTGACTATGTTAACCTTTGTTATATTTTCTCAGATATGTATGTTTCACTATTTCCATACTCTTCACCTTCTTTTTTACTCTCCCACACTTTCTCCTTCATGATCCTCAGCAGCAGCATCGTTTTCATCAACTTCTTCTTCACCTTATTCATCTTCTTCTACTTCACCTTCTTCCAATTATTCTTTTTTTACATTCTTCATATTCTTCTTATTCAACTATTATTCTTCTTCATATTCTACTTCTTCATCTTCTTCCTATTCTTCTTCTTTATCATAATCTTATTTGTGACAGGCATTCCTGTAGTTGTTATCTATAAAAGTTTGAAGATTACACCTTCCGTTCTGCCTGTCACAAAAGATTTACAACAGGATTTGTCCGCGTTCAGTTTGGCCTGCAGCAGCAGGCATTTTCCAGGGGCACCACGAGGAGGAACGGACTCACCCCCATACATTGCTTAGTCTTCTGCTTATAATTTAGATAATATCTTTGGCTCTGATTTTTAGTCTTATGCTTTTTGTTCTTCTGCCTTTTGTTCTTCTGCTTCTTGGTCTTCTGTCTCTTGTTGTTCTGTATCTTGGTGGTTGTCTTCATGTTCTTTGTCCTCTTGGTCATCTTCTTGGTCTTTGGGGCGGTATTCAAGGTCGTCGTCAGGGAGATCCAGAATGATTATCAAAAATCTTTTCAAAAAGCTTGAACTTGGAAATGTAGCAGAAGGTACAAGAAGGCTGAGGAACTGCCGAGAACCAGCTGACGGTACTGGAAACCGGAGGGGCAGCAGAAGGAACAAGAGCCAATGGCACTACCGAGGACCAGCTGACGGTACTGGAACACGGTTACTAAGCAGGAGGTACCTGTGCTAGAAAGCACTACCAAGGACCAGCAGACGTTGCTGGAACTCAGATACCGAGATGGAGGCACCTAAGCCAAAGGCACTGCCGAGAACCAGCTGACGGTGCTGGAACCCAGAGGGGCAGCAGAAGGAACAAGAGCCAATGGCACTACCGAGGACCAGCTGACGGTACTGGAACACGGTTAGTAAGCAGGAGGTACCTGTGCTAGAAAGCACTACCAAGGACCAGCAGACGTTGCTGGAACTCGGATACCGAGATGGAGGCACCTAAGCCAAAGGCACTGCCGAGAACCAGCTGACGGTGCTGGAACCCGGAGGGGCAGCAGAAGGAACAAGAGCCAATGGCACTACCGAGGACCAGCTGACGGTACTGGAACCCAGTTACTAAGCAGGAAGATCAAGATTAATATCTGTTGTAGACTACTACTGATTTTAAACTTGCTCCAATTATGCCTCTGGCTCCACTCTGTTTCTAGTATTTACCCTGAGCACCAACATCACCAGTTGCTGCTCAGAAGTGCCATCTGCACAGTCAACATTTGCTCCTGTGTTATTGGGGTTCAGCTGATCCCCTGCTGTTTGTCCGGCAATTTCTCCTGCTCTGTCCACATTCCCACTACTAGTGTGAATGTTGGGTTGAATGTGGAGGGAGCAGGAGATATTGCCGTTCACACAGCAGGGGAGCAGCTGACGTTACTGAACCCTACTAACACAGGAGCTAGTGTTTTTCTCTGTGCAGACGGCACTTCTGAGCAGCATCTGGCGGTGTTGGAGCCCAGGGTCAATCATGGTGTAGGCTCAGGCCTATTTGGAGCAAGTTTAATATCTGATGTTGGGATGAATGTGGAGGGAGCAGGAGATATTGCCGTTCACACAGCAGGGGAGCAGCTGACGTTACTGAACCCCACTAACACAGGAGCTAGTGTTTTTCTCTGTGCAGACGGCACGTCTGAGCAGTAACTGGCGGTGTTGGAGCACAGGGATTACAGTTCAGGTGGTAGAAACATGAAAACAACAGGAGACCTGGATACTGTTGCCAACCAATTATTTAATCTGGAAGAGGACTGGCAAATTCCGGCGAGATCCAGGCCTTGTTCATTTTCAGAAAAGTAAGCCGGTCAACGTTATCGGAGGACAGTCTCATGCGACGGTCTGTTAGTACACCACCTGCGGCACTAAAGACGCGTTCCGATAATACACTAGCAGCAGGGCAAGCCAGCACCTCCAATGCATACTGGCTAAGCTCTGGCCATGTATCCAGCTTAGAGACCCAAAACTTGAAGGGGGAAGAGCCGTCTGGGAGCACACTGAGGGGGAAAGACATGTAGTCTGTCACCATTTGACGGAAACGTTGCCTCCTGCTTACTGGAGCCATCTGTGATGGTGTAGACATTTGTGGCGGGCACACAAAACTTTGCCACATTTGGGCCATACTGGTCTTGCCTTGTGCTGAGGTGTTGCCTCTGCTCCCTCTTTGTGCAGAGCTTCCTCCACTGCCTCGACGCACAGAGCTGCTTTGTAAAGCACTAGCAGCACTGCTCTCGGGTGGAATGGAGAACATGATGGACTGCACCAGTGTGTCTTGGTACTCCCGCATTTTACGCTCCCGGTTCAACGGTGTTATGAGGCTTTGTAAGTTGTCCCGGTAGTGAGGATCTAGGAGGGTGTACACCCAATAATCAGCCGTGTTGAGAATGTGGGCGATGCGGCGTTCATTTCTCGGGCACTGCAGCATGAAATCAACCATGTGCTGCAGACTCCCAACTGGCCAAGAAACGCTGTCCCCTGCTTGAGGCGTCATCTCTGCCTGCTCTGCATCACCCCACCCTCGCTCTACATACTGACTACTAGAGCACTGTGTACCTCCCTCCTCTGGAGAGATGTCTTCCTCCTCCATTGACTCCTCCTCATCCTCCTCACAAAGTGTCCCCTGCCTAGGCCTTTGTGAGGAACCACGTCGTGCAGACTGTCCAGAAGCAGATGGCATTTGTGACTCCTCATCCTCCACCTCCTCCAAAACCTCCTCCCTTAGTGCTTGCAGTGTTTTTTGAAGCAGGCAGATAAGGGGGACAGTCATGCTGACTAGTGCATCATCTGCACTCGCTATCCACGTGGAATAATCGAAGGCACGCAAAACATGGCAGATGTCCTTCATAGAGGTCCACTCTGTGGTGGTGAAGTGTGAACGGCGCGCAGTGCGACTTGTTTACGCCTGATGCAGCTGGTACTCCATTACTGCTGGCTGCTGCTCACACAACCGCTCAAACATATGTAACGTTGAATTCCACCTGGTGGGTAGGTCACATATGATGCGATGTTCCGGAAGGCGGAATCGGCGCTGCAGAGCTGCAATGCGCGATCTTGCCATGCTAGAACGCCGCAAGTGAGCGCACTGTATGCGGACCTTGTGCAGCAGTGCATCAAGATCCGGATAGTCCCTCAAAAAACTCTGCACGACCAAGTTGAGCACATGTGCCAGACATGGTATGTGAGTGAGGTTGCCTAGGCCCAGAGCTGCCACCAGATTTCGGCCATTGTCACACACTACCAAGCCTGGCTGGGGATTCGCTGGCACAAACCACACATCGCTCTCCTGCTTGATGGCATTCCAGAGCTCCTGCGCTGTGTGGCTTCGATTCCCCAAAGAAATTAATTTCAATACGGCCTGTTGACGTTTGGCCACGGCTGTGCTCATATCGGTCGTAACAGGTAAGCGTTCACGGGTCCTTGTGGAGGTAGACCGTGACGGCTCCTGCAGCGCTGATTCTGAGGAACTGGAGTATGAGGACGAGTCAATGAGTACAGACTGGATTCCTGCAATCCTTGGAGTTGGCAGAACACGTACAACGCCACTCTCAAGATCTATACCCAGCTCCACAACATTTACCCAATGGGCAGTGAGGGAAAGGTATCGTCCCTGTCCATGGTTACTGGTCCACACATCGGTGGTCAGGTGGACCTTGCTACTGACGGCGTTTAGTAGCGAATGTTTAATTTTTCCCTCCACATGCTTTTGCAGGGCAGGGACGGCTTGCCTGCTGAAATAAAAGCGGCTGGGCACATTATATTGTGGGACTGCCAATGCCATGAAGTTACAGAGGGTGTCATTCTCCACCAGCCTGAATGAGAGCATTTCAAGGGCCAGTAGTTTTGCAATGCCAGCATTCAGAGCCTGTGCTCGGGGATTGTTTGCCGAGTATGGCCGCCTTTTCTCCCATGCCTGTGCTACCGATGGCTGTAGAGTGGCCTGGGAGTGTGACGATGACAGGGAACGTGGTGCTGTGGGTGTAATGACACTGGGTCTCTGTACAACAGTGCCAGAGGTTCTTCCATGGCGATCCTGTGAGGAAGCCGAACCAGCTGTGTGTGAGCTGGAGGAAGAGGCTACAACACGAGCTGAAGAGGTGGTAGGTGGTGCTGTAGGTTGGCCTACGTCTTCAGTGTGTCTTTGTAACTCCACCACGTGCTTGGTCTGCACATGTTTCCACATATTTGTGGTATTGAGGTTGCTGTCACTTTTCCCTCTTTTGACTTTCTGATTACACAGCTTGCATTTGACAAAGCAAATGTCATCTGCAACTGTGTCAAAAAAGGACCATGCACTGCAAGTTCTGGGAGTGCCCGTTTTGGGTTTTGGAAGAGGAATGCTCCTAATGGGTGCCGAAGTGGAGGCCACAGGCAACCAAGTCTGCCCCCTCCCTCTCCCTCCTGTCTTGGCCGTTCGGGGAATCTCTTCCTCAGAACTGCTCCCACCACCTTCATGTTCCTCACGCCATGATGGATCAAGGACCTCATCATCTACACTACCCTCTTCAAACACCTGCTTCTCCTGGGTAGTCTCGCCAGCACAGTATGCACCAGATAGTGGCACCTGAGTCTCATCATCAGATGCGTACTGAGGTGTGCTGACCATAGGCACTGGCCCACCCGCCTCTTTAGATTCAGAGAGACAAAGCTGTTGCGCATCACTGCATACTCCCTCTTCTTCACATTCTAGAATGCTGCTTGGCTGGCCCCCTCTTTCCAAGCCAAGAGATTCAGAGAACAGAAGTAGAGAATGAGATGGCTCCTGTCCAGGGCTCTGTGACTGCTTGGGCAATTTGGCAGGTGGTGAAGAGACAGATGGTTGCTCTTCAGTGCTCTGGACCTGAGAGGATGTGGAAGTCATTGAAGTTGATGCGTTAGCTGCCATCCATCTGACAACGGCTTCAATTTGTTCCTCCCGTAGCAGTGGGGTTCGGCGAGCTCCTACAAAGCTGCGCATAAAGGACTGTTCCCTGTTAAAACTGGGGGATGCTGAGTCACTGGTGCCCGCAGCAGGCACAGAATCCCCACGTCCTCTCCCTGCTGAAACTCAACACCCATGACCACATGCCTTACTCCCTGCCTTCTTCATCTTGGTAGACTGATAAAGATAGGCAGAAAAGTACTAAGGGCTTAGTGTGCTTATTCCTGAACAGCTGCTAACAGGTATAAGAAACACTAATTTTATAAAGTGTAAGGACTACACTTTAATATGAGCTAATGTGGCCTACACAACTGTAAAGTGGAGTGTTTGGTGAACTTTATTTACGTTTTTTTTTCAAAAAAAACAAAAAGGATGTGACCAAAGATGTAAAAGCGATAGTATCACAAACTTTTTGGAGCTATTACAATGCAGGAAGGTAACCTACAATGCAATAGATGAGGCTCCAAAAAATAGGCTAATACTAATCTGGCTGGGGCTGCAGGGCACAAGCCAGCAAAAAAAGGCTCCTCTATCTACTCCTATATAGTGTTTGCAACCAATCTAGCTGGATACGGGTGGAAGCACACTAATAGGAGAAATTCTGGAAAAATAAGCAGCACTACAGCAAAAAAGGACAATGTATGAGGCAGTGACGCACGCTGAGCGGACTACAACCAGAGGTGGCTGCAGAACACACTACAGCGTGAGCTGCACTCACACACAGAGACCTCACAGACAGCCGTGAACACTACAGTGCAGAAAACTGTGCACTAGTACTGAAAGGCTGCAGAAAGGCTCCGCTATCTACTCCTATATAGTGTTTGCAACCAATGTAGATGGATACGGATGGATGCACACTAATAGGAGAAATCAGTAAAAATGAGCAGCTATATAAAAAAATATATGTATGAGTCAGTGATGCACGCTGAGCGGCCTACAACCAGAGGTGGCTGCAGAACACACTACACCGTGAGCTGCAATCACACACACAGACCTTGCAGACAGCTGTGAACAGCGCTGCAAGGCAAAAGAAAGCTTCACACAGGGGTTGCTACAGTAGCCTGGGTAAAGCACTATATAGCAAATCGCTATCTCTAACTGTCCCTCAGAGTCAGAAGAGCAGCGTCCTGTCCCTAACTGAATTCACAGCAGAGTGAACCCAAAACGGCGGCGGCGACTTTTATAGTGCATCATGACATCATTTCAGCAGCCAATCACAGCCATGCCATTAGTTAACATGCCTACATGCCTAACAGGATGTGCCCACACTTCTTAGGATTCCTCATTGGCTGAATCAAATCAAACTGGCTCATAGCATTATTTGATATGCTAAAAGTATCGGAACTCAGTATCGGAATTCCGATACCGCGAATATCGGCCGATACCCGATATTTGCAGTATTGGAATGCTCAACACTATTCACCACACATACACCAACCTCGCCACATAAAAGTCAGGATAGTATTAGATACACAGCTCAGCAGTCAGTATCACACAGGATAGAGTTAGATACACAGCTCAGCAGTCAGTATCACATAGGATTAGCTACGCAGCTCAGCACACAGTATCACACAGAATAGTATTAGATACACGGCTCAGTAGACAGTATCACACAGAATAGGATTAGATACATGGCTCAGCAGTCAGTATCACACAGGATAGGATTAGACACATGGCTCAGCAGGCAGTATCACACAGGATAGAATTAGATACACAGCTCAGCAGTCAGTATCACACAGGATAGGGTTAGATACACAGCTCAGCAGTCAGTATCACATAGGATTAGATACTCAGCTCAGCACACAGTATCACACAGAATAGTATTAGATACATGGCTCAGCAGACAGTATCACACAGAATAGGATTAGATACAAGATGGGGTTCAGACAGTGTCTAGTTAGTCCACACCCTTTACATAGTTACGTATAAGAGGGGTCAGCTGCAGTTAAGGAAGGGAGGACTTCCTCTAAGCGTCAGTCAGGCCAGGGTGCCCATACCATCTTGACGGGCTATAGAGCCTGGGATAGAAGCAGTGATCACATAACATTCTAAGTTGGAGCCCAGCCATCCAGGACTGTTAGGACAGAATAGCAGCAGGACAGAATAGCAGCAGTACATCAGGAGTGAGAACTGGAGCTGACAGGAATATTATGGCAGTACAGACGGGCAGGTCGCTCACCATGTGGCAGCTTATAGCATGAGCAGATGCTCTCAGATCCGGGGCGAACGGCTGAGGGAACCCCCAAGCAAAGTAAGTCTGGACAGGGAGGACGCTTAGGAACCGTATGATACAGTCCGACCTGGGCACGTGCCATATGACAAAGAAAGGAGTACAGGGAAAGAGGAAGAAATGTGCATAATGGAACCTGTTGTTGATGCTGTGATGAATATGAATGTGCTGTGTAAAGAAACCAGTATAGTTCTTCATTTGAAAGTTGAAATGGACTGTGTCTCGATTTGTGCAAAACCGACTCTAGAGGGAGCCTACAGAAATGCAGAGGAGACCCTGACGGTGCAGAAAGTGAAGTCACAGTTATGCAGAGCAACGAATACTGTTTTCATGTGATGGGAGACCAGGGCACGACTACACAGCTGGCCTCGGTCATGACTACGGCCCTTGTGCTCCCTCACACTTGGTGTAGTCGGCAGGATGCCGCAACCATGCAGCGTGGGAATGCCATGAAAGATGTCATTGATGTGACCAGAAAGAGTACAGATGAAGATGTTGTGGATGTTAATGAAAAAATGGATATGACTGATATACTGGACTTTTCTAGAACCTTGAATGTGACTGACATTGTGATGGCAAAGATGTCGGCCATGAAGATGGCAGAGGATGGCGCCAAAAAAGAGAACAACAACTTAGACCTCACCCTTCGTTGGCGTGCTGATGCCGAGTTGGCACCAAAGCATGCTGGGTTACATCCTCCGGTCCGCCCCTGGTGGGTGCGGATGAAGAAGAAAAGGCCTCGTCCTTTTATATTGAATACAAGGAAATGGGTGGAGTAGTCGGAGGTGGCCCCACCTTGGAACGGGTGGGGTCCAGAAGGAAACGCCAAGTGCAGCAGCACGGCACCATTTTGTGATCCGGGACCAGCAGCGATGGAGCACTTGTGCACTCGAAACTGCAGGGGCGTAGGTTGTGTGGAGTGGAGGTGGCGGTAAGAAAAGGAGAAGACCTGAGCCAGACTGCTAAAAGCAGTTGCTGACAAATTATGGACACCAGTTTCCAGTGTCATCAGTGGAACGGGACAGGTGGGCGATTGCCAGAGGAATCTGCAGAGAAGATTGAGAGGGAACACCGTCCATGGGAACCACAGTGTCAACAGGAGTTGGGACATCTGCATCAGTGGGGGCCGGCTACTTTGGCGGGAGCCACAACCATCTCGTCCAAAATTGGAAGCCGGAGAGCCGGAAGTAGCGACCACCTCGGAGGAACCCGAGAAGGAGATGGGAGCAGAGTCGGACCTTTACCAGCTAGCACCAGAGTGCGCAGCCGCAGCTGCGGAAGGATACAGCGGTCCTGGGACGGGAGGAGTCAGCGTTATGGAGCAGGACAGGGTGAGTGAACCTCGGCCCCTAACCTTAGAGGGATGGTCCACGTCTCGCCCCCTCACTCCAGAAGCTTATCTCCATCCCCTCATCCCGGAAGGTCGGTCCATCCCACGGTCTCAGACCCTGGAGCCCAGGCCCATGTCCAGTAATGTATCAGCCGTCGGTGCGTCCAGGTTCTACCATGTGGCGGAGGGTCCCTTCCCCACTCCCGGGCAGGCAGTCTGTATTGAAGAGATCATAAAAGAGAAAAACAGAGGGAGAAGGAATTTTAGGTCCAGCTGCGTCAACATGGAGAAGGCGCTATGGCCAGCGCCGCTCTCGCGGGCAGTTGGGCCACGCCAACATTGACCAGGGGTACGGCTTCATAAGAGAGGCAGGAACTAACGAAATGATATATGTGAATGCTGCCTCTGTGAAGTTTGGGAGACCCCTAGTGGAAGGGGACTGGGTCTCCCGAACTAACGAAATGATATATGTGAATGCTGCCTCTGTGAAGTTTGGGAGACCCCTAGTGGAAGGGGACTGGGTCTCCTTTTTCAAAAAGGACTGTCCCAGAGGCTATTTTGGCATTGACTCTGTGTACTGAGGATGATGGCCAGGAACTGTACGTGGGCCTGAGTCGAGAACAGTTGGTCCCCTATCCCTCAGCCACCGCACAGTAAAACTCTGCCTCCTCCTGGCAACCAACAATGTCTGCGGCTGCAGAAGTGTCACCCCGAACTCGTGCATGGAGTCTTAGGATGGACAAAGTGGCACGGGGTGAGTGCCGTTGAATTGTGTTGTGCTTATTGCATTTTACTAAAGTTGTGGGACTGTTTCACGTCCCTGCGGGCATAAGAGCCCTAAAACGCTCCCAGAGTGGTGAGAAATGCGTCCGGTACCGCCAGGAGTGAACTTTTTTTGTTGTTGACCCTGTTGCACCTTTCCTGCTGAAAAGCAGGACTTTTTTTGCACTCATGAAAGTAACGGGTCCTTGGAGAAACGGACTGGGTGCGGCTGCAGCAACAGACTGCATTTCAGGACTAGGCAGCACACACACGGCTCACAGGACCGTACTATGCGCAAAGGGAGGGGGACGCATTCCCCAAAGGACTGTTAACCCAACAGTGGGGTCCCGTGTGTGTATATGTGTTGCTTCTGATGAACTGGACTGTAAATTTGCGGTACTGAGGGAGATATATCCTGGAGGACTGGGAGCCAGGCACCTCTCAAGAGAGACAAGACTCTCGTGTATTGACAGAAAAAAAAAAAACTTGTTTAGCATTTACCTTGTTGATCTCCCTGTGTGGTGTACTACAGAGTTCTATAAGAATAATTTCTCACAGAATTTTTTCAAATCCATTGCAGTTTTAATTAATTTTTTAAACCAAAGCTAGGGGTGAATACTGTAAGAATTTTGGAAAAACACGTACATTTTTGTTATAGTTTTTAAAGAAATAGAACATATAAAGAAAAGAAGTAAAAGTCTCTTTCTTGCTGGATCCAAACTTGGCTATAGCCTAAAAATACAGCATAAAAACTGTTATGCCTTTAAAAAATACTTGCTACAGTATGTGTGAAACTAGTCTTGGTTCTTACTTTCGCATTTGTTTGGAATACGCTTCTGGCTTTGGTTAAAAAAATTATTGGAATCTATCAACTTTCACAGTTTCACAAAAGATGACTGATAAGAGTCATTTCAAAATTAGCTCACCATAGACTCTTATACTAAAAAGTTAAAATATAATTTTAATTTTAATTTATTAAAATACAAAATTATGCAATGTGAATTCTACACCATCACCAAAATAAATACAATAGATTAAAGCACCACAGGGGGGTGGCTGACCCTGCAGATGTCCTGGACCACACTATCTGACAGCGGAGGTTGGCACCCTACAAACCTGCGTAATGGCGCCCCGCTCGTTGACGGCTCACCCTGCTAGCCCTGTTGGCCCCTATTTATGACATAGGAGTGAAAAAGATTGTATAGAGGGTAAGACAGAAAGGATATATTTCGGATTTGAGATATTCTAATGTCAAACTGATACAGCGCCTTACGAAAGTATTCGGCCCCCTAGAACTTTTCGACCTTTTCCCACATATCATGCTTCTAACATAAAGATACCAAATGTAAATTTTTGGTGAAGAATTAACAACAAGTGGGACACAATTGTGAAATTGAACAAAAATTATTGGTTATTTAAAATTTTTGTGGAAATTGAAAAACTGAAAAGTGCAATATTATTCGGCCCCTTTACTTTCAGTGCAGCAAACTCACTCCAGAAGTTCATTGTGGATCTCGGAATGATCCAATGTGGTCCTAAATGACATATGATGATAACTATAATCCACCTGTGTGTAATCAAGTCTCCTGCTCTGTGATAGTCTCAGGGTTCTGTTTGAAGCACAGAGACTATCATGAAGACCAAGGAGCACAACAGACAGGTCCGTGATACTGTTGTGGAGAAGTTTAAAGCCAGATTTGGATCCAAAATGATTTCCAAAACTTTAAACATCCCAAGGAGCACTGTGCAAGCGATCATATTGAAATGGAAGGCGTATCATACCACTGCAAATCTACCAAGACCTAGCCGTCCATCTAAACTTTCATCTCAAACAAGGAGAAGACTGATCAGAGATGCAGCCAAGAGGCCCATGATCACTCTGGATGAACTGCAGAGATCTACAGCTGAGGTGGGACAGTCTGTTCATAGGACAACAATCAGTCGTACACTGCACAAATCTGGCCTTTATGGAAGAGTGTCAAGAAGAAAGCCATTTCTCAAAGATATCCATAAAACGTGCAGTTTAAAGTTTGCAACAAGCCACCTGGGAGACACACCAAACATGTGGAAGAAGGTGCTCTGGTCAGATAAAACAAAGATTGAACTTATTGGCAACAATGCGAAATGATATGTTAATGCCAAACGATAAAGGCAACACAGCTCATCACCCTGAACACACCATCCCCACTGTCAAACATGGTGGTGGCAGCATCATGGTTTGGGCCTGCTTTTCTTCAGCAGGGACAGGGAAGATGGTTAAAATTGATGGGAAGATGGATGGAGCCAAATACAGGACCATTCTTGAAGAAAACCTTTATGAGTCTGCAAAAGATGAGTATCAATAGAAAAATCCACAAATTCAAGGTTCAGTTATAACATATAGAAAACCACCGGTGTAATTATAGACATGAAAAAAAGTCCAATACACCACCAATGAACCAAATAGCAAAAGGTCCGTAAAAAAATCATGCTTTATTGACATAAATATCTTTTTATAAAATGAACCAATTATTCCAAAAGTTAACAAACACGGTGCCTAACTGCAGAAAAGGATGTATAAGCACTAGAATGAAGCATCAAAATTAAGGAAACATATTGCAAGACGCCACTGTTGCTGTATAACATATCACAAATGAATTGGTATATGAAGATCGAGCTACCTACTCTGACATAGCATATATGCAGGGAAAAGGCAAAATTCTCCTATATAAATTTCCCATGCAACTGCCTAACAGAAACAGGTGCTTTCAAACAACTATAATGCATATTACCTCAATTAGTTTGTTCAGAAGTGCAGTGGTGTTCAAAAGTGCATAAGGTGCTGCAGTGCTGATAGCGTCCTTCCAACCCCGACGTACGTTTCGTCAACTCTTCCTCAGGGGGTGTGTGGAAGAGGAAGAGTTGAATAATTTGTTCATTTTATAAAAAGATATTTATGTCAATAAAGCATGATTTTTTAACGGACCTTTTGCTATTTGGTTCATTGGTGGTGTATTGGACTTTTTTTCATGTCTATAATTACACCGGTGGTTTTCTACAAGTCTGCAAAAGACGTGAGACTGGGACGGAGATTTGTCTTCCAAAAAGACAATGATCCCAAACATAAAGCAAAATCTAGAATGGAATGGTTCACAAATAAACGTATCCAGGTGTTAGAATGGCCAAGTCAAAGTCCAGACCAGAATCGAATCGAGAAACTGTGGAAAGAGCTGAAAACTGCTGTTTACAAACGATCTCCATCAAACCTCACTGAGTTCGAGCTGTTTGCCAAGGAAGAATTGGCAAGAATTTCAGTCTCTCGATGTACAAAACTGATAGAGACATACCCCAAGCGACTAGCAGCTGTAATCGCAGCAAAAGGTGGAGCAACAAAGTACTAAGTTAAAGGGGCCGAATAATATTGCACGCCCCACTTTTCAGTTTTTGAATTTCCATAAAAATTTAGAATAACCAATAAATTTCGTTCAACTTCACAATTGTGTCCCACTTGTTGTTCATTCTTCACCAAAAATTTACATTTGGTATCTTTATGTTAGAAGCATGATATGTGGGAAAAGGTTGAAAAGTTCCAGGGGGCCAAATACTTTCACAAGGCACTGTATGTCCCACATGGACTCATTAGTTGAACATTTGTCTAAGTAGACTAGTCAATAACAATAGGAGGACTATCTACAGATGTTTCTAGGGCTGTCCCTGTCCTTTGATCATCAAACCGACTGGCACCCTGGGTGTAATAATTATGATGGATAATTCAGGATTCTCTTTGCGTGAAACAACACAACTACAGAACAGTTTATACAGTTATGGCCAAAAGTATTGACACCCCTGCAATTCTGTCAGATAATACTCAGTTTCTTCCTGAAAATGATTTCAAACACAAATTCTTTGGTATTATTATCTTCATTTAATTTGTCTTAAATGAAAAAACACAAAAAGAATTGTCCTAAAGCCAAATTGGATATAATTCCACACCAAACATAAAAAAGAGGGTGGATAAAAGTATTGGCACTGTTCGAAAAATCATGTAATGCTTCTCTAATTTGTGTAATTAACAGCACCTGTAACTTACCTGTGGCACCTAACAGGTGTTGGCAATAACTAAATCACACTTGCAGCCAGTTGACATGGATTAAAGTTGATTCAACCTCTGTCCTGTGTCCTTGTGTGTACAACTTTGAGCATGGAAAAAAGAAAGAAGAAGACCAAAGAACTGTCTGAGGACTTGAGAAACCAAATTGTGAGGAAGCATGAGCAATCTCAAGGCTACAAGTCCATCTCCAAAGACCAGAATGTTCCTGTGTCTACCGTGCGCAGTGTCATCAAGAAGTTTAAAGCCCATGGCACTGTGGCTAACCTCCCTAGATGTGGACGGAAAAGAAAAATTGACAAGAGATTTCAACGCAAGATTGTGCGGATGTTGGATAAAGAACCTCAACTAACATCCAAACAAGTTCAAGATGCCCTGTAGTCCGAGGGTACAACAGTGTCAACCCGTACTATCCGTTGGCGTCTGAATGAAAAGGGACTGTATGGTAGGAGACCCAGGAAGACCCCACTTCTTACCCCGAGACATAAAAAAGCCAGGCTGGAGTTTGCCAAAACTTACCTGAAAAAGCCTAAAACATTTAGGAAGAATGTTCTCTGGTCAGATGAGACAAAAGTAGAGCTTTTTGGGCTAAGGCATCAACATAGAGTTTACAGGAGGAAAAAAGAGGCATTCAAAGAAAGGAACACGGTCCCTACAGTCAAACATGGCGGAGGTTCCCTGATGTTTTGGGGTTGCTTTGCTGCCTCTGGCACTGGACTGCTTGACCGTATGCATGGCATTATGAAGTCTGAAGACTACCAACAAATTTTGCAGCATAATGTAGGGCCCAGTGTGAGAAAGCTGGGTCTCCCTTAGAGGTCATGAGTCTTCCAGCAGGACAATGACCCAAAACACACTTCAAAAAGCACTAGAAAATGGTTTGATAGAAAGCACTGGAGACTTCTAAGGTGGCCAGCAATGAGTCCAGACCTGAATCCCAGAGAACACCTGTGGAGAGATCTAAAAATGGCAGTTTGGAGAAGGCACCATTCAAATATCAGGGACCTGGAGCAGTTTGCCAAAGAAGAATGGTCTAAAATTCCAGCAGAGCATTGTAAGAAACTCATTAATGGTTACCGGAAGCGGTTGGTCGCAGTTATTTTGGCTAAAAGTTGTGGAACCAAGTATTAGGCTGAGGGTGCCAATACTTTTGTCTGGCCCATTTTTGGAGTTTTGTGTGAAATGATCAATGTTTTGCTTTTTGCTTCATTCTCTTTTGTTTTTTCATTTAAGACAAATGAAATGAAGATAATAATACCAAAGAATTTGTGTTTGCAATCATTTTCAGGAAGAAACTGAGTATTATCGGACAGAATTGCAGGGGTGTCAATACTTTTGGCCACAACTGTAGGTGGTAAAGTCTATATCATATCACAAGGTGATCCAAACAAGTGCAGGGAAAAACACAAGTCCATAAACACTCGGTGAAAATACTGAATGCAACTTAACAGAGTCTGTAGAAAACTTCAGAGGAAAATGCAATCAAAACGGAGCAGTCTGTGCACAATTATACTTGGGGGTTCTTAACACAAGTAAGTCCTTGTTTAGTCAATACTCAGTTAGTTGTATATATAAGCCAGTTCAAATAATGTATTAACTCATCCAGGGAGGCCGGGTAGGCAGTCTCAGGTATTGCAGAGCAGCAAGAGCTTACGTTTTCAACAATTGCAGATGGGAGCAACACGAGCAGCCAGGAGCAGAAGGAATACTGGAAACCGACGTATGCAGCAGAAACTCAGAGAGCGGAGTAACAGGATATCCACACAGGTTCACAGGAGCAGGTAGAAAACCAGGAAGCCACCAGGACTAAGAGCAGAATACTCTAGCACAGACTAAAGGCTGGGGTGGAGTTATAAGGCAAGAAGACGTGAGGCGCATGAAACAAAACACACCATCTTGAAAGAGGGCAGGAATGCCCAAAAGGTAATCAAAAAATCTTCAGAGTCCTGACACTGGGACCACACACTGATGTCCCCGCTAGTCCGGCAAATTATCCCACTGTCTCGCTCCCTTAAAGGGATAAATGTGCTTGTGCTTCAGCAAATTTGAGGCACTTAGCAAAAATAGAGTGAGGTGGTTCAATCTAACAGGGTAATGACAGATATTGGGTGGCTCAGAAAATAGAGAGCAAGATGGTTATGGAAAGAAAAGCGGAATAGTAGCAGCAAGAATTCATCTATATTTACTAGAGTCAACAACAATTAATAGGTATATGGAGAGATACAGAACGTAAATACGTTTAATACAAAATACTTAAATGATCTCTTATTAATATATCCAAATTTACCAATTAGAATATACATAAGTGTACATAGATATTTGTGCCACTGTTCTCCCATATAGTTTTTATTGGTCATGTGCTCCGAAGAAAGTCAACTTTGTTATGTAGTCTGTTAGTCACTTATCGGACACAATGGCCTATGTTCCATATCATGGTATTTATGTTCAGCCGAATACACCATGACCACTTATTAGGAATCCAACCTTATAGATAGTCTAACAGATAATATAACATACATCATAACCACCTATTCTGATTAGACCCAAACAAACTCCACTTTGAACAACTCAACGCGCTTCCCCTCTTCTGAGGTTGATCATAAATAAGATAAGAGACATGGAGTACTTAGCTCATGGTTATTCAAATCGATTCAGACCGGGCTCAATGGCCAAACATTAGCTGGTATTTTGGGTCAATCCCCTTTCTGGTGGAATTGTCCTATATTACCTAAGATCCTGTTCTAGCCTTAATCCTATAACAGTACATGACATCACAATATGTAAACTTTACATATTACATCAATACCACTAGAAGACCACACTTATATTAATAAGCCATGAGGGGCCGCAGATGGCTGTGTGAACAGCGTCCAGGGGGAGAGGTGGCACGTGAGGTTACCCCCACCTCCTTACCTATTTATTTTGGTGATGGTGTAGAATTCACATTGCATAATTTTATATTTTAATGAATTAAAATAAAAATATTTTAACTTTTTAGTATAAGAGTCTGCGGTGAGCTAATTAAAAAAAAAAAAGCAAAAAACTACTGTTATGCTTTTCCACTTTTCCAATTGCATAATCTTAAAAAAAATGAAAAAAGAAAAATAACACATTTATATTTAGTTTTTGTTTTTTTTTAGCAATAAATCTATCATTTTTGTCTGATGCTGCCCTACATTTTAAATAATTCTTTGGTACTCTGTCTTGCTTAACATTTTAAACTTCATGTTTAAGATCATAAGAAATGGATAATCAATAAATTATATTTACATTTGGTGATGATGATGATGAAAATATACATTTAGCTTAAAAGTATTTTATTTTTATTTCAGAACAATACATTATTAGAAAATGTCACAATGCATTTTTATCAAATTCATTCCAGCCCAGCTGAATGCTTGGGGCTTTTTACCATCACATTTCTATATCAAGCGTGCTGCCTTAATTAGATGGTATGGATGGAAACATCTTCCCAATTTTCTTACCATTTTACTCCAATACTAGTAATCAGTAAATAAGCACCATGCCATTCTGATTGGATTTAACAGGAAAAGTATTATGATTGTTGTCACTTTTGCTTTTAAAATGTAGTATATATATAGCTACTGAAGAATGAATATTTGCGGACTAGAAAGTTATTATCAATTCCATCCCAACATACGGTGTAGCTCACAGTAAGAGGTCAAGCACAAACACATATTATGGCTCTGTTTTTCCATTGATCAATCAGCCTAACACTTTGAAGCTTTTAATTTAGCTCTACATACCTCCAACTTCCTATAGAATAGAGAAAAAGGTGCTGTGTTCCTTTAAATGCTGTTTGTATAGCGATACTCTCCCATTGAAACATTCTTCCAGAGTCAAACTTTGCCATATACTTTTACATGGCGTAACGTCTCCAAAGCATAGATTTGTGAGCACTGTACTTTATTTCTTTCAAGTTCTGTTAATTTTTCATTATTGCACTTTCATTTCTTCCCCCCGCTTTTTCAAGAGCCATAACTTTATTTTTTTTATTTCACTGACCTAGACTTATAAGGATTTATATGGATTTTTTTTTTATGTGAGACGTGCTGTGGTTTTGAACTAAATCATTCATTTCACTATATAGTGTACTGAAAAATGGGACAAAAAATCCAAATGTTGTGAAATGGTTACAAAAATTCTTATGATGTCACAGTTTAAGTGGTTGATTCAACATCAACAGTGTTCAAAATTGCAAAGTGCTTGTAAAAACAAGCTACTTTTCAATTTAAAAAAATAATAAAACCAAATGGCGCCAAGGACCAAGGAAGTATAAATGTGAGATGCCCTATATAATTTAACTAGACCAGCATGTGACACTGATGCTGCACAAATACTGAACCTGCGATAGAGGAGGGTTAGTGTGTATGGGGATGTGGTGCCAGGAAGAATAAAAGAGTATGTTTCGGTACCATACTAAGCCACGGACAATTGCAAATATTATACTGGAGTATTACCTGTTTCTGCTGCTGTGTAGGAGGAGTTGAGTGCTTTTATTCTGACCAGCACAGAGGTAAGGTGTTATGATTAGGTTACTGAGGAGGATAGCAAGTGAATAGGCTAGGTAACCAGAGAGGTTGGTAGCTTAGCGGATTGCAGACCCCTACACTGACGACACAACTAGAAATTAGACGCCTCAGCACAGCCAAAGAGTTAACTAAGCCTAAAGAGAGAAATGAGAGAGCTAAACTGCCCCGGAGTAAACCCCCAAAGGAATAGATAGCTCCCGAACATATATTGCCAGTGAGACAAGATGAGGCACAAAACAGGCAGAAAATAGAGTAAGCAAATGATGGGGCCCAAACTGTCTAGACAGAACAGGACAGGAAAGGTTACTGTCTGCAATTACGCAGAAAACCGTAAGAAAAATCCAACACGTCTGATATGCAAAAATACTGAGGCAACACGACCTCTCCCCCACTAAATCAGAACTCTGGTGTGACCTGGACGCAAAACAAAGATACTGACATAACAGGGGATTAGAGATACAGAAAAGACTGACATAAGCTGTGGCATATGAAACAGAGTCCAGCACAGGTCCCAGCAGGGAACAAAGCTGAACTAACACCAGCAGAGCAAAAATCAGAGAAAAGCAAAAATGAATCAAAATGCAAAAAAGATTCAAGCAGACAAATAACTTATCTGAAAGATGCAGAACGGAGCAGGAGGCAAGCAGACTTCCAAAATGCTCAGGAAGCAAACCAAATCACCGGCAACAACTGAAGAAAGGTTGCTCACTTAAATCTCTCCAGTCAGTAACACCTGACCTCCAATCATCATCCTCAGGTGATTGATTTCTGTCAGCCAGACCAGCTCCATTACCAGCAGCAACTACCAGAGGGAGCCCAAACTCAGAGGCCAGGTCAAAGGTGTTCACAACAGTAAGGGCTATGCAATATAGTATAGAGCCTGGGGTGGAGTTGTTGAAGTTTAAGCTGGTGCACGCGGTACAGGTGAGTAATTCCATGGGTGTGTGCATTATTGCACAAGCTGAAAGTGAGCCGTGGACATAGAGGAGAGAAGGCGATTCTATGGATCCTACTGGAGCCTCACGCCGAAGGTGAGTAATCTCTTAGTTCATAGGAGCTGCTGTGCAGTGATTCAAACAAGACAAGCAATGCCTCGGCAAGCACAAAAGGAATCACTGCTGATTGACCCGAGCAGTGAGGCACTGCTTAGTGGATCCCACAAGTGATGTCACTCACGTATAGATAGTCTGGTTGATAGAGGGGTTGTAGTTCGTAATCCAACGTGTTTGAAAAGCTTGCGGCTTCCTTCGTCAGGGATGTTACAGTCCTAGTTAGGCGAACTTATACATAACAGGACAGGAACAATTAGTCTACATAGACATGTCACTGAAAATTACCACGGACATCTCAACAGGAGGAAGGGAATTGGTTATCATGTTATAGTTAGGTATATTATAACAAACCTGCTGGCATCACTGCATGACCTCCCATCTCCCATACACCGACTTACTCACTGCCCCACGTCATGCTGTGATTTCTCTCTGCCTCCAGCTCCTTGCCTTGTCTCCTGTGTGCTATGTTCATGTTTCCTGACTGTGTGTATAGGGGGGCGGTGCCTGGACTCTCTGCTTCTTATGGAGTCAGGGTGCACCTGACTAATGTGCCCCTGATCAATTACCTAGAGCCCTCTACTATTTAGGGCTGCCCCACCCACTGGAACATTGCCTGTGCAATGTCTAAACTAAGTTAGTGTTTTGCTGCTGAGTAAGCCAGGCCCTGTTCTGTGTTTCTCCTTCTCTGGAGGCTACACTCCTAGCTTTGTTTTGTGCCTGTCTGTCTGCCCTCCAGGAGTCAGAATATCCTGGTCTCTGCTATAGCTCCTGACCTTGTCTTGCCTAGTACCTTCGTATGCCCTCCAGGAGGCAGAATATCCTGGTCCTTTATATTTTGTCCCTGTACTTTGTCTGAACTCTGTCCTACCCCTGCCTCCTTGTCTTTGGATTCTTTCCCTGCTGTGTCTTTCCCTGTGTCCTCCCTGTCTGTGCTCTGCACCCTTGCAGCTCTGCCTGCTTTACACCCTTGCAGATCCGCCTGCTCTGCACCCTTGCAGCTCCGCCTGCTCTGCACCCTTGTGGCTCTGCCTGGTCTGCACCCTTGTGGCTCCGCCTGCTCTGCACCTTTGCGGCTCTGCCTGCTCTGCACCCCTGTGGCTCTGCCTGCTCTGCACCCCTGCGGCTTCGCCTGCTCTGCACTCCTGCGGCTCCACCTGCTCTGCACTCTTGCGGCTCTGCCTGCTCCGCACTCCTGTGGCTCCACCTACTCCGCACTCCTGCGGCTCCACCTACTACGCACTCCTGACTGTATCCATGCCTGCACCTCCTGTGTGAACAAGTCCAAAACTTGTTCCTTCATATTCCACTCATTCCTGCCTGTATCAGTACCGGCACCCGCTGTGTGAACAGGTCTCTACCTGTTTCTTCATATACCACTCCTGCCTGCCCTGTGTCTCTCCTGTGCAATCCTGCCCTGTGTCTCAAAGGCGTGCCTGCTTGCCAGTGTCTAAAGCCATGCCAGTCTGCCCTGTGTCTCAAGCCGCGCCCGCTTGTCCTGTGTCTGAAGCCGTGCCCACCTGTCCTGTGTCTCAAGCCATGCCCACCTGTCCTGTGTCTCAAGCTGTGCCCACCTGTCCTGTGTCTCAAGCCATGCCTGCCTGCCCTGTGTCTCACCCGAGCCAGCCTGCCCTGTGTCTCAGCCATGCCTGCCGTGCCCACCTGCCTGCCTGTCACTCGCACTTGACCAAGTGTCCTGTCCCCGAGTGGGATCAGCAGTCACAGCCAGACACCACTCTGGAGTGGCACCTGGCAGCTGCCTGCCGCACAACCCTGACCTCACCATTGGAGGCTCCAGAGAAGACCAAGGCAGCTGTCTTAGTTACACCCCTTCCAGGGTAGTCTGGTCTGTGGCACAGTGGGTCCACAACCCCCCAGCTCGCGTCAATCTGCCGAGGCGTGAGCGTGACATATATAATATGATATGTGTTAAAAGGTGAATTGGTGGCCGGTATTAATCGCCAAAAATACAGTAATATAATACTTATAGCAGTTCTCAGTGGCAAATATTACAAAATCTAAATGAGTTGGCTGGTCAGGAATAAAAAGAACCTAATTAGTCTTTGAAGAATTATTTATAGAGAGTGATGAGTTGTAATGTCCTGGAAGGAGTTTAATACAATGAAAATATTAATATTTTTGAGTAGTTATTTGCAATTCCTAGATTTTTTTCTTAAAATTAAACAAGTGTTTTTGAAAATAATTTTATTTTCAGGTTGTAACTATAGTTATTTCTTATAATTGAAAGATCATAAATTTACAGTGTAACAAGTTGGACCGCTTGCTTGAGCATATTAATATAACTGAAGAGGATTTTTATTATTGAAGAGGATTTTCTGACAAGTGTGGAAGAAAAGGGGACATATGTACGACAGCATTGGCATCAAATAGACTATGTCACAGGGCCAAAGGTGTAGAGAGCTGAGTGGTTGTGTCACTGAAATCCGAATAACTCAACTTCATTATTCAGACCCTGCGGGTTTAAGGTATTAAGATCAAAGATCCATTCTCTCTCTTTACAAGACTTTTTTTTATATAATTTCCACCCCTCCAATCCCGCTTAACTACTTGTACACCTCATTTATGTGTCCCAGCCAGGTTTCCCAAATGTTTTTCGATATAATGTTTAGATGGGGGTGATCCTGGAATTTTTTAGAGATGTTATCAATGTTTTCACCTATTCTTTTGGGGAGTGTTCTCTTCGTTCGTTCCACATATCTTTTATTTCATGGGCATTCTATGCAATAAATGACCCTTTTAGTATAACAAGAAATGAAGTAATGTACAGTATATTGAATATTTCATTACCCTGTTTGAAGGTTGTTCATTTGCATGGGGTTAATGTGCTGCACAGTTTACATTTTTACATGGAAAAAACCTTTAAGGTATGGGTTGAATAGACCATTGCCGTATACAGTTTTTTGCACTGTTGGACCTCTCTTAATGTGCTCCAAGTTTCTTTAATGATATTCTTCTGGAACTAGTTTTGGGGGTTAAATTGTAAGATTATGGGGATATTGAGGTGTTCGTATTTATTTTTATTATTATTAATTGTGTTGTCTGAAATCAATGTGTCTCTAGGAATTTTGGTTACAGTACCTCTAATTTTATTCAAAAAGTCCCTGTTATATCCTTTCTCTATAAATTTGTCTGTCAGACTTTTGGTTTCCTGTTCAAAATCCGTGTCCTCTGTTTAATTTCTGTGGAGGTGAATGAACTGTCCTCTAGGAATGTTGAGTAACCAGTGTGGTAAGTGGCAGCTGTTTAAGGCTAAATAGCTGTGACGACTCCTGGAGTGGACCCTCTGGGTCGTGGCACCAACCCACCTGGGGCGAGTTGACCTAGTGAGGACCACCCCCTATACAGGGATGTCAGGGGCAAGCCCAAGGGGGGTGAGGTACCACGACTGCTGGAACCAGGTGGCTGGCTCACAGAAGACACAAGTGAGTGTGTCTAGCAACAGGGAATGTGCAGAGTACAAGAGTGTGCAAAGCGTGGATTCAGGGACACGCAGGGTATAGGACAATACAGGGCGAGTGTACGGGAGCATGGAGAGTACAGGACAATACAAGGCATGTACACGGGAGTGCGCTAGATACAGGATAATGCAAGGTGGGTACACGAGAGCATGTATGGCGTGCACAGACAAGCACACCCGAGTGTGAGCAAAGCAGGGTGCGTGCAAAGGAGCATGCCTGAGTGCAGAGTTAGATAAAGCTTACGCAGAGAGCACGCCTGAGTGCTGGTTAGACAGAGGGTGTGCTGAGAAGCACGACAGGAACAAGGTAGGAGCTGAGGGTGTGCAAAGGAGTATGACAGAGCAGAGGCAGAGCGTGTGCAATGAAGCACGATAGAACACATAGCAGTACAGTGTCCATTTTAGGACATGATCATATATCAAAATCAAACATCAGAAATACTCTGTCTGATACCTGACTCTGATACCTGATACTTGATACCTGACCTCTGATACCTGACCTCTGATACCTGACTCTGATACCTGATACTTGATACCTGACCTCTGATACCTGACCTCTGATGCCTGACCTCTGATGCCTGACCTCTGATACCTGACTTTTGATACCTGACCTCTGATACCTGACCTCTGATGCCTGACCTCTGATGCCTGACCTCTGATGCCTGACTTTTGATACCTGACCTCTGATGCCTGACCTCTGATACCTGACCTCTGATACCTGACTTTTGATACCTGACCTCTGATGCCTGACCTCTGATGCCTGACCTCTGATGCCTGACCTCCGATGCCTGACTTTTGATACCTGACCTCTGATACCTGACCTCTGATACCTGACCTCTGATACCTGACCTCTGATACCTGACTTTTGATACCTGACCTCTGATACCTGACTTTTGATACCTGACTTTTGATACCTGATACCTGACTTCTGATACCTGACTCATTCAAATATCAGAATTTAAAAAGCAGATTTCATTACCAAAAAAAATTTGTATGTGACATTACTTGACCTTGTAGCACAATTGTAAGGTTGCTGGCTGTCGTCTCTAGAGTGAAGCTTTTTCTCTGGGTTCAAGTCCCATGTTTGTAATATTTTTTTTTAAAGTTATGCAGGTTACAAAAAAAACTGCAATCATGTTCCACTTTCAATATCTAACATTCTTATTATACTCCTGATTTCTAATAAAATAATCTCTAGCCTAAGGGTGAAGCATCTGCATCACACATAGATTTGGTTTAAAATAATAACAAAAAAGCAAAGTTCCAATGCTGGGATTTGAACCTAAGCCTCTATATACTTAACCAGTGTGCTATACTGTCAATTGGAATATAGCAGTCTTCTCTTTGCTTATGTGACTGTCGATGTAAACATGTGGTGTAACTCCTAGCTGTGTGATTTCAATGAATGAGTTTGATACTTGATACCTGATACTTGACTAGTCAAACATCAAAATGTTTTTGTCTGAGACCTGACACTTGACCAGTCAAAGATCAAAATCAATGTTTTTCAGATACACCTCACTACAGTACTTGCATGGTTCATCTCATAAGGAAAGAAAAAGGATCCCTTCACAGCCTGTTGAGCTGTTGGCTGAGTGGTTAAACATCTGGTTTATGGAATAGAAAACGTGGGCTCAATCCTACATCCAATTTTTTTAATAGCAGATTACTACACAAAATCCAATCGTGCTTCACTTTTAACATCTGACATTCTTATTATCCTCCTGATGTGTTAGTAAAGAGTTTCGGACATGCTGTGTCTAATGATCAAATTACTTCATAGAATTTTTTTGTTTGCATCCACCCAAGAACTGGCTACAAACTCATGAGCACTAGGTGGTGTCACTAATCCACTGTGTCCAAGGCATAATCCTCCTGTAGCAGCAAAAAACGGAGCTATGGGTGTGTCCTCCACTATCTGAGTCTGCAGGGGACGTGCGTCTGTTCTTTGCCATCTCACAGATCTGCGGAGGATCGTTTCTCTCTGTAAGGCCGGCGTCACACAATACCGTAGAATACGGCCGAGGGCTATGCGAGAAAACATCGGCCCAGTGTTAATCTATGGGACAGCTCCCATCAGCGTTTATTTTATCAGGCGTATTCAGCGTGCGTGTAAAATCACAGCAGTCTGCGATTGGCACCGAGATTCGGATGAGACTCGCCAATGCAAATCTATGGGTGCGAGAAAAAATCACACAGCACTCGCACCATGCAAGTCCTGTTCGATTTCTATGCACCAGTGTCCTTTGAAAAAACAGCAATTCATATGCCGTATACAGTAAAATCACACTGACGGGTTACAATAGAAAAGATGGAATAGATACACATAGAATACATAGATATGTAGTTGTCAGTGACACACACACACATATATATATATATATATATATATATATATATATTAGATGGGTAGATTGTTACGGATGTGGCGATACCAAATATGTGTACTTTTATTTACTTTTTATTATTTACATAAATAAATGTATTTATTGGAAACTTTTTTCTTTATTTAAGGATTTTTAAAAAAATATTTTTATACTTTGTAATTTTTTTTTTACTCTTTTTACATTGTCCCAGTATGGGACATCACTATGTAATGTCAGATCAGTGACAGGCTATAAAAACAGCCCTCAGTCATCAGCTTTCAATCTGCTGGTTACAAAAATTACGCGGGAGCTCACACCACTTTTGCTAGAAAAATAATCTTTTATTAATTAAAAACAAGTACAGTAAGCTGCACACACACTGTACTAATTGTATATGTCACATACATCCATATATCTGCCTATTCTACGTGTATTTACTGTATGTAATCCATCTCTTGTATCCTGGCAGCTCCTGCTGTGATTTCACACTACCGTGACGGCTGAATTACCGGCTTTTCTTCTATCTATCTCTGTCTGCAGAATTACAGTATTAGGCAAATGAGTGTTTTGATCACATCATCCTTTTTATACATGTTGTCCTACTCCAAGCTGTATAGGCTTGAAAGCCAACTGCCAATTATGTAAATCAGAAGAGAGATTTGACGGACTCTGAAAAGTCAAAAATTGTGAGATGTCTTGCAGAGGGATGCAGCAGTCTTGAAATTGCCAAACTTTTGAAGCGTGATCACCGTACAATCGTTTCATGTCAAATAGCCAACAGGGTCACAAGAAGGTGATAAAAAAAGGTGCAAAATAACTGCCCATGAATTGAGGAAAATCAAGCGTGAAGCTGCCTAGATGCCATTTGCCACCAGTTTTGCCATATTTCAGAGCTGCAACGTTACTGGAGTATCAAAAAGCACAAGGTGTGCCATACTCAGGGACATGGCCAAGGTAAGGAAGGCTGAAAAACGACCACCTTTCAACAAGAAACATAAGATAAAACATTAAGACTGGGCCAAGAAATATCTTAAGACTGATTTTTCTAAGGTTTTATGGACTGGTGAAATGAGAGCGACTCTTGATTGGCCAGATGGATGGGCCCGAGGCTGGATCAGTAAAGGGCAGAGAGCTCCACTCCGACTCAGACGCCAGCGAGGTGGAGGTGAGGTACTGGTATGGGCTGGTATCATCAAAGATGAACTTGTGGGACCTTTTCAGGTTGAGGATGGAGTGAAGCTCAACTCCCAGACCTACTGGCAGTTTCTGGAAGACACCTTCTTCAAGCAGTGGTTCAGGAAGAAGTCGGTATCGTTCAAGAAAAACATGATTTTCATACAGGACAATGCTCCATCATATGCATCCAAATACTCCACAGCGTGGCTGGCCAGTAAAGGTCTAAAAGAAGAAAAAATGACATGGCCCCCTTGTTCACCTGATCTGAAACCCATAGAGAACCTGTGGTCCCTCCTAAAATGTGAGATCTACAGGGAGGGAAAACAGTACACCTCTGGGAACAGTGTTAGGGAGGCTGTGGTGGCTATAGCACGCAATGTTGATCGTAAACAGATCAAGCAACAGACAGAATCTATGGATGGAAGGCTTTTGAGTGTCATCGTAAAGAAAGGTGGCTATATTGGTCACTGATTTTTTTTCTTTTTTGAATGTCAGAAATGTTTATTTCTAAATTTTATGTTATATTGGTTTACCTGGTGAAAATAAACAAGTGAGATGGGTATATATTTGGTTTTTATTAAGTTGCCTAATAAATCTGCACAGTAAGGCTGTGTTCACACGTAGCTTTTTTTTGCGGTTTCGCAGTGTTTTTTAACGCGTGATTTTGCCTCGAAAACGCAAAAAACAGCATCCCATACAATCCTATGGGATTCCGCAATGCTGTGCTAATGCTGCAGATTTTTCTGCGGTGGAATCACATCACGGAAAAATACGCAGCATGCTCATTAATTTTGCTGAATCGCGGCGGTTCCGCCCACATAGGAATGCATTGTTCCGCTTTCTTTCCGCATGTGGCTATGCCCACCATGCGAAAAGTAAGCAGAACATTTGCAGATGGTACCCACGGTGTGGAGGAGAGGAGATTCTCCTCCGGGCTCTGGGTACCATATTCCTGTAAAAAATACAATTAAATTAAAAAAAATTGTCATATTCTCACCTTCCGATGTTCCTCGCAGCGTCACCAGGCCTCCGTGATGCTCCCGGCAGGTCCCGTTCCCAATGATGCATTGCGATAATGACCTTTGATGACGTCCCGGTCGCACGAAACCGTAGCGGGCTCGCGAGACCACGACGTCATCGAAGGTCATTGTCACAATGCATCACTGGAAACGGGGCCTGCCGGCAGCATTGTGATGATCGGGAACGCTGCGCGGGACACCGGAAGGTGAGAAAAACACAATTTTTTATTTTTTTAAATTATTTTTAGCATTAGATCTTTTTAGTACTGATGCGGCATAGGCAGCCTCAATAGTAAAAAGTTGGTCACACTTGTCAAACACTATGTTTGACGAGTGTGACAAACCTGTCAATCAGTTTTGCAAGCTAATTACGCTTGCAAATCGCTAGTTTTTCCGCAGGAAAAAGGCGGAAATTAAAATGCGATGTGCTCGCATATTTCCCGCAGAATGGAATTGAGGAATTCCCGTGGACATTTCCGCAGCAATTCTGCAACGTGTGCACATAGCCTAATAGTTACCTGCACAAACAGATATCCTCCTAAGATAGCCAAATCTAAAATACCCCACTCCAACTTCCAAAAATATTAAGCTTTGATATTTATGAGTCTTTTGGGTTGATTGAGAACATAGTTGTTGTTCAATAATAAAAAGAATCCTCTCAAATACAACTTGCCTAATAATTCTGCACACAGTGTATCCCGGCAGCTCCTGCTGTGATGTCACACCACCGTGACTGCTGAATTACTGGCTTTTCTTCTATCTATCTATCTATCTATCTATCTATCTATCTATCTATCTATCTATCTATCTATCTATCTATCTATCTATCTATCTATCTATCGTATCTGTCTGTCTGTCTGTCTATCTATCTACAGTATCTGTCTGTCTGTCTGTCTATCTATCTATCTACAGTATCTGTCTGTCTGTCTGTCTATCTAAATAGAAAAAACAGATAGCAGCACAAACTTGAGCAGATTTTGGGTGCAATACTTCCTGAGTAATGCTGTTGTCCAATGCAAAAATATAAATGGAAACAAATCAGGCAAAGACCGTGATGTGAGGTCAAAACGTTGCACCACTTGGCGCTGGATTAAAGTCCACATTTTTCCTTTAACTGGAGTTCTGCCTGATTTTTTTTTCCATCTATCTATCTATCTATCTATCTATCTATCTATCTATCTATCTATCTATCTATCTATCTATCATATATACATATGTGTGTGTCACTGACAACTGTATATCTATGTATTCTATGTGTATCTATTCCATCTTTTCTATTCTAACCTGTCAGTGTGATTTTACTGTATACGGCACATGAATTGCTGTTTTTTTCAAAGGACACTGGTGCATAGAAATCGGACAGGACTTGCATGGTCCGAGTGCTGTGTGATTTTTTTCTCGCACCCATAGACTTGCATTGGCGAGTCTCATCCGAATCTCGGTGCCAATCGCAGACTGCTGTGATTTTACACGCAAGCTGAATACGCCTGATAAAATAAACGCTGATGGGAGCTGTCCCATAGATTAACACTGGGCCGATGTTTTCTCGCATAGCACTCGGCCGTATTCTACGGTATTGTGTGACGCCGGCCTTACAGAGAGAAACGATCCTCCGCAGATCTGTGAGATGGCAAAGAACAGACGCACGTCCCCTGCAGACTCAGATAGTGGAGGACACACCCATAGCTCCGTTTTTTGCTGCTACAGGAGGATTATGCCTGGTACACAGGGGATTAGTGACACCTCCTAGTGCTCATGAGTTTGTAGCCAGTTCTTGGGTGGATGCAAACAAAAAAATTCTATGAAGTAATTTGATCATTAGACACAGCATGTCCGAAACTCTTTACTAACACGTCAGGAGGATAATAAGAATGTCAGATATTAAAAGTGAAGCACAATTGCATTTTGTGTGGTAATTTACTTTAAAAAAAAAAAATTTGGATGTGGGACTTGAACCCACATTTTCTATTCCATAAACCAGTTGCTTAACCACTCAGCCAACAGCTCAACAGGCTTTAAAAAAAAGTATCATTTTTCTTCCCTTATGAGATGAACCATGCAAGTACTGTAGTGAGGTGTATCTGAAAAACATTTTGATTTTGATCTTTGACTGGTCAAGTGTCAGGTCTCAGACAAAAACATTTTGATGTTTGACTAGTCAAGTATCAGGTATCAAGTATCAAACTCATTCATTGAAATCACACAGCTAGGAGTTACACCACATGTTTACATCGACAGTCACATAAGCAAAGAGAAGACTGCTATATTCCAATTGACGGTATATAAAGTGCTCTCAGTGAGAGAAACAAAATAGGAATCTTGTGGGTATGATACCTTTTAATGGCTAACAAATAATAGTGAATGTTGTTACAAAGCAAGCTTTCGGGACTGCTTATGTCCCTTCATCAGGCTGATAGCACACTGGTCACGTGTAGGCTTAGAAGCTAGAGAACTATGAGGTCAAATCCCAGCAATGGAGCTTAGTTTTTTTGTTATTATTTTAAACCAAAACCATGTTTGATGCAGATGCTTCACCCTTAGGCTAGAGATTATTTTATTAGAAATCAGGAGGATAATAAGAATGCTAGATATTGAAAGTGGAACACGATTGCAGTTTTTTTTTGTAACCTGCATAACTTTAAAAAAAATATTACAAACATGGGACTAGAACCTAGAGGAAAACCTTCACTCTAGAGACAGCAGCCAGCAACTGTACCATTGTGCTACAATGAGCTGTGACCATCTCCACTGTCAGGCTCTCTCTGAGGATTTTCACTGCCTTTCCCTGTGCAGCAGAACCTGCTATCCAGTGAGCTCCCCTAGCTGACTGAGTCTTCTGGAACCTTCCCTCAGCCTTTATACTACCAGCCTAGGTAGCCCCGCCCACTGTCACCTGACAGTCACCTTTGACCAATGAGAATGACCTTGATCTGTGGCAGTTACATAACTACTCTCTTCTGTGCTCCCCACTGCCCTCTAATGGTCACACTCAGTACGGCACCCTATTCTTCTTCATCAGTGCTTCTAGTCTTACACTGAGCTATTCCCTCTGCCTCTCACTGAAAGCAGATTCATAGGTCAGGCCAACCTCCCCACAGGCTCACAAGGGAGAGCATGTGACTGTATTTCCTGTTTTTCCTGTGTCTGTGTGTGACAGAAGCAGCCTGCTGTGGATGCTGCACAGATAGAGACACACAAATAATTTATTCCTGATCTATTAAGCTTAATATATATTGTTCCTGTTTGTTCCTGAATAAAGAAACTCTATTGTCACATGCTTGGAAAGTATCCTGAATAATCCGCAGCCAACAGGTCATGGGCCCAGAGTGACACAGAACCCCAGAGTAACACAGCAACAGAGCAAAAGCAGCACAGAGCAATAGAGAAGATGTCCACTAGGAACAATCCTGTCAAGTTCTCAGTGCCAAGCCTCACTAACCCCTTTCTGACATGAGATGTACTATCCCATCCATGGGACCCGGGCCCCTATGCCCATGGATGGGATAGTACGTCTAGCGCGATCAGCGGTGCTCACGGGGTGAGCGCTGCTGGTCGCGGCCAGGTGCTGACACACTGCGATCAAACACGATCGCAGTGTACCGGGGGTTTAGGGAAGCTTCGGCAGGGAGGAGGCTCCCTCCATGCTTCCCTGTGACCCCCGCAGCAGCGCGATGTATAGCACTGCTCCGGGGGCTCCTTCCCTGCAGGTCCCCAGATCCAATATGGTGGCGGGGGCCTGCAGGGAGCCGGCGTTTTGCAGGCATGAGGAAGCCTCCAGCACTGCCTGTGACAGATCGCTGATCTGTCACAGCGATCTGTGATGTGACAGATCAGCGATCTGTCACATGACTATTATACTGTCCCAGGGGGGACATCACTAAGTTAAAAAAAGTGTAAAAATAATTTATAAAAAATCGCTAAATAAATTTAAAAAAAAAAATCCCTAATAAACTCATTTTTTGGAAATAAAAAAACCCCAAAACAATAAAAGTACACAAATTTAGTATCGCCGCATCTGTAACAACCCGTCCTATAAAACTGTCCCATTAGTTAACCCCTTTAGCGAACCCTTTAAAAAATAAAAATAAAAAACAAAGCAAAAAATAATGCTTTATTATCATACCGCCGAGCAAAAAGTGCAATAATGCGCAATCAAAAAGACGGATATAATTAACCTTGATACTGCTGAAAACATCATCTTGTCCCGCAAAAAATGAGCCACCACACAGCATCATCAGCGAAAGAATAAAAAAGTTATAGCTCGCAGAATAAAGTGATGCAAAAATAATTATTTTTTATATAAAATTGTTTTCAGTGCATAAAAGCGCCAAAACATAAAAAAAGACATAAATGAGGTATCGCTGTAATCATACTGACCCGAAGAATAAAACCGCTTTATCAATTGTACCGCACTCGGAACGGTGTAAACGCACCCCCCAAAAGAAATTCTTGAAATGCTGGTTTTTTTTCATTCTGCGTCCCAAAAATCAGAATAAAAAGCGATCAAAAAATGTCACATGCCCAAAAATGGTACCAATAAAAACATCAACTCGTCCCGCAAAAAATAAGACCTCACATGACTCGGTGGGTCAAAATATGGAAAAATTATAACTCTGAAAATGTGGTGATGCAAAAACTATTTTTACAAAAAAAGCGTCTTTTAGCGTGCAACAGCTGCCAAATATAAAATATAAAAACCTGCCATAAATAGTAAATCAAACCCCCCTTTATCACCCCCTTAGTTAGGGAAAAATAATAAAATTAAAAAAATGTATTTATTTCCATTTTCACATTAGGGTTAGGGCTGAGATTAGAGTTAGGAGTGTGTTGGGGTTAGGGTTGGAGTTAGAATTGGGGGGTTTCCACTGTTTGGGCACATCAGGTGCTCTCCAAGCGCAACATGGTGTCTGATCTTAATTCCAGCCAATTCTGCGTTGAAAAAGTCAAATGGTGCTCCTTCCCTTCCAAGCTCTGCCATGCACCCAAGCAGTGTTTTACCACCACATATGGGGTATCAGCCTACTCAGGACAAATTGCAAAACAACTTTTGGGGTCCAATTTCTCCTGTTACCCTTAGGAAAATAAAAAATTGGGGGCAAAAATATCATTTTTGTAGAAAAAAAATATGATTTTTTTATTTTCACGCCTGGGCGTTATAAACTTCTGTGAAGAACTTGGGGGTTCAAAGTGCTCACCACACATCTAGATAAGTTCCGTGGGGGGTCTAGTTTCCAAAATGGGGTCACTTGTGGGAAGTTTCAACAGTTTAGGCACATCAGAGGCTCTCGAAACGCGACATGACACCCGCAGACCATTCCATCAAAGTCTGCATTCCAAAACGTCACTACTTCCCTTCCGAGCCCCGACATGTCCCCATACAGTAGTTTTCTCCCACATATGTGGTATCAGCGTACTAAGGACAATTTGGTCAACAATTTTTGGGGTCCAATTTCTCCTGTTACCCTTGGGAAAATAAAAAAATTGGGGACTAAAAGATCATGTTTGTGGAAAAAATATGATTTTTTTATTTTCACGCCCGGGTGTTATAAACTTCTGTGAAGCACTGGGGGGTTCAAAGTGCTCACCACACATCTAGATAAGTTCCTTAGGGGGTCTAGTTTCCAAAATGGGGTCACTTGTGGGGGTTTCCACTGTTTAGGAACATCAGGGGCTCTCCAAAGGCAACATGACACCCGCAGACCATTCCATCACTTCCCTTCCGAGCCCCGATGTGTGCCCATACAGTAGTTTTCTCTCACATATGGGGTATCAGCATACTCAGGACAAATTGTACAACAACTTTTGTGGTCCATTTTCTCCTGGTACCCTTGGGAAAATAAAAAAATTGGGGACTAAAAGATCATGTTTGTGGAAAAAATAAGATTTTTTTATTTTCATGCCTGGGCGTTATAAACTTCTGTGAAGCCCTTGGGGGTTTAAAGTGCTCACCACACATCTAGATAAGTTCCTTGGGTGCTCTAGTTTCCAAATTGGTGTCATTTGTGGGGGGTTTCCACTGTTTTGGCACATCAGGGGCTTTCCAAACGCGACATGGTGTCCGATCTCAATTCCAGCCAAAAACGTCAAATGGCGCTGCTTCCCTTCCGAGCTCTGCCATGCGCCCAAATAGTCGTTTACACCCACATATGGGGTATCAGCATACTCAGGACAAATTGCACAATAACTTTTAGGGTCCTGTTACCCTTGGAAAAAAAAAATTTGGGGTGAAAAGATCATTTTTGTGGAAAAAATATGATTTTTTTAATTGTACGGCTGTACGTTATAAACTTCTGTGAAGCCCTTGTGGGTTCAAAGTTCTCACCACATATCTAGATAAGTTCCTTGGGGGGTCTAGTTTCCAAAATGGGGTCACTTGTGGGGGTTTCCACTGTTTAGGAACATCAGGGGCTCTCTAAACGTGACATGGCATCCGATCTGAATTCCAGCCAATTTTGCATTGAAAAAGTCAAACTGCGCTCCACATATCAGGTATCAGCGTACTCAGGAGAAATTGCACAATAACTTTTGCAGTCCAATTTCTCCTGTTACCTTTGGTAAAATAAAAAAAATTGGACCTGAGTTAATTTTTTTGTGAAAAAAAGTTAAATGTTCATTTTTTTTTAAACATTCAAAAAATTCCTGTGAAGCATCTGAAGGGTTAATAAACTTCTTGAATGTGGTTTTGAGCACCTTCAGGGGTGCAGTTTTTAGAATGGTGTCACTTTTGGGTATTTTCTATCATATAGACCCCTCAAAGTGACTTCTAATGTGATGTGGTCAGTAAAAATAAAATGGTGTTGCAAAAATGAGAAATCGCTGGTCAACTTTTAACCCTTATAACTTCCTAAAAAAAAAAATTTGGGGTCCAAAATTGTGCTGATGTAAAGTAAACATATGTGAAATGTTACTTATAAAGTTTTTTGTGTGCCATATCTCTGTGATTGTTGGAAAATTGCGAAATTTTCAAAATTTTCGCCAAATTTCCATTTTTTCACAAATAAACACAAGTTATTTGAATGAAATTTTACCACTAACGTGAAGTACAATATGTCACGAGAAAACAATAAAGCAAAATGTACAATGGAATGGTTCACAAATAAACGTATCCAGGTGTTAGAATGGCCAAGTCAAAGTCCAGACCTGAATCCAATCGAGAATCTGTGGAAAGAGCAGAAAACTGCTGTTCACAAACGATCTCCATCAAACCTCACTGGGCTCGAGCTGTTTGCCAAGGAAGAATGGGCAAGAATTTCAGTCTCTCGATGTACAAAACTGATAGAGACACACACCAAACGACTTCCAGCTGTAATCGCAGCAAAAGGTGGTGCAATAAAGTATTAAGTTAAAGGGGCAGAATAATATTGCACACCCCACTTTTCAGATTTTGAATTTCCACAAAAATTTAAAATAATCAATAAGTTTCGTTCAACTTCACAATTGTGTCCCACTTGTTGTTGATTCTTCACTAAAAATTGACATTTGGTATCTTTATGTTTGAAGCATGATATGTGGGAATAGGTTGAAAAGTTCTAGGGGGCCGAACACTTTCACAAGGCACTGTATCTATCTATCTATCTATCTATCTATCTATCTATCTATCTACGTTCCTCATCACTATCTCTATTTTTGAACATCTTTAATACATAAAGCTTTGAATTTCTATGCAGCATTTCATTCCATATGTGTCACACTAACTGCACACTGACAACACACGGACATGGACAGCACACGGACAGCACACGGACAGATGAATATCACACAGATGTCACATAGGTACACATGGATGGCACATGGACCACGGATCTCACCAGTCGTGGTTTTAAGAGTACCTATATCACCAGGACTCGTGAAGGAGACCTCCTATACTCTTCTATATAATCTGATGTATATGTTAACCATTAGAGAAACTACTGCAATAGACAAGCATGCTAATTCTATACTGTTTACAGCCTTAGGAGGTTTGTTAGCCTTCCTTGAGCTCCTCTGTTTTTTAACAAAATCTTCTATATTTTATAGTTAATAAAGTTTATATATTTGTGAGATATTTTGTAACACTGTTTTTCTTTTGGTTTATGTTGACTTTCTAAAAATGTTTCGTGGAAAGAAAAAAGTATCTAAAATCCTTAATAAATGTGGTAAACGGCATGTGTGTCAGAATTCTACCTCAGTTTGAGACAGAATTTTGGTGCATTTTCATAAGAAAATTTCCCATTTTTTTCAAGGTACCCATATAAACAGAAGGGTTTTATCCGAGTGTTTGTTTGTGTGTTCTGATTCTCATGGATAAGAGAATCATAGCAGATGTGAGGAGAAGATGGAGAACAAAATTTCTCCATCTTCTCCTTTATGTGTGTCAGTGGGTAATTGGACTGCTCTTAGATGTCATCCGAGTAAAGTCCAATGTTTTCAGAAACTTTAATGGGTGAGTGGCTTCCAATTTCGGAATGAATTTGCACTATGATGAGATTATTTTCACAGACAGAGTCGGTCAGTGAAAAAAATCAGTAATCAGCAATGACCCTTTAAATAACCTAGAAATCGTATAGCATTAGTCTGATAAATACTGTGGTGTGAGCGAGCCCTTAGGCCGGGGTCACACTAACGGACGCAAAATACGGTCCGTATTTTACATGCGTAATACGGAGAAATGTCCCCTAAATAGTGCTCCGTATGTCATCCGTAATCAAGGTGTGGTCGCGTATTTTGCGCATGTAAGCATCCATATGTAATCCGTATGGCATCCGTATGGTGAGATTTTCTCGCAGGCTTGCAAAATGGACATTTAACGGTTTTGAGGCCTGCAAACTATTTAAATCATTAGCCTGCACCCTATTTATTGGCTCTGGAACAGGTGGCTGCCTCCATTCTGTCCATTTGTGACCTTGCCTTGACTACCCTGTTTCCCCGAAAATAAGACACCGACTTATATTAATTTTTGCTCCGAAAGTTGCACCATGTCTTAATTTCGGGTGGGGGGTGTCTTATTTTCATGATAAACATTCCAGCGTGCTCTACCCTTACATAAGGAACGCTCTGTAGCGTAAAACCAGTAGTCAGTCATATAGACCGTTCAGCAGAAAAGCAGACAACAAATCAAAGTAACACTACGGTATAGTACTGTAATTGCCTGACTCCCACACAGGGCCACAAAACATAAGTGCTCTAAAATGGCTCCCACATACTTTCTGGACACTGTACCGCTACCGTAACAATCTCCCACAGCAGTTCCTTTACCGTAGCAGCCCCATCATCATTTTGCAGCCCCAAATATTCCCATCATCCCATTGTAGCCCTCATCATCCCTTTACAGTCCCCAATACAGCATCCCCATCATTCCATTACAGTCCCCATCATTCTACAGTACAGTATTGCAGCCTCCCATCATCCCACATCATCCCACTGCAGCCTCCCATCATCCCAGTATCCCACTGCAGCCTCCCATCATCCCAGTATCCCACTGCAGCCTCCCATGTGTGTACCGTACACACACACAGACACACACACACCCATACACAGACACACACACACTTTCACTTTCTTACTGGTTTCCTCCGCGGTGCTGCTTTCAGTGCTTTGGTGGTGCAGGAGCCCTGGGCCAATCAGAGCGCAGGAGCCCTGGGCCAATCAAAGCCCAGGAACAATCAGAGGCTATGGATGACGTCAGCTGGCCCATGGTTCCTGCGCTGTGATTGGCGCAGGGCTCATGGGCGGAGATCAGCACACTGCTCTGAGGCTGTGATTATCTCCTGCGAACAGCGTGGCTGCAGTGGCGGGCACCGGAGGGCACCAGACAGTGGGGACAGCGGGAGCGAGACACAACTGCATGCCCCATGCACAGAACAAGGTATGTCTTATTTTTGGGGGGTGCCTTATATTAGCAGGCACAGTGCTCCCCCTAGCATGCCTTACTTTCGGGGGGTGCCCTATTTACGGGGAAACAGTGTGTTGGTGTTGTATGTTCAACATGACAGACAGTCTGAGTTTCAACACAACTGAGCAGGTTCTCTTCCACTGGCTTTTGTCACGCCGCTTTTGTCACCCATACCCAGTGATAGTGGGTCCACGGAGGAGGAGACGCATGTGGGTCCATCCACTTTGGAGGCAACGACTCACAAGAGGTTATTTCCACCGGCTCTATTCTTCTCTGTGGAATCATCCGGAAAAAAATTTCCAATACTGTCGCATGAGCCTTGCAACATTTGATCTCCTCTTTGAGACAGTGCACCCTGGGATAACGTTTCAGGACACAAGGATGCGCAAAGCTATATCTGCAGAGGAGCGACTTCTACTCACATTACGGTATGTACTACACAACCACATTCTCTATGTTCATGATGTGTTGCCCAAAGTATGTGTATTTTTGTTTTTGGAATAATTTTTTGGCCCTCATCTTACTCCAGATATATTAAAAATTACATACCAGAATGTTGTGTAATATGTACTGAATATCACGTAGTCATTATGCTAGAAAAAATGTGTTAGTAGATATGAAACAATAAAAAGTTTGGTATATCTGTAGCTGGTCTTGTTATCATTTTTGCCTTCTAAAATGTTCCATTTCTGTTGTTCTTCATCTTCCGGTCCACTGGCCTGTCTTATGCCGCCCTCCACCATGAGTTTCTCATTGGAAGATCTACCATTTCTGGCATAGTCAGGTCGACATGTAGTGAAATTTGGTCAAGACTCCATCAACTCGTCATGCCCGAGCCCAGGATGGAATACTGGTTGAGGATCTCAAGGGATTTTGAGGAGGAATGCCAGTTTCCTAATTGTATTGGGGCCCTGGATGGGAAATATATCCAGGTGCGTAAGCCGCCGAACTCTGGTTCCCAATTCTTCAATTATAAGCAATACTTTTCTGTTGTATTGTTGGCTCTGGCCTACCCTCAATACAAGTTTATAATTGTTGACATTGGGGCCTATGGAAGGACGGGAGACTCTAGAGTCTTCAATACTTCCATTATGGGTCGGCGGCTGCGCACAACCAGTTGGATCTACCCCCACCACGCCAGCTACCAGGCTCCACTCAAGAATCAGTCCCTTATGTTCTTGTGGCAGATGAGGTGTTTCAGTTAACGCGCAATGTCATGAGGCCATATCCCCGATGCAACTTCGACCACCGGCGCAGAATTTTTAACTTGCACCTATCACGTGCTCGGCGACTGGTAGAGTGTTCCTTTGGCATTCTTTGCGCCAAATGGCGGGCCCTACAGTCTGCCATTCAGCTGAGTGAACAAAATGTGAATGAAGTTATCAAAGCATGTGTCGTTCTTCATAACTTCACCAGGATGCATGATTGTTCCTCCTCTGCTGGTGCTGTGCGTGGGTCGGACAATGTGCGTAGGACGAGACCACATATCAACCATCAATGTAGACCGCTCTCTGGGCTCAAAGTGCGTGATATTTTCACAAATTATTTTATGTCGCCTGAGGGGGAAACTTCTTGGCAAGAGCATGCTGTGTCTATGTTATACATTTTTGATTTCTGTCTGTGTTATTAAAGATATTTCACCCCCTTATGATTCTCTGACTGTTTAATTGCCTTGGTAAGCGTATGTTAGTATGCTGATAACTTTTTTCATAATTGAGACAGAGACGTAAAATGTAGTAGACAAAGTTTTACTTTTGTCTTTTTTTTTTTTTTAAAACACATATTATTGCCATATGGTTAATGTGGCAATGGCCCAAAGTGCCCTTTTTGCAGATTTGCAAAATTACAAGCAAAACATTTTCAGAAAACAAAAAACAAACAATTATGCAAGACCAATATTCCTACATTACAAATGTTGGTAGGTCGGGGAAGGAGAAGGCGGAAGACCAGCCTATGTTTGCTTCTGGCTACTTTGGCCAACTTGGCCATCGCCCTGTGTGGGGGCATACTGTTGCCCATGATGTGGGTAGTGTACTGCCTCCTGTGATTGTGGTGGGTACTGGGCTGATTGAAATTGGAGAGGGGCCTCTTGTTGGGGCTGGTAGGCCTGTGACTCATACCCACCAAAATATCGTCCCCAACCAGGTTGGGACCCAACACTGGGTGGGAACAAGTGGCCATATTGGTGAGGTTGACTAGAGGCAGACATATGTGGCTACTGTGGGCAAGGTTGGGTAGGGGGAGGAAGAGGGTGAGGTCTAGGCCCACGTGTTTGAGGATCCTCAGAGCCTGCTTGAGCAAGCATGTGTGTGAGGTGTCTAAGGCACATCAGATTCCTTGGGGAAAGCTGCCACCTCTCCAGATATTCGAATAACTCATATGGGGTATTGAGGTGTGTGCTTGCATCAAGCAGGATCTGAAAATATCCTCTAATACGTAGCCTCACCTCATGGGAAAGGGCCCGAAGATAACAGGCTAGGCTGCGTGAGTACACCTCCTCCCCATCATCATTATTGACTCGAGCAAGGTAGTTCAGTACTCCTGTGTCAACATTGGTATGAGTATCTTGGGCAGGGATCTGGCGCCTTCTTCTTCCTCGCCGGAATGGTCCAGCAGGCTGTGGGGAGCCCTGTATCTGGGCAGATGGGCTGCTGCTGATGTTGCCCTGCTCCTCCTGTATGGCGGATGGTGCTGTAGCAGACGGTCCTGCTTGTGGATGTGCTCCTGGTGGTGGGGTTTGTGGTGCCAGCACTGGGTTTTCAGAAGAGGAAACTTCACCCATGCTTCTTGGAGGGGGAGAAGATGGGCCAGCCACCTCTTCTCCTCCAGCCACAGGATCAATGATGGGCTCTGTATCTGAGCCAGTTTCCCTTTCCGTAAGGTTTGACTGAGTTCTGTTATGAAATAGAACATAGCCAAAATTCCAAATATTAGTTTTGTCCATGTAAAGTATCTGTGTAATGTGGTGTGAGGTATCTACTTACGGTCTCAGATCCAGAATAGGAGCGGAGGCAATCATAATATATATATTTTCTCTTTGTGTGGCCCGCATCACCACTCCTGGCCCGCTGCTGACATTCCCACCAGTATTGGTCGCGGATGCTGTGCCAGCATCTCATCACATCTTCCACTGCAATGTGACAGGAAATATTCTCAATTTCACATATTTGATAGCTAAAATTTGCAAAAAGTAGCCTAGTCATGTGGCCTTCTAGGGTGTGCTTTCTACTCAGGGTGGCATATATAATTATGGCATCCAGGCCAGATACACAGAGTCACAATAGTTCAGGGGTCAAGTAACTACTCTTAACTTGGTTGCCTAGGAGGATGAGGAGCTTGTGGCCAGGGACAAATTATGTCAGTGTAAAACAATGGTTCAAATAAAAATCTACACGCCTCATGAGGCAAAAAGGCCAAGCACAGGAAGGAAGGGGGGGGGCTTATTCCAAATGCCTTTTTTGATGTGAGGTAATTTTAAACACTTTTTTGGTTGTACTTAGTCATTAGCTGCTGCTCCTCACGTGGCCGATCACCAAAATCGTGGAACATCTGGCGACATATGCGCCTCCATGACGCCTCCTTTCTTGCCCGGTTGGCATAATGGGCATCACGTTGGTCCCAGATTTCCAGGCGCTCCTGCACTAAGACAATAAGCATCTCCGCATTGAGGTAGTAGGGTGCCATGATGCTCTACTCCGTGGAGGCGTACGTCCTGGATGTCTGGAGCGCTTTTTGAGCTAATTAGCATGTCTAAGCTTCCTGATGATGGATTGGCCCATTTCCTGTCACCTGCCAAAGACCTGCGTATTTCTCGCAAGTCACACGTGTGGTCCATGTGTAATGCGTATTTTTTGCGCACCCATAGACTTGAATTGGCATACTATGGGCGTAGTACTCTGACAATCACAGCATGCTGCGATTGGCACGGACCGTAGAATATGGCCGAGAAATATACGGCTGATGGGAGCTGCCCCATAGAGAATCATTTGTCCGTGTGCAATGCGTGGTTTTTACGCCTCTCACTCGTCCGTATTTCACTCTAGTGTGACCCCAGCCTTACTGGTAATTCAGGAGGGGGGATGGGGCTAAGAGAGGTGGGGGCAGGAGTAGCACATAAACGGAGAAAGAAACAGATTTTTCTGTTATGTTTTAGTCTTTCTTATATCTTTTTACAATTCTATTTATGCAAAGTTGGTTGGAATAACAGCTACTATTTACATACCAAATGGCTCTTCTACAATTCAAGCTTTCTCAGAACACCATTCATTTAAGATTAATGTAGGTAAATCTTCATAAATTGAAACTACTGATCTGAAAATACTTGGCTTTGTTCTGTGACCTTTGTAACTAAGGTCCTATATCAGTACATAGCTACATGTTTATTTTGGAAAGGCCGTTATGTTACTGTTTAGTAAATGTATTCCCTAGGATGCATTATGGATGATGTTATTTATATGACTGATGCATAAAAGAAAAATGGCAAGCTGTCTCTGCAGATATAAACTAACCATATTGGAAGTTGTTGGTAGTTTTTTTGATTTATGTAAATTATTAAAAATATCTCAAGGAGATGACAGCTTCATCAAACAGTTTATAGATAAGTACATAATCATGTGCTCTTTTGTTACTCTTGCCATAATGTTGCGGTCTTACTTGATGTATGATATAAAACATATAAGTATTCTATAGATAAATGATCAATTTTGTGAAAAGCAAAAGAGATTAATATATTCTACAATATAATGATGTTATCTAGTGATGGACGAGCGCTAAAATTCTTGTGTGCTTGTTACTCGAATCAAGCAAATCGTAATGAGCTTTTAAACTTTAAACTAGGATCTGAGGGAGGGTAGTTGTGCTAATAAGGGGATATATAGAGTAGAGAGAGAGTGAGACAGTAGGGGTTAATGAGGATTTGGGGGCTGGGACATGCAAGGAACATAGGAAGGTGAGTAGGAGCAATAAATGTGCTAATAGTATTAAATGTCTGCTGACAAATAGCCATCCAATCTGGTACAGGGGCGGCTGAGCTGTCAATGTGTTGATTGGCAGCTCAACTATCCAATCTGAGACTGTGAGATGTCAACTGTCTCCATGTGTTCATTATTCTGGTTACTTGCCATGCTTCTTAACTGAGCTATGTCTCCCAGAACTCGGTCAGATGTACATTCAACATGTGGGGTTTGTGCTTCCTGTGCCTTGAGTTCTATATGCTTAATCTGTTGCCTGACCTTCGACTTGATTCTGATCAGCCACCTGTTTAACCCCTTCAGCTCTGATCCATTATCCTCCCGGTACTCTGACCTCAGAACATTACCTCACTACGCTTTTGTCTCTTCCTTCTGTTTATGACATACTCTCCTGGCTTCTGACCTTGGACTACTTATCCACTCTGACTCATGGCTTGGCCCTGAGAAGTGATTAGCATCACAGAGCAATGCTTTATTACCCAAAATACTAAGAGGGGTTAATTGGCCACGTGAACAGAAGAGTTGGGTGGGACGGCTGTTCACCATATCTCCACCCCTGGGTGTGATTCACCTTGTAAAATGGGGCATGTTTGTCTCACACATGGTCTATGTGTGGAGGTGTACAGATCCTCTGGGATTGTGTGTCTTTGCTAAAGGACTAAGAACCTAAATTCTAACTCAAGCAGGCTAACCTGCACTATTATGTGGACTTTTTATTTTATGTTTTACTTTGTGCCGGACAAGGGCTGAATTTAAGTTTTTTGTGTTGTGGTTTATGAGGAGTGAAGTAAACAGCTGGACTTTTTAGTAGAAATGGTTCCTGTGATACCTTATCCCTCTCACAATTGAATAGTATTGTTACATTTGGTGGAGAATGTGGGGAGTCTTTCCAGGGAACATGTGTGACTGCTACAGAAGTACTGCATGTCTTGGGCAAAGTCGGCTATAAGCCAGGAAGCAAGCCAGTCAAAATGGAGGACCTGATTAAACTCTGGTGCAAGCCCAGCAACAACAACAGGCAACAGGGGGCACAAAAGAAAGCAAATAAGCTGTTTATGCAACAGATCCAGCAGTAGCAGCAGCAGTTTAAACTACTCGCAGAGGCAATATGTGGCATGGTGGCAACACCATCTCCAAGATCAGCTAATGATTTTTATATCTGAAAGGCAGTGAGAAGAGCCTTGCAGAAAATGACCCCTGGAGACGTTATAGAGGCATTTTTAACTGTTTTTGAAAGGGTTGCCGAAAGGGAAAAACTACTGCCAGAGGATTGGGTGGAAGTCCTGGCGACATACTTAATGAGGGAGCCACAGAAATCCAACTATGATTTAGCCATACAGGATGCCAAAGAATATGTGAAATTAAAAAATGAAATTTTGATGCGCTTGGGGGTTACAATGACTGTCAGAGCACAGTGTCCACTGCCTTGCATATCACTGTTACAAACTCTCTCACTCCCAAATGTTTGACCTGCTGCAACTCATCCAAAAATGGTTACGGTCGGAGTCCTCTACCCCAGTGCAGATGGTAGAGTGAGTGATAATGGAACGGTGTGTGCACTCCCTTCCAAGGCCAATGCAGACTTGGTTTGCCCAGGGAGATCGCCAGAAAGCTGATGACTCGGTCGGACTCATTGAAAGATATGAAGAAATCAAGGGTTCCCTGGGGAGGCAACCCACTCCATACTGGGGGTTCCGTCAGGGGGCAGGGACTCAAAAGGGGATGGGGTGTCAAAAATCAAAAGGGGTGGCAGAGGTCACGCCGAAGGTCTCAGCAGGGGATGTAATTTGCTGGAGATATCATGGCCCTGGTTATATGGCCGCCAGCTGTCCCTTGACCACCAAGCAAATGGAATGTAGCATGGGATGTCGGTGTTCATTCTACACATAAATAACCGGCAGTGTGGACTGTCCTCCCAGCAAAGGGCCACAAACTTGTCCCATAAAAATGAATGGGCTGCAAATGACTTGACTACTAGACTCAGGGTGTTTGGTGACACGTGTGAGGGCCAAACTTCCTTTCCAACTGATCCCTGGAAGATGGTGGGCGTTCGCTTCTTTCACACGGATGCTAAAGACTATCTGGTGGCCAGAATGATCATTGAGACAGCCTGAAGTACTGAGTCCCATGAGGCTGGCATTGTCCAGGATTTATTATCATAAGCCTCGGTTGCTCGGATAAAAGATAGGTTGGCTCTAAAGAAGTTTCACCACACCCAGAGTGTGTGTAATGGTGGGGGATGAGAAGGCAGTATCCATGACATTCTTGAGATAAGGGAGACCAGAGAAAATTTTGGGTCTACCCAACATAGGGACCTAACTTTAAAGAGGTGTTCAATAATGTAATCGTTATAAATGGCATAGCGCTGGAGCCGGGGGATAACACCAGATTTCCTTATTTTATGATGAGTGGGGACTTATTGTACCAGGTTACTAAGGTTAGAGAAGAAATAGTGGCACATTTGTTGGTACCAAGACCCTATAGATAGAGCATGTTGGACAAGGCCTATTCCCATGTCCTGGATGGCCATCTAGGTGTGAACAAAACCCATGAATGGGCCACTCAGAGGTTCTGTTGGGCTGGATGTAAATACTAAGGTGTTGAAAGTCCTTTCCCATCTGCCAGTTAACCTCTACCACCTCTCACTTCTGAAATCCCTTTGTGCTGCTACCCATTACAGAGGTGCTATTTGAATGAATGGACCTGGTTGGCCATCTGTCTAAGTTTGTTTGTGGATATCAATAGATTTTCATTTTCCTCAACTATGATATGCGGTACCCAGAAGCAGTATCCCTGAGAAACTTCTCCATGAAAAGTATAGCCTGTGAATTGGTCCACATCTTTGCCTGGACAGGACTACCGAGGAAGATCATGATCAACCAAGGAACACCCTTTATGAGTAAAGTGTAGAGGGAACGGTGTAAGGCCTTACAAATTACACAAATGAAGAAGTCAGTTTACCATCCACAGATGCACGACCTTGTGGAAATGTGGAAAGGTTTACCAAAACCTTAAAAAGTATGCTTAAGAAGCTCATAGAAAAGGATGTGGATGAAACTGGGACTGTCCCCTCCTGTTTCTGTTATTCTATATCAAGGAGATTCCACAAACCTCTTTCAGATTCTCTCCATTTGAACTCCTGTATGGCCAACATCCACGGGTCTCCTTGATATAGCAAAGGAAACCTTGGAAGCAGAAGTCTCGCCCCACTGGAGCATCATCGAGCACATCACCCAGAAGCGGGAGAGAGAGGGTTATGAAGGTAGTCCCTATCGTAATGGAACATCTCCTCCAGACACAAGAGGCTCAATTTCAGATCTACAGCTGGTCAGCTAGTGTGAGGCAGGTCAGACCTGGAGACTGACTCTTCGTGCTTATTCCCACACTATAGAGAAAGTATTTACCAAATGGCAAGACCCCTGTGAGGTGGTAGAGAAGCTTGGTTAAGTGAACTACATGGTTCATCAACCGAGAAGATGAAAGCTGTCCCAGGTCTACCACGTCAATCTTATCAAGGCATGGTAAGACAGGGTGCTGAAACTCCTTGTTTGCTGGATAAGCTAGAAGAGAACATTGAAGGGGACAATGAAGGTGTCACAGTATCTGAAACTCTGTCAAAGGCTCCAAAACAGCAGTGTTTGGAATTGCTGCAGCAGAACCAGGACCTGTTCTCAGATTTTACAAGGTTTACAAATGTCATAGAACAAACACAAGGTTCTAACTGAACCCCATATGCTGGAAAACTTGAAGCCCTACCAAATTCCCGAGGCCCGGCGAGAACTGATCTCCAAGGAAGTGAAACGTATGTGTGGCGCCCTGCGTCTTTATTGCCACAAAAGGGTTAAATATGTACTGTTTTTATGTGTTTTGTGAGCAATTGGAGTTATGCTTTTTCTGCTAGAGACCACAACACACACACACAATTTGCCTCACTCCCTCACTTGTCTGAAGCTGAGAGCTTTGCAGACATGCCCTAATTGGGAGGGGGAGGGGCCAAGTTGTTCTCAGTGTGAAGAAGGAGGAAGAACGTCTTGGAGGCCATGTTAAGACCTGTGCTCGATCCAGGAGTGAGAGCTAAGAAGCATCAGGGACCAGTCCCTAGACAATCCCTGCTTTCAGAGCAGGGGGTAAGCTGAGAGACTGTGTGGATTTATACAACCAACAGCATCTTGTTTTCCCTGGGAAAGACTGCAACAACCTAGGATCAGTGATGGATAGAGTAAGTGGGAACTTGAGCTGCTCACACACAGGATCCATGCTGAAAGTTGCCAAAGGAGAAATACACAGTGAGTAGAGGCAATACTGGGACGTTCTAAGCTCCAGGAAACCTTGGTCCCAGAAGGGATTAGAATAGCAGGAAGTTACACTGAGTCACAGCAGGGAAAGATAACTCCCATTCTCTAGAGCAGACTGTAACCTGGTGAGAGTTGTAATATCTCCTCTGAACTGCACCTGAACTACAGTAAATGATAAAGTGACTTTTCCTGTCTCCTGCCTTATTACTCCGTGCCTTCTACGTGCATCACAATCTCTGGGGGTCTGCACTGGTTGGAGAGGGTTTAATATCTGCACTGCCATCACCATCTACTCCCCCAGGGATCATCTGCAGTGCCGGCTATACTACAGTCGAACACTTCACTCCAACTGGCGTCACGAATCACTATATAAACTTTATCCCCATCCAACTCTACCCATTTTACATGACCGCCTGGGGCCACGGACCAGGTTACTGCTACTGTGACATCTCCCATTGAAGTTAATGGACTCAGTACTGAGTATCCCACGGCCCCTCGGGTGCATCATATGCTGAATCTTGTAGTCATTGAATAATCTAAGGGTGGTCTAACCTGATTGTCCTTGTTCAAAAACCCATTGGTGAATGGAGATTCTGTAATAATTATTGAAAGCTGAACGAAGTCTCCAAGTTCGATAAATATCCAATTCAGAGTGTCGAGCTGATCAAGAGAATCGAGCCAGCAAAGGTTAGTAAACAACTTGGATCTATCCATGGGATATTGGCAAATGTCACAAGAAGCCAAGGACAAGACAGCTTTCTCCATGCCCGATGGATGCTTCCAATAGTTCCAGAATATGTTTGGCCTGCATGGAGCTATGGCCACCTTACTGAGGGCCATGGACCGGATCCTCACACCCTATAAAAATTACGATGTGGCAAACCTGAATGATATTATAATCATCAGCCAGATTGGGGAAGTCATCTGGAAAAGGAACAGGTGGTATTTCATGCTCTCAGGAAGGTGGTCTTCTATAAATTAAAAAAAAATGTGCTATGGGGAAAGAAGAAGCCAAATATCTCGGAAATGTAAAGGTAGTGGCAAAAGCAAACTTCAGATCAGTAAAGTGGACGCAATCCAGAACTGGTTGAGACGACTCTCAGAAAAGCAAGTTAGGGCCTTTCTGGGAATCTTAGGCTACTAAACGGGGTTCCTCCCAAACTTTGCCAAGATGCTTGCTCCCCTGACCGAACTTCTTAAGGAAACAAAATCAGTTATGGCCAAATGGACTTTGGAAGTGGAGATGGCCTTTCAAGAACTGAAAATAGCTCTGTGTAAGCAGTCAGTCCTAGTAGCCTCCTGTTGTGAATTCACTTTCTGGCCTACCTCTGGTTACTATTGAAGGTAGTGGAGCTGGTCAAATTGACAGAGGGGTTGCGAGTTCTCTTTCTGGGCTCCCTCTGGTGGTTACTGGAGGGTAATGGAGCTGATCTGATTAACAGAGGCTTGCCACCTGATAAAGAGGACGACGATTGGAGATCTGGGGTTTCAGACTGGGATTTTAGACAGCCGACTCCCTCTATCCCTGCTGGTGATTTTCTTCCTGCCTCCTGAGGTCTTAATTTCCAGCTCAGTCCCTGCATGTTCAGCTAAGTGTTCATTTGCTATTCTGTTTACATTTGATCTGGTTTTCTCTATTTCAGTTTGTGTGGGTCAGCTAGCTCCGGCTGAGGCTGTGCTGAATCACCATCCATATGGTACTACTTGTGCCAGTTTGTTTTTGTCCCTTATTAGATTGGCCTCTTTTTGCTCTGCTTTCAGAATATACCAGAGTGCTGATATAGTGGGCGAAGTCGTGCGACTTCAGTATTTTTTGCATCTGACATGTTGGACCTTTTTGCAGGTTTTTTTGTGTGATTGCAGACAGTGTCTTTCCTTTCCTGTCCTGTCTAGTCAGTGTGGGCCCCATCGTTTGCTCAGTCTATTTTCCTACCTGCGTTTGTGTTTTCATCTTGTCTCACCGACAATATATGTTTGGGGGCTATCCATTCCTTTGGGGTCTGCTCTGGGGCAGTTTAGATTTCCCCTTTCTTGCTTTAGGCTTAGTTAGCTCTTCGGCTGTGCCGAGGTGTCTAGGATCATCGTAGGCACGCTCCATGGCTACTGCTAGTTGTGTGGATAGGATCAGGGGTCTGCAATCTGCTTAGTTACCAACCTCTCTGGTTTTCTGTGGCTTAGCTTGGGCTTGCTCTCCTCCTCGGTGACCCATTCATAACAGCCTCCACAGAGGCCTGGCTAGGGTTTTGTTTTGGGGGGGGAGAAACTTCTGAGTGGGCTGCAAACCAGGTAACCTTGATTATAACTGGCTGAAAATAATCTCTATACAAAGACCAACATTGATATTACCGCCATATGGTCAGTGGTAGATATCAGTCCTACGGAACATATAAGAGAATACAGCACAGTTATTGATGGCGACTTACAGCTGCCGTTCTTTCTGATGAAGTCTTTCACTTTTTCCGTCTTTTCCATCAGACCCAAACCGACATGACAATTTCTTCTAGCCACGACTCGGCTGCAGAGATTACAGCACAGACACATTTCACATCTCATATTTTAAGCACCATCCCCATCTTTTCTCAACCTGCACAAACTCCTTATCCTGCTGATAACCCAATGCTCAGCTGCTGCAGCTGTATGTGTCCCTATTACTGCACCTGCTCTTTGGTACTATGTGCCCTCTAAATGGTAAAGCAAACCTCTAGAATATAGTAATGCTGTGTGCAAGTGCCCTAGAAAATAGTGCCCACATTTTGCAGCCTAGAAAGTAATAATGCCCTGTGTGACAGTCACAGTAACCTGAGTTCCCCTATAACAATAAGTTCCCACTTTACATTTAACCACTTAACAACATACGCCTTTTAATGGCTGCCGTTAAGGGTACTTATTCCTCAGTGCTGCTTTTTATCGGCGTTGAGAAATAAGTGTATAGCGCCCCCCCAGTGTTGGAAATTCTCTGGGGTCTCAGCTATCGGGGTAGCTGAGACCCCAGAGAACATGAAAAAGGGTTGGTTTTTACCGACCCCAGTGTTGTGATCACTGTTATTCATGGAATAACGGCGACCGCAAAAAAAGTCAGATTTCCCATTTAATTTCTCTCTCCTCTGATGTGATCTAGCACATCAGAGGAGAAAGAAATTGGGTCCCCCGGTACCTCCGGTGTCTCTGGACCCCCCTGCATCCACTCGTGATGTCCCTCGGCATCTTCTTCAGGTAAGAAAATGGCAGGCGCATGCGCAGTGCACCCACCGAGATCTGCCGGCCAGCACCAGGCAACAATAGGAAATTTTTCCTATTGGTTCATTTTGATCACTGCGATAGACCCTATCACAGTGATAAAAATAAAAAAAATAGTAAATCAACCCCCCTTTTATCACCGCCTTAGTTAGGTAAAACTATTCTGCATTGAAAAAGTCAAATGGTGCTCCTTCCCTTCTGAGCTCTGCCGTGCGCCCAAACAGTGGTTTACCCCCACATATGGGTTATGGGCGTACTCTGTACAAATTGCACAAAAACGTTGGGGGTGTAATTTTTCCTGTTACCCTTATAAAAATTAAAATTTGTGGGCAAAAAGATCATTTTTGTTGAAAAAAAAGATTTTTTATTTTCATGGCTCTACGTTATAAACTTCTGTGAAGCATTTGAAGGTTCAAAGCGCTCACCACACATCTAGATAAGTTTCATAAGGGGTCTAGTTTCCAAAATAGGGTCACTTGTTGGGGGTTTCCACTGTTTAGGCACATCAGGGGCTCTCCGAACGCAACATGACGTCCGATCTCTATTCCTGGCAATTCTTCCCTTTTGAGTTCTGCCGTGGTTTACCCTCACATATGGGGTATCGGCGTATTCAGGAGAAATTGTACAACAAATGTTGTGGTTCATTTTCTCTTTTAACACTTGTGAAAATAAAAAAAAATGGTTCTGAAGTAAATTTTTTGCAAAAAAAAAGTTAACTGTTAATTTTTTCCTTCCACATTGCTTCAGTACCTGTGAAGCAGGTAAAGGATTAATAAACTTCTTGAATGTGGTTTTGAGCACCTTGAGGGGTCCAGTTTTTAGAATGGTGTCACTTTTGGGTATTTTTTGTCATGTACACCCCTCAAAGTGAATTCAAATGTGAGGTGGTCCCTAAAAAAAATGGTTTTGTAAATTTTGTTGCAAAAATGAGAAATCGCTGGTCAACTTATAATCCTTATAACTTCCTAATAAAAAAATTTGTTTCCAAAATTGTGCTGATGTAAAGTAGACATGTGGGAAATGTTACTTAATAAGAAATTTGTGTGACATACTGTATCTGATTTAAGGGTATAAAAATTTAAAGTTTGAAAATTGCAAAATTTTCAACATTTTTGCCATATTTCTGTTTTTTTCATAAATAAACGCAAGTCATATCGACATTTTTTTACCACAAACATGAAGTACAATATGTCACGAAAAAACATTCTCAGAATCACCGGGATCCGTTAAAGCATTCCAGAGTTATAACCTCATAAAGTGACAGTGGTCAGAATTGTAAAAATTGGCCTGGTCACTAAGCTGCAAAATGGCTCTGTCACTAAGGGGTTAAACAATGTGTGAAAGTGCCACATCATTTTCTATTACTATGAATACACAGCAGTAAGGCATGCATCTCCCCACAGAAGGGGATAATTTTTGGACTGCTTATAGACTATAGAGTCTGAAACTGCAATGTATGGTTTAACAGGCTGCTGATCACCACCGCTTACCATTCGTTTCTCCCCTAATTTGATTAATTTCTAGTTTGTACCAACCTAAATTTTGGCAGCCTGTCTGATCTAATAGTATGGGTGTAACAAATAGGCTGTCATATATAATGGTGCACTACACATAACCGTGGGACTGACATCTAATACAACTCTGTGGGCATGTATTATTCTCCTTATTAGTATTTTGCACCTGTGTGAACCATGATAGGGGGTCTTTCTGCATGCTGTAGTAAACCAGTCTTTTAAACATGTATTTGTAAGTTTGTGATTTTTAGGCTGTGTTCACACACAGCGTTTTTTTAGCGGTTTTTACCGCGGTTTTCACTATAAAACCGCTATAAAACCGCTAAAAATAAGCTGCACAGTCATTTCTATGCATTTTGCACTTTTTGTGCACATTGATGCGTTTTTTACCGCATCGCGGTAAAAAACGCAGCATGCTCATTAATTTTGCGGATTTTTCTGCGGTTTTGGCTTCTCCCATGCGTTTAGAAACCGCTGCGGTAAAAAACGCATAAAAAAACGCATCAAAACCGCCCAAAAAATGCGCAAAAAACGCCGCGGAAAAATAGGTGCGGTTTCTGGGAAGGGATTCAGGTTTTTGTGCAGAAATTTTCTGCAACGTGTGCACTTAGCCTTACAGTGATATTATTGCAAAGAAATAAATGGTTGCTTGTTAACATACTAGTGAAGTATGGAAAAGAACTTAAAAATCTGGCAAGTAGAATTGCAAAGAGAACTGGTGAGAGAATATTTCAAAGTAACAATAGGGAGTAATGTTGACTGAAAACTCTTGAAATTCTATTATACAAATAGGAATGCACTCAAAATAGGAAATTGCTGTGCTGGAAATGCTGTGCAACTAAGTGTTTATTTAAGTATCAACAACAAGCACTATAGATATTATTCTTACCTGGTATTGTGCTTTCCTCTTCCCCCTACAGCAGCTCTTCACAGTGCTGAGGTATAATTCCAATCATTCTTGGGGCTCACTATGTAGCTACATAGAAATAAATTCAAGACCACCAATCAATTGTGTGGTAAAAAGCGCTAATATCGGGTAGTACACATCTTAATTATGTAGCAGGGGTTATAGAATATAAAGTAGCCCCCCTCATAGAATATAATGTAGCCTCCCTCATGGAATATAATAAAGCCCCCCTCATAGAACATAACAGCCCCCTCATAGAATATAATGCAGCCCCCCTCATAGGGTATAATACAGCACCCCACAAAATATAATGCAACCCCTTCATAAGGTATAATGCAGCCCCCCATAGAATATAATATAGCACCCTCATATAGCATAATGCAGCCCCCCACACATAGTATAATGCAGCCCCTCCACAGAATATAATGTAGCCTTTCCTTATGAGGAAAGGTTGCAGGATTTGGGATTGTTTAGTTTGCAAAAGAGAAGACTGAGAGGAGACTTAATAGCTGTCTACAAACATCTCAAGGGCTGTCACATTGTAGAAGGATCATCTTTATTCTCATTTGCACAAGGAAAGACTAGAAGCAATGGGATGAAACTGAATGGGAGGAGACACAGATTAGATATTAGAAAAAACTTTTTGACAGTTAGAGTGATCAATGAGTGGAACAGGCTGCCACGAGAAGTGGTGAGTTCTCCTTCAATGGATATCTTCAAACAGAGGCTGGACAGACATCTGACTGGGATGATTTAGCGAATCCTGCTTTGAGCAGGGGGTTGGACCAGATGGCCCAGGAGGTCCCTTCCAACTCTACGATTCTATGATTCTATGATTCTATGTAGCCCCCTCAGAATATAATGCAACCCTCTCATAAGGCAGCCCCCCATAGAATATGCTGTAGCCCCCTCATAGGGCATAATGCAGCCCCCCTCATATAGTATAATGCAGCCCCTCCACAGAATATAATGTAGCCCCCTTAGAGTACAATTCAACCCCCACATAAGGCAGCCCCCCATACAATATACTGTAGCCCCCCTCATAGGTAATAATGCAGCTCCCCTCATGTAGTATGATGTTGCTCCCTGAGAGAATAATGCAGCCCCCCCACAATATAATGTAGCCCCCTCATAGGGTATAATGCAGCCCCCCTGAAAGGGTATAATACAGCCCCCCTCCACCTCCATCATTGTTCTCCCCCTCCACCCCCATCATTGTCCTCATCACCACCTCCATCATTGCCTTCTCACCCACCATCTCTATCATTGCCTCCTCCCCACCACCATTGTTCTTTTCACCACTACCATCATTGTCATTTACACCACAACCATCATTGCTTTCTCCTCCACCACCCCCATCATTGCCCATTCCAACACCTCATCATTGCCTCTCCCCACCACCACCATCATTGCCTCCCCCACCACCATCATTTCCTTCTCCCCCACCACCTCCATCATTGCTTCCCCCCCCACCACCCCATCACTGCTCTCTCCATCACCCACATCATTGCCAATCTCCAATATCTCCAATACACACACACACACAACACCACTATCACACATACAGCACCACACACAGACAGCACCGCACCACTCTCTCTCACACACACACAAAGCACCGCGCCACATACACACATGCATGGACGCAGGCAGGCAGACATACACACCTTTCCGCATGTTTCTGTCATGATCCATGCTGGATCATGACAGATAAAATGCACTAGTGAACTTTTTTTTTCTTCCACTGTGGTGGTTTCAGTTCTAGTTTTGCCCCCTGAGGCCATTAGGGTCATTGCACTTGATGTTTTCTTTGCTTTGCCTTTTGCCCCCGGTGGTCACTGGGATTATAGCAGCATTTAGCCCCTGATCATTTGACCATTCCCTTTTCCTATATAGGGTCACATGGTCTATGAGCAGGGGTTGGTGATAGCGTCTTTTTGGGATTCCAACCACGGTGAAGGGAGCAGCTGGCTGAGATGTGAAGCCACTGCAGAAACCTGGTGAAGTTAGCAGCTGGCTTGAAGGTTGGAGCCACTGCTGAAACTGGTGTTGAACTCTGGCTGCCCGGTGTCCGCAGCAGAGTGAGATGGTGAAGGTGGCAGCTGGCTCTGAGGTGTCGAGCCACTGTGAAAAGTGAATCCGATGATGCACTCTGCTGCCTGGTGCTGCAGCAGAGCAAGATAAGTCTTTTTGTGTTTCCCCTGTTTGTATTTTTCCCTGGTGTGTATTAGTACAATGGTGGGGCCAGTGCCTGCGCCACCCAGCTCTCTAGCAAGGGATAGGTGTAGGGTGTGCTAGGGTGACAGGCATCCTGATTTGCGACTGGTGCGGAACCGGCCTAGGGATCATTAGGAGTGGAGGGACACTGACTCAGGGGAATGCAGAAGGTCTCCACGTCCCCGTTCCCTATCGCAGGGCCCACCGTTGTAATTGTGCCCCTTTTCCAGCATCTTGTTGTTTTAGTACCGGCCTGCAGGCCGTGTCACACAGGACAGTTACACGTGCCGTGTCTTGTCTGAGTTACCGGCCTACAGGTCGTGTCTCACAGGACGGGTCCACGTGACAGTTTCCAGCAGCCACAGCACATCCCGGCAGCTTCCTCTCTGAAACAGCCGCGCTGAATGATGATGTCATCTAGCCACACTTTGTGAAAAACAGGAAGTGCCGGGTGGGCATGAAGGAGGACGGCATTGGATCCCTGCAGCTCCCAAGCTGCAGGGTTTGCAATCAGGGTTCGCAGCCCTTTAGGGGCCCACCTCTGGGGCCCCGATTCAGCAGCACCAGCGGGCAATGTTATCCTCAGCCTGTAGCTAATGCTGCCTACTATTAAAGTGAAATGGTATTCATTCCTCTCTTTGCCCATGGAGGTGTGGGGAAACGTGAATATTCATTTCTCTTTAGCAGCGGGGACAGGATCCTGTCTCCAGCTGCTGCTCTCTGGCACCGGGAGGGCCCTCCTTGACTCAGGGGCCCCATAGCAGCTGGGTGTGCCTCTATTAGTGACACGCCACTGGCTGGGGGACCCCTGGAGCAGTGGGTGCCCTAGGCAGTTGCTGGCCAATATGCCAGCAGGTGTCAGTGCCTGGGCCCACTGCAGAATCCTCTGGTTCTCCAATGGACCAGTACGACCCTTGGTATACTGCACACCCTACTGCCATATTTGCTATACTGTATTCTATTTCAGCATGGCTCACTGGTAATGTTGCTGGCTTATTATTCCTCACACTTTGAGGCACGTTGTCTTTGTTCATGTAATTTTTAATATTTATATCAATAAAAATATTGCTTTTAAATTTGGTCAGTTGTCACTTGTATCACTACTGTCACTTATGTGAATTTCTGGTGGTGGTACCTTTGATCCTACACACAAAATATATACTCACATATAACAGAGATATTCACCAGGGTTTGTAGGGAGGTGAAAAAAGCAAAACAGGGAAGGATAAGGCATTTCCAAGCGTACAAACCAGACAACAGTCTCTAATAGACTCCTCCAGCTCTCCTTCTCAAAACCAGCTTCTCCCACTCCAATGTCATGCAGCACATGCTAACTCTGATGAGGACTTGGTAATCGAGCCCAGATTTTATAGGAAAAAAGAAGTGGCTAACCGAGCACAGCTAAAGACAGGAGTTTCCAATATGGCCAATTAACCCCTGTTCTACTGGAAGAAAAAAACATGTTTAATACACTGGAGAAGTGCTTCTCAGCGTAGTAGGCGCAACCAAACACTGTTGTGTTTTTGCTCTGCTCCGTTGTGGTAACCCCATGACACATACCTAAAATTTTTTGGAATTGTCTGCACAACTGATTTGCATCACTGGACATGGATCATGGAAAACCTGAGGAAATGTGGACACAAATAAAGACTATTATTACTGACGAAGCCAATAAAGTAATAAGCAAGAGGCAGAAGAGAGTCCCGCAGCCATGGTTGATAGAAGAGACTCTAAATATCATCAAAGAAAGACGAATAGCAAAAGCAAAAGGTAACCAACTAACTGAGCCAGAACTGATCAGATAAACATGGAAAGAGTACACAGAGCACATCTACAAGAATGACTCAGTGATATTCAAAGAGATTGAGACAGGAAATTATAAAAAGCTGAGCATCCTGAAAGAAGAAGTTGTAGCTGCGATAAAACTTTTGTCAAACAACAAAGCGCCTGGATGGACAATATTCTAATAGAGCTAATAAAGTCTTTTGCAGCAGCAGTTAATGTCATCAAATGCCTGTTTCAACAGATATAGAGAACTGGTAAATGGCCCAAGGACTGGATAAGATCCGCATTTATTCCTATTCTGAAGAAGCGGAATGCTACCGACTGTGGAAACTATCGGACAATTACGCTCAATCCTCATAGCAGCAAAATGTTACTGAAAATCCTACAAAGATGGTTACAGCCTTACTTTGACAAATAGCTGCCAGAGAGCAAGCAGGATTCAAAATAGGCAGAGGAACAAGAGATGTGATTGATAACATTAGATGAATAATGGAAAAGGCCAGATAATCCCACAATGACATCTATTTTTTCTTCATCGACTACAGAAAAGCCTTTGACTGTGTTGATCACCAGAAACTTTGGAATTCCATGAACGATATGGGTGTGTCAAACCACCTGATCAGCCTCTTTAGAATCCTTTACATTTTTCTTCATCGACTACCGCAAAGCCTTTGACTGTGTTGATCACCAGAAACTTTAGAATACCATGAACGATATGGGTGTGTCAAACCATCTGATCAGCCTCTTTAGTATCCTTTACATTGAATCAAGAAGCAAGAGTCCGAAAGGAACATAGTAACACAGCATGGTTCAAAGTATAGTGATCCATCAGACAAGGCTGTATCCTGTCACCATTTCTCTTCTTCAATGTATATGCAGAAGCCATTTTCAGGTACAGTAGCCAAAAAAGGAATCAAAATTGATGTATAATTCATCAACAGCAACTTCTAATACACAGATGATGCAATATTGATAGCAACAAGCATAGATGTATCAATGACTTATTACGGATTGTCAAAATGGAAAGCTCAAACATGGGACTTATACTCAACACAAAGTACACAAAGATATTGACTATTTATGACTGGGACTCATTTGAAATGGATGGTGATGAACTGGAAGTTGTAAGGGGCTTCAATCTACTCGGATCAATGATCACTCAAGATGCACTGAAGGCATCAGAAGTCAATAGAAGAATAGCTATGGGCAAATCAATAATGAAGTAATTGGATAAGGTCTTCAAATCAAGGAGCATTTCACTTGTCACGATGACATGGCTTGTATATATTTTGACCTTGGCTGTAGTAACGTATAGATACGAAACCTGGAAGATAAAGAAACACGACAGAACAATCAATGCATTTGAAATGTGGTGCTGGAGAAGGATGTTATAAATCGGTTGGCAAGAAGAGCAAACATATCAATCTTGGAACAAATCAAGCCAAATATGTCACTTGAAGCAAGGATCACTAAACTACAACTTGTCTACTTTGGAAACACCATGCGGAGAGAGGAAAGAGGAGAGATCGATCACTGGAGAAGTACATTATGGTTGGAAGACTACATGGAACAAGGCAAAGGGGGAGACTAGCAACCAGATGACTTTATACAATCAAGATGATGGCGGAGAAGACCTTGGTGGACATATTGTCACACTGGGTGAGGGAGAAGCTAGGTGCACAACAATGGGAAGATTGCGGGGGAGCCCAAACACTGGGTAAGGGGATAGTGGAGACCCCTAGGCAAATTTGACAATACCATCTGCCCTTACGTCCCTAAATAGGTTACCTGCTGGTAGATTCTTGACGATGATTATTAATAGCAAACTCGGCCAATGGTAAGTAGGATGTCCAATCCTTCTGGTTTTCGTAGGCAAAACATCTGAGGTAAGTCTCTAAATTCTGCTTAATGTGCTCAGTCTGTCCATTTGACTGAGGATGGAAAGCAGAGGAAAAGGACAACTGCACCCCCAGTTGAGAACAGAAAGCTTTCCAGAACTTAGAAACAAATTGGGTCCCCTGATCTGACACCACATCAGAGGGAATCCCGTGAAGTTTCACGATCTCATTGACAAAAACTTGAGCAAGAGACTCGGTGTTCAGAAGTGGCGGTAATGAAATGAAAGTCCCCATTTTATTGAACCTATCTACGACCATCAGAACTACCGTCTTGCCTGCCGATACCAGTGGGTCAGTAATAAAATCCATGGACAGGTGTGTCCATGGTCTACTAGGAATGGGCAGTGGAAGAAGAGGACCAGCCGGACTGATATACGATACTTTGGAACATGTGCAAACACTGCACGCAGACACCTGTTCAACCACATCCCGGTGCAACCCTGGCTACCAAAAACTGAGAAAGGTGGTCCGCAGTTGCCTTACCCCCTGAATGACCAGCAAGTACCAAGTTATGATGTTCCCTAATAACTTTACTGCACAATTTATATGGTATAAATAACCTCCGGAAGGGTAGGTGGCAGGAGCGTCCCCCTGAGCATCAAACACCTCTCTCTCTAGATCAGGGTACAAGGCCAAAATGACTACCTCCTTCTGCAAAATTGGGGCAGGGTTCTCATGGTCACCACCACCAGGGAAGCTCCGGGACAAAACATCAGTCTTGGTGTTTTTAACTACTGGATGGAAAATAGCAACAAAATTGAACCTAGTAAAGAACAGGGACCACCCAGCTTGTCTAAGGTTTAGACATTTAGCAGAGTGAAGATATGACAAGTTCTTGTGGTTCGTGATAACAGTAATAGGATGGACTCCAACCAATGTCGCCATTCCTCAAATGTCAGTTTAATTGCCAAAAGCTCCCTATTACCCATGTCAAGGAAAAGAAGGTGCATGGACACTATTTATCAGGGGACAGATCCTGAGATAACACATTCCCAACCCCCAACCTCGGACACATTCACTTCTACGCCAAAAGGTTGAGAAACATCGGGTTGGCTGAGTATATGTCCAGTGTCAAAAAAACTCTTTAAAGGAGGTGCAAGATCCAGAATGTGCCTGCAAAGCCAAGCGCAGTGACCTTCTACAGAAGGATCCAGAATGACTGTCTGTCACACCTGACACACCCATGACACATATCTACTCTTGCACAAGATCGTTCTTCCTATAGAGCTTTCACCCATCAAGACACCATGGCTTGAGATCGAGTCAAAGGCCATTAAGCATAGAAATGCATAAAATGTTTTGGATTTTATTAGGTGACTACAAAACCCAGTTTAAGGCTATATTCACACATCTGTGTGTTGAGGTAAACAGACAAAGTATACTTGAGTCTCCTGAATGTTGAATTTGGGTCAGGAAGTCCTCATCTGGTCCACAAATTGTGATCTGAACTCAGACCACGACACATTGAGGTGTAAATGTAGCATAAAGTAAGGTTTTCTAAATCCATTTTAAATTCTGAATAAATAAAATATACACAATATATGCATGTGTTATCACCATACGTATATAGAAGTAAAATATGCTATTGTGCTGAATAAATGGTGAAAGTATTATGAGGAATTTGTATCAATAACATCTAAATCATTTGGATACAATTAAAGCTCTTGCAATATAACAAAGCTCATATACGAGTACATACTATTTATAGTAGCTATATAATTTGTACCCTGTGATGATCTATTTTTCTAAGCAATTGAAGGCATATTTTAACATACTGGAAGTGTACAAAATTGTACATAGTAATTGTGTGTTTGAATCATATTGTTTCTCACGCTATGCTGTCTGCATTGTAAAGAAATGTTTTTTATTGGTTTCAGTAATTATAGAGGGATAAAAGCATATCTATGTGAGATATATTTAACTATAAAGAAAAATAAACAAAGATGCTGAAAAGTTTACCATGAAGTCAGATATACTGTATGTAGCTCTATACTGAAGTTAGAAGACTTTCAAGAACACATTGAAAAGTGACACATTCTGGAGAGGTTTTTAACTGGTTTCTCAATCCTGCTGACAAACCCATTGAGCTAATTTGCCTGGTAATGGATCATAGTATTTTTATCAGTATTGCATCACCAAGTATTCATGGCCCTGGAAACAAACAAAACCAAAGAAAAGACAAAGTGTGCATATACCCTAATGAAAATAAATAAGTAAAAAAGCAAGTTTATTAAGTACCCTATGCTAATTATTTAATGCACTTGCTTTTTTACTTATTTTTTTTCATTAGAGTATATGCACACATTATCTTTTCTTTGGTTTTGTTTGTTTCCATGGCCAGTGTGAACATGCTTTTACATCATGCATGTTATTCAAGTTATACTTCGGCTCTGTTTTGTATTCATTACAAATAGGGTGTTGCTCCCTTTTGACTGAGCTGAGCAGTTCATATATAGTCCCTCCAAAGCTGGGTGTCCGGTTGGGATCCGGTGACTCTCTGCCAGGATTCACACTAGGTAGGTTTTAACATTAGAGAGTGTAGGTACTGTCCCAATGGGTTACACCTTGTCGAGGTGGGACAGCTTTAGGCTATTGGCCCACGTAGCTTTTTAAAACGGTCAAATTCAAAACCGGACTCCTTCCCAGAAATCGCTATTTTTTCCCGCGCGATTTCACCGCGATTCTGTTCGCGATTTTGCCGCGATTTTCTCAAGCACTTTCCAAGCGATTTGAAGCATCGCTTGGAAAGTGATTGACAGGTTGGTCACACTCGTCTAACATAGTGTTTGACAAGTGTGAGCAGCTTTTTACTATTGAGGCCGCCTATGCGGCATCAATAGTAAAAGATAAAATGTTAAAAATGATAAAAAAATAAAAAAATCGGGGTATATTTACCTTCCGACGTCCCGCGCTGCCATCCCGGGCCTCAGCGTTCCCAGCGATGCCTTGCGACACCTGTGATGACGTTGGTCTCGCGTTACTATAGCGATCTCGCGAGACCGCTAGAGTCACGCGAGACTACGTCATCACAGGACCTTGCTGCAAGGCATTACTGGGAACGCTGATGCCCGGGATGGCAGCGCGGGACGTGGGAAGGTAAATATACCCGATTTTTTATTCTTTTTTTTTTTACAGGAGTATGGTACCCAGGGCCTGGAGGACAGTCTCCTCTCCTCCACACCATGGGTACCAACCGCACAAGAGACGCTTAACTTCCCACATGGTGGGCATAGCCACATGCGGGAAGTACGTGATTCTCATGCATTCCTATGGGTGCGGAATCGCGGCAATTCTTTGCGATTCCGCACAAAAGAATGATCATGCTGCGATTTTTTCCGCGATGCGATTCCGCCGCGTAAAAAAGCGCAGCATTAGCACAGCATGTGCGGAATGCCATAGGAATGCATGGGGTGCGTCATGTACAAGATTTTTAAACGTTTTCGCGCCGAAAATTGGGGCAAAAACGCTTAAAAATCACATCGTGGGCACAGCCTTATGCTTTTTTTTTTAATCAAAAACAGTGTTTACTAAGTACCCTATATTAATTACACAGGTCAACGAAAAAAAATTTTTTTTCTGGTGTCCAAAATATTTTAATGAATTTGGGGTATTTTTGGGGTGCTGATTCTGAATATGTCATCAGTTTTGCCAGATTGGCTCAAGTTTTTGAGATTTTTGGTATCTTATTTATAGCACTTGTTGGTAAATGCGACGCATCATCTCATTAATTTCTTTGGATTAGTACTTGAACTGAGCAGTTCTCAATATAGTTTTGTGTTAATTAGTGTTCTAAAAGTTTGTTCATAGCTTGATTTTTGCACTAACTTTATGTTGTTGTCTGTTTTCCAGTGAAAAGCATGAACTCATCATGAAGAAGTTGTCTTAACGATCCAGACTCATTCTGTTACATTTGTGGTGAATATACACTGCCAAAACATAGAAGAAACATAACAGACTTCGTAAAAAAAGTGTATTTTGCCTATTTTGGGGTTATGCTTGGGGACCAAGACAAGTTTTGGGCACCACACATAGTGTGCAAAGCATGTATCGAATTATTACGAAAATGGAGCAAAGGACAAAGAAAAAGCTTCAAATTTGGTGTTCCAATGGTGTGGAGAGAGCCAAAAAATCATCATGATGACTGTTATTTCTGTGCAGTGCAAGTGCAAGGATTCAATAAGCATAAGAAACGAAAATGGGAGTAACATGGAATCTGCAAGAAGGCCTGTCCCTCATTGTGAAGATGTGCCTGTACCTGTGTTTACCATAAATAACAGTCATCATGATGATTTTTTGGCTCTCTCCACACCATTGGAACACCAAATTTGAAGTTTTTTCTTTGTCCTTTGCTCCATTTTCGTAATAATTCGATACATGCTTTGCACACTATGTGTGGTGCCCAAAACTTGTCTTGGTCCCCAAGCATAACCCCAAAATAGGCAAAATACACTTTTTTTACGAAGTCTGTTATGTTTCTTCTATGTTTTGGCAGTGTGTATTCACCACAAATGTAACAGAATGAGTCTCTATCGTTAAGACAACTTCTTCTTGATGAGTTCATGCTTTTCACTGGAAAACAGACAACAACATAAAGTTAGTGCAAAAATCAAGCTATGAACAAACTTTTAGAACACTAATTAACACAAAACTATATTGAGAACTGCTCAGTTCAAGTACTAATCCAAAGAAATTAATGAGATGATGCGTCGCATTTACCAACAAGTGCTATAAATAAGATACCAAAAATCTCAAAAACTTGAGCCAATCTGGCAAAACTGATGACATATTCAGAATCAGCACCCCAAAAATACCCTAAATTCGATGAAATATCTTTGGCACCAAAAATGCTGTTGACCAGTGTTATTTAATGTATTTGCTTTTTTACTTATTTATTTTCATTGGGTATATGCAAACATTGTCTTTTCTTTGGTTTTGTTTGTTTCCATTTCCAGTGTGAACATGCTTTTACTTCATGCATGTTATTCAAGTTATACTTCGGCTCAGTTTTCAGTTTTTTTTTATACACAGTATAGTGCAGCCCCCCACACACATAGTATAGTGCAGTCCCCTACACACAGTATAGTACAGCCCCCCACACAATATAGTGCAGTCCCCCCACATACACAGCATAGTGCAGCCCCCCACATGCACAGTATAGTGCAGCCCCCACACAGTATAGTGCAGTCCACCCCATAAAGTATCGTGCAGCAGACACACACTCACTATAATGCATACACATACATACTATAATGCATACACATATAATACCTCTCCTCCTCGTTCCCCAGCTACTCTGGCTTCTGCAGAGCATCTGATCAGATCCATACCGCTGACACATGCTGCTGAGTCAGAGACAGAGGGGGAGTGATGGGAAAGGCAGCGTCATATGATGCTCTGTCCTCCATCACTGCTTTCAACTGTATTGGGATCTATGATGCCGAGAAGTTGAATGTGCGATGCGGGGGGAGGAGGTGTGGCACATAGCTTACTCAGAGGTCCCATAGCAGCTAGCTGGGGGCCCCTGGAGGCACCAGGGCTCCAGGCGGCTGCCTAGTCTGCCTGCCCCTAACGTCGGCCCTGTCAGCAGCATATCTGCAGTTTTTTCCAGGCAAAGTACTGCTGAGAAGAATACACTCCACATAGTCCTTGCTAGAGCATAATGCAGCCTCATATAGTATAATGTAGCCCCATATAGTATACTGCAGCCCCATAGAGTGTAATGCAACCCCATAGAGTATAATGCAACCCCATGGAGTATAATGCAACTCCATAGAGTATAATGCAGTCCCATACAGTATAATGCAGTCCCATAGAGTATAATGAAGCCCCATAGAGTTCCGTAGGAAGTTGGCCCAGCAACCCGATCTAGGCTGGGGAGTAAAAGCTACAGGTGTATGGTTACGACTTATGCTGTCACTGAAAGAGCCCCCCTTTTCATTGACGACCACTAACCACTCCACAGCTGCAGGTCAACACTCAGTGGTGGTACGAAAACCCAGGGCCTGCTGGCTATTTAATGAGGGAAACTGCTGTTTCCACTTGTCATGTAGATATAGGCATGACTGCTCAGCTTTCAGGGGGGGGACACCCAGCAGCAAGGTGTACTTGTCCGGCAAACAAAGCACCTACAAGGCAGAACACTGATGAGTGTCTTGGACACCCGCTGTTTATATTGGAAACCAGCTTGCTCGCTGGTCCTGATCACTGGAGGGGCTGTCTATGTGAAAGCTCACCAGGGATCAGCTAACTATGTCCCAGCAATCCCATCCACGTCGGATCGTTGGTGGGATCGCTGGGACATTGATACGTGTAACAGGGCCCTTAGGCTCACTCGCTGGTTGAAAACAGACTTACTAGTTTGGAAAACATTTCAACAGTCTAAGGCTACTTTCACACTTGCTTTGTTTTGCAGCGCGTTTTTCCCGCAAAAAAACGCATAGAAAAAACGCATACAAACGCATACAAATGCTGCGTTTTTTTCAAGCATTTTTATGAGCATGCATGAAAAAAACGCAGCGTTTTTATGCGTTTGTATGCGTTTTTAGTGCGTTTTTACCGCGTTTGCGTTTTTTTCCAACATTAGTTGGCCCCTCACATTAACCCAAGCCATGACTTTACTAACCCTAACCCTAACCCTTAACCAAACCATACCCTAACCCTAACCCTTAACCAAACCATACTAACCCTATCCCTAACCCTTAACCAAACCCTACTAACCCTACCCAAACCCTAACCCTAAACCCTAACTAACCCTAAACCCTAACCCTTAACCAAACAATACTAACCCTAACCTAAACCCTAACCCTAACCCTAAATCCCCTTAACTAACCCTAACTCTAACCCAAACCCCTAAATTCCATTGTCTAACTAATGGTCAACAAAAAAACGCATGCGCAAAAAACCGCATACATGAGCATGCCAATGCGCACATATGCGCACCCATAGACTTATAATGGGTGTCTTGCTGTAAAAAAACGCATTGCGCGCGCATGCGTTTTTTTGAGGCAAGTCGGACGCCCAAAAAATGCAACAGGATGCATTTTGTGCACCCAAGCGCACACCACAAAAAAACGCATGCGCGGAAAAACGCATACAAACGCATGTGTATGCGCACATAAGCGCATCCCATGCAAAATATAGGGAAAAAAACGCATGCGTTTTTAGCGCTAAAATACAGTGCAAAAAAACGCAAGTGTGAAACCAGCCTTACAACGGCCATACCTCCGTCATGGCAAAAGAGATATCAAGCAAGGACCTAGGGATCGCAGTAGAAGGATGTTACAAAGAGGGTTTTGCAGCAATCTGCAAAAACCAATGGTGCAAAGACAGTTGGCCCAGAGCTATGGACTACATCAGGTTGGTGGCACAATCCTGCACTGTTAGAAATTTTCGCAATAGTATCATCGGTGGAGCTATGGGGGACACAGTAGAGAAACACGAACATTTGATTTCAAACGAAAAATCCAGTTATCGCAAAGAGCTTAAAACATATGTCTTCTGCATCCCCATACTTATTCGCTCTCTTACGCCAGCTAGCACTACTATGCTTGCAAAACAACATCTGGTGCTGAGCCAAATAAGTGGCAGATGTAGACGATAATCTCATTAACTCAATGTTACCTTCTGACTGGCAGGCCTTCGAGAGTCCTTCTCCACAATGCACAACCATTGGGTGCCCAGTGTCCTCCATCCCTATGGGACACAGTAGCCAATCATTGATGCCATTAATATGCACCTCGGTTACACCGGCTACCTGGCAGGTCTATGGTATGGCTTGAGAGGAGTGGTGCTCCCCAATTCATGTTAGGCCCTTCGATAAGTACAACTGAGTGAGTTGCGAAGTGTTGATGGAATTTTTGATTTGGCTCAAAGAGGGGCGTTGGGTACATCAGCACAATGGCAATTATCCGGAATAGCCTTTTTCTTTCAACTACTGGGGTGGGTGGAGGTTACAAAGTTCTTTTTCATCAAACAAGCCATTAAAGGCTGGAAAAAGCTTCAACCGAATCAGGAATTATAAATTACTAGCTGAAGAGCCCGGCGCTGCCCGGGCATAGTAACTAACTACGGTTAGTTATAACAAATTAGGACTATATCTATATATATAAAGCTGAGTGTAGAGCCCCGCTTGCTCCGCATAGCCACATTCAATATAATATCCCACATCATCCCGTCACCCAGAGCCACCTGACTACTACCCCTAATATCTCACATCATCCCAGCAGCCAGAGCCACCGGACAACTACCACCAATATCCCACATCATCCCGTCACAGCCGCTGGACTACTACCCCTAATATCCCACATCATCCCGTCAGCCAGAGCCACCAGACAACTACCACTAATATCTCACATCATCCCGTCACAGCCGCTGGACTACTGCCCCTAATATCCCGCATCATCCCGTCAGCCAGAGCCACCGGACTACTACTCCTAATATCACACATCATCCCATCAGCCAGAGCCACCGGACTACTACCCCTAATATCCCGCATCATCCCGTCAGCCAGAGCCACCGGACTACTCCCCCTAATATCCTGCATCATCCCGTCAGCCTGGGGTAAGAACCAAAGCGCTGAGTGGAACGGTCCTAACTTCCATACCAGGGATCCCTTTAAGAGAGGCCTGGCGTCAGAACCAGAGCGCTGAGTGGATTTGCCCTGATTTCCATACCAATGATCCCTTTTATAGAAGCCTGGGGTGAGAATCAGAGCGCTGAGAGATTTACCCTAACTTCCATACCGGAGATCCCTTTAAGAGAGGCCTGGGATCAGAACCAGAGCGCTGAGTGGATTTGCCCTGACTTGCATACCAATGATCCCTTTAATAGAACCCTGGAGTCAGAATCAGAGCGCTGAGGGATTTTCCCTAACTTCCATACAGGAGATCCCTTTAAGAGAGGCCTTGGGTCAGTACCAGAGCATTTGAAGGCAAATGTCCTGACTTCCATACCGGGGATCCCTTTAAGAGAGGCATGGGGTCAGTACCAAAGTGCAGAGTGGATTTGCCCTCACTTTCATACCGGGGATCCCTTTAAGAGGGGCCTTGGGTCAGAACCAGAGCTCTGAGTGGATTTGCCCTAACTTCCACACCGGGGATCCCTTTAAGAAAGCCTTGGATCAGAACCAGAGCGCTGGATGGATTTGCCCTGACTTGCATACCAATGATCCCTTTAATAGAACCCTGGGGTCAGAATCAGCGCTGAGGGACTTGCCCTAACTTCCGTACAGGAGATCCCTTTAAGAGAGCCTGGGGTCAGTACCAGAGAATTTGAAGGCAATTGCCCTGACTTCCATACTGGGGATCCCTTTAAGATAGGCATGGGGTCAGAACCAAAGCACTGGATGGATTTGCCCTGCCTTCCATACCGGAGATCCCTTTAAAAAAGGCCTGGGGTGGTTCAGTACCAAAATGCTGAGTGGATTTGACCTAACTTGCATACCAATGATCAATTTAAGAGACCCTGGGGTCAGAACCACAGAGCTGAGTGGAACTGTCATAACTTCCATCCCTTTAAGAGAGGCCTGGGGTCAAAACCAAAGCCCTGGATGGATTTGCTCTGACTTCCATACCAATGATCCCTTTAAGAGGGAAGATGTGCCTATAGGATGGAGGATGTGTGGGATTCATTTCTGTCATGTGCTCTCTGCTCCTTTCAGGGGGGCAGACAATGGCTGGGAGCTTATGTTTCCGGGGATGCTAAATTTCTCCCACCATGTCAGTGTCTGCTGAGGTGTTGTCAAGTGGGAAAACTTGCTCATAGCAACCAATCACAGCTCAGCTTCTTTTAACCAGCTCTGGTGAAATGAGAGATGCTTAGTGATTGGTTGCAAGGAAAACTGTTGTTCATAGCAACCAATCACAGCTCAGCTTCTTTTGAACAGCGCTGGTGTAATGAAAGATGCTTTGTGATGGGTTGGTGATACCCACATACATTCAGTTTTACATATAGAGATAACAAAATCACTTATACGACCTGCTGCTAGAATGCTGCCCCTCCATAGCAGCCCTTGGTAACAGTTGACAGGCGGTCGCAGTGATGTGAAAAGTAGAACTTGTGAGTATTGCACTTTATGTTTTACCATTTTAAGCTTTTGGTAAAAAAAATTCAAGGACCTGAATAACACTTAAAAAATTATACTAGACAGCAAACTTTCTACTACATCAAACTAGATTCGCAGAAGGTAGAATAACTGAACATGAAATATTAAAAATGTCATATATTGGCTGCTTTCTACTTTATATCATTTATTGCAATAGAGCAAGAAAGAGGATAAAAAAGCTTTGGTTACTATTTAATCAAGCCGAATTAATACATCTCATCTGAGTTCTACATGTCACAGACTGTATGTTTTTTATAAAAATGAAAAATACACATAAAATAATTATTCATTGTGAAGGCAAAATATTTCATAGGGTGGAGTATTATTGTAAATGAGATTAGCATTATTTTGTGTAATTTTAAGGATATTGAGGGAAAAAAATAGCTCCTCTTTGTCTCATTCAACATCTATATGAATAAAGCTGAAAACACAGCTTGCCATTTTAATTACACCACAGATGCAAGGATCAGATAGGACCATCTGACTGCCAGATGGTAGGAAATCTATAAGTGGATAGATTCGGAATCCATATCTCAGTTATTTGTAATTAATGCGTTCAAGATTAGAACTATCCTGTTAATGGCATTTATATTCAATTTAACAAGTATGTTGACTTCCAAATTAAGTACATGTGTTTATTAAGCAATCCATTTAAAATTCTAAAAATAGCAAGAGAATGGAAAACTGTTTTATATTTTCCGATCATTTATAGTCAGTCATTTGGAAAATAAAATGGAGCAGACGTTAGTTTGGAGTGGAGGTTGTTCAGAAAACATGCGCATGTGTCATATCACATAAGGATATACATTTTTTTTTCCTACTTATACCCTTGTCCAAAAATGTTGTGTTGGAGAGTATGAAATGTTCCAAAAGACACAAAAAACATTGGGATATACAGGTGTTGCTCACAAAATTAGAATATCATCAAAAAGTTAAGTTATTTCAGTTCTTCAATACAAAAAGTGAAGCTCATATTTCTATTGTTATTGATTATGGCTTACAGCCAATGAAAACCCAAAAGTCTTTATCTCAGTAAATTAGAATACTTTATAACATCAGCTTGAAAAATTATTTTAAAAACCGCAATGTTTGTAAATGAAATGTATGTTCAGTAATGAAATGAAATGAAATGAAATGAAATGTATGTTCAGTAAATGCACTCAATACTTGGTTCTGGCTCCTTTTGCTTAAATTACTGCATCAATGCGGTGTGGCATGGAGGCGTTCAGCCTGTGACACTGCTGAGGTGTTATGGAAGCCTAGGTTGCTTTGATAGCAGCCTTCAGCTCGTCTGCATTGTTGGGTCTGGTGTCTCTTATCTTCCTCTTGACAATACGCCATAGATTTTCAATGGGGTTAAGGTCAGGCGAGTTTGCTGGCCAATGAAGCTCAGGGATACAGTTGTTTTAAAGCCAGGTATTGTTACATTTGGCAATGTGGACAGGTGCCAAGTCCTGCTGGAAAATGAAATTTCCATCTCCAAAAAAGCTTGTCGGCAGAGGGAAGCATGCAGTGGTCTAAAATTTCCTGGTAGATGGCTGCGCTGACTTTGGTCTTGATAAAATACAATGGACCTACACCAGCAGATGACATGGCTCCCCAAAAAATCACTGATTGTGGAAACTTCACACTAGACCTCAAGCATCTTGGATTCTGTGCCTCCCCACTCTTCCTCCAGACTCTTAGACCTTGATTTCCAAATGAAATGCAAAATTTACTTTCATCTGAAAACATCACCTTGGACCACTGAGCAACAATCCAGTTCTCTTTCTCCTTGGCCCAGGTGAGACGCTTCTGGCGTTGTCTATTGTTCATGAGTGGCTTGACACAAGAAATGCGACATTTGTAGTCCATGTCCTGGATACGACTGTGTGTGGTGGCTCTTGAAGCAATGACTCCAGCAGCAGTCCACTCCTTGGGAATCTCCCCAAAGTTTTTTAATGGCCTTTTCTTAACAATCCTTTCAAGGCTGTGGTTATCCCGGCTGCTTGTGCACCTTTATCTACCACACTTTTTCCTTTCACTCAACTTTCTATTAATATGTTTTACTACAGCACTCTGTGAACAGCCAGCTTCTTTAGCAACAACCTTTTGTGGCTTACCCTCCTTGTGGAGTGTGTCAATGACTGCCTTCTTTCAAGTCAGCAGTCTTCCCCATGATTGTGGAGCCTACTAAAACAGACTAAGGGACCTTTTTAAATGATTAGGAAGCCTTTGCAGATATTTTTGCTAATTTACTAAGATAATGACTTTTGGGTTTTCATTGGCTGTAAGCCATAATCCTCAACATAAACAAAAATAAACACTTGAAAAAGACCACTCTGTTTGTAATGACTCTATATAATGTATGAGTATCACTTTTTGGATTGAAGAACTAAAATAAATTACCTTTTTTATTATATTCTAATTTTGTGAGAAGCACCTGTAACTGAATTTACCAGTGCAGCTGTCCTGGTTACAGTATATGTCAGAACTGCATTGCAAACAATACAATTCAACAAGGCATGACGTAGAATAATTTTACAAAAATGTCAAAATCTGAATTTTACTTCCACTAACTGGGCACCTCAAATATAGCAACCATTTCCGCTTCTGTTTATGAATTTGCTTCTTTTGTGGTTCCTTGTTGAGTTCTCCACCAGAGAGACCTCTCGTCATCACTTTTTTCTGTCCTGACATTCCTTCATTCCTTCTGATCCTTATATTTCTAATGCATGTATAGATTAACACATATTCCACATTTTCTTTAATAGGATGAAATATTTGGGCATTTTTACTTTGGCTTGCAGAAGAATTCCATTCATGTTGCGACAATATTTTCCTCTATTGTCAGATGCACTTTAATCTCTATCCTAAACTTTGTACTAGAGTTGAGTGAATTACCAATATTCAGTTCGGGCGAAGAGTGTCTTTGCAATAACCGTCGAACATAGCCGAACACCATTAGAGTCAATGGGAGTAGAAATGAGCAAATATGTTCCGAAATGATCGTCAAACGGAAATTTGGCACGAATAGGGTACCAATATGGTATGAGTATGGCAAATTTGGATTCGGCGATCATTTCCGAACATATTCGCTCATCTCTACTTTTCACAGATTTTAATTGGCTTTACACAACTCGGTGTCCTTCTCTATGTTTCCTTTGTACTTTTTCAATCCTCTCAAAAGTGTCATCTCATCACCTTTTGTGATATATTTTTCTCTCGATTGACTGTTTCGCGAAAGTGTTTAAATGATTGAAATTGTTTCCTGCCAAGCGATGAGTGTATCACATTACGGTAAAAGGAAAACTTTCTCTAGCACACAAGAGCACTCCAGCGATAAAGCGTTTCTGTTCTTTATAATGTCATCTCAGGATTAAATTGACTTTCGTGGTGCAGATATAAAAGAACATTTTACAAACCATTAAACAATGAACCAGAACCAAAAGCCCTTGATACGTCTTCACAGGCAATGTTGTCATATATTCTATATTGTCTTTTCTGAGATGTATTTGCTTGGTGAATGCTGTATGTTTAGCCACATATTAGCAGTGCCACAATATTGATTTTACACAGTTATACAAAGTTTTTCCTGGCTATAAATTGGTAAATTGTTATCAAACATACTGTAGTTAAGGAATGAAAAATCTGACATACACCACAATGTATAGTAGTTGTGAAAAAAGGCTCCTGTAGAGAATGTGAACATGACATCCTTTAGACGCCGGTATACCTGCAAAGCTTTCCTAGGCAAAGAGGCTTCAGGAGATTATTGGTAGAGCATTTCCTGAAATGTTTTCACTGGCATTTATTCCATCATTTTTCAGCTCCGCCAACGATGTCTTTTATTTTACTTAAAATTTAAATAGCAAGCGGCTCTCAGGAGAAAGTTGTCCAAAGAATGAACATGCTACTTCCTTTACCAGCTTCATTTTTACATTGCTGTAGACTATATTCTCTCATTGTAGCATTATTTATTAGAGCTTTTTCAGGCGAATTCAAGATGGCATGCACTTGAAAAAGATGTTGTGTGCACATGCAGTGGGTACGGAAAGTATTCAGACCCCTTTAAATTTTTCACTCTTTGTTTCATTGCAGCCATTTGGTAAATTCAAAAAGTTTATTTTTTTCTCATTAATGTATACTCTGCACACTATCTTTACTGAAAAAAACAATTTATTAAAAAAAGAAATACTGAAATATCACATGGTCATAAGTATTCAGACCTTTTGCTCAGTATTGAGTAGTAGCACCCTTTTGAGCTAGTACAGCCATGAGTCCTCTTGGGAATGATGCAACAAGTTTTTCACACCTGGAAAAACAGCTCCCATCATCCGACACCTGCTGCCGCTATTAACAGCGAGAGCAGGAGCGGCTGATGGGTGTATTCATTAGCAGCTCCTGCACTGTAAATAAATAATTAAAATAAAATCTGGTGTGGGTTCCCCTGTATTTTTTTTTAAACTGTAATTTTTTAAAAAATGCTACAAATTTTAACAAGTGAAATTAAATTCAGAAAACACTTACAGTACATCCAGAGGCACAGAAAATAAAAGAAATTACAGAGACGGGGTAATACAGAGGGCAATATAAGGAAGATCAACCTAAAATAACAGAATGTTCAGATGCAATCCATAAGCTGAGCCCATGGAAATTCAATATACTGAACAAAGTTAGGTATTGTAAGTCCCAACATTCCCCAAACAGTATAGTCATGAATACAACCTCTAATGACAGACAAAAAGACAAGACACACACATCAAGGAAGGGGGAAAAGAGGTGAAAAGTAATTCAAGAAGAGAATGAACCAAGCATTTAGAAGATGACATATTCATTACTCTGAGCCCAGACGTAATCCCATGGAGCCCAAACAGAATCAAAGCGATCCACTCTCGCAGTCAAAAGAGCCATCATATGTTCCATTCTCCTGATGTCAATAATTCTGCATAATAGGTATTGATATGAGGGAGGGGAGATTTGCTTCCAGTTGAGAGCAATCAGGAAACCTAACGGCTGTGAGAATGTGTAATAACATCTTGGCTCAATTTTTCCCCATTCCCTTGGGAGTAATATTTAACAGACATATAATTGGCTCCATTCTCACCTCCACATTGAAAACCTTGGAAATCAACAGTCTTACCTCCTCGCAGAAACCCGTGATCCCAGGACAAGACCAAAAAAAGATATTGTGTGCCCACATTAGAGCCACACTGCCAACCCATATTTGAAATTGAGGGGTTCAATCTGTGGAGGAGGTCAGGAGTATGAAACCAGAACATTAGAATTTTATATTGATTTTCCTTGTAAAGTGTGCAGATAGTAGGTCGCCCTCCCAGGGCTGTGGGGTACTCGGTACCGGGCCGGTGTCAGCGGGATGTGTCACAGCAGCGGTGACCCGGTCCGTGGTCCTGGGCACCCAATGTAAAAAGGGGAGATTGAATGGTGGAATGTAGTTAATGGAATAGTTCGTGACGCCACCTGTGGTGTTCGGCAAGAGAGATGTTAGGCCGACGCTGCATGCAGATCCTCTGGGACTGATGGTATGGTGCAGCAAAGATGTAAAAGCTCCCCACAGGTGAAGCTGTAGTCCCAGGGCAGTGTAGATGTGGTTGGCACGGGGATGTAGCGGTGCCGGAAGGGTAGGAAGCAGGGTGCAATTTCTGTACCTTTACTTGATAAGTGCAGTCCTGGGTCCTGATTACAGATGGTACCGGAGCAGGCTAGCCAGGAAGCAACTCAGGGATTCTCTCTCAGCAGACGGGCAGTGCAGTCTCCTTCCTAGCGCTTAATTCAGTGAAGTACTCCTAATACTGAGTTACACTGAAGTTCCTCTCAATTCTCTTCTATTCTCACTCCTCGTATGGCAGACAGCTGTAGCCACTATTCCTCTCTTGGCTCACTCCGTGCTGTTGTGCCTCCGAGTCTTAGATGGGGGTAGTGCATTTACAGCCTCCTACTCCTCTGGTGTCTGTTGCAGGATCATTAGCATCCATACAACCGTGGAGACCAGGCTCCAGTTCATGCGCTCTCACTGGAGATGAGCCTTTCCTCTCTGCTCAATCTCCGCGCTTCTTCCACATGTCTGCACACTTCACCTTCCGCAGACTAACTAACCACTCCTTCCTCTTGGCCCTCAGAGAGGACTCCTCCCCTTAATTCTGGTTCAGAGTCCCCCCTGCTGGACTGGAGTGGAACTGTGTTGCATGTATTGGTTAACTGCGAGAGAGACCCTTCATTGCCTCCAAGCCTGACATTACCCTCCCTGGAGAAAGGCAATGCCATTGTGACGGCCATACTCCTGGGGGTGCCACATTCCCCCTAGTGCAAGTCAGCACTCCTGGGCTGAACAAGACATGAAAAACATATAAACAGTTAGACAATGTGAACAATTATAATTGGACAAGATTTGAAAAATGAAAAATGTACAAAAACCACAAGCTCCAAAAACAGTCCTATGATGACAAGTCCAAGCATCAATGTCCATGGTCCATTCCTGGGCAAATGGTGAACTATTTACAAAGAAAGTTTTTGACCACACACAAGTCCTGTGGTTCAGTATCTATGAAACAAGGTAAAACTGGAAAATTTTAAAGGAAACTCTCACAGGTTACCTGTAGGCACAAAGCTTGAGAACAGTTACATATATACATACATCTTAGCAGTCATATTACTTTATATGCGGAACCTAATGGGTGGTATACCTTGTGTGGTACGGGTAGACCTGCGTAATACTGGTGTAGTGTGTAATGCACTGGATACACTACTGGTGGTTCTGCATGGCACAGGGATACTAGATTGTCTAGGAACTCTTAGACTCACCATGGACATAACAGGTTCACCACTGGCAGGGCGAGGGTTCTCTGGCTCCACTGGTGGTGTGGCATCTGCTGCCTGATTTTCCTGATCCTCAGGATTTTCTTGAATCACATCTTCCTGTGCTATCAATTGGGGAAATGTCAACACTGGCACCACTATAGCATCATTTACTTTAGTTCAACTTGCAGGGAATTCTCCAAGTATAGTGCTGACCTTTTCTTCTTCTCTGGATTGGATGTTATCTTGTTCTTCCATTCTTTCTCTTAACTGGTCAGGGCATAATTTCAAATGATCCCTTGATACGGCTGCTGAGGTTTCTCCTCCGTCTTTACTAATAAGACACACCTTGGTATTGTCAAAATTTGAGGGTAGAATGGTGTAAGGTTCAGCTTCCCATTGGTCATCCAATTTATGCAGTCTTCTTTTCCTCTTGTGGACTTGTTCTCCCAGTGACAAGGGAACTGCAGGTGCATGCTGATTGTAGTTCCTTTCTTGCTTTTGTCTTGCCTGAGCTAGACTCTTCTCCACACACTCTTGTACTCTACGGTACGGTTATTGTCTTTCTGCATCCCAGAAAGATCACTCTTTCTCTGCCATTCTGTACCTGCGACAGTACTGCTCCCAGTCCCACGTTGCTGGCATCAGTATACAACACGAAGGGCTTGTCATAATCTGGGTAGACCAGAACTTCATCTCCTGTGAGAGCCATCATCAGTCGGGTGAAGGACCTCTCCAATTCCTCAGTCCATTCAAATGTGGAATTCTTCTGTTTGGCTTTCTTAGACTGTCCCACCAGAAGATTTTGCATAGGAGTGGCTTTTTCAGTGAAGCCTTGGATGAACCTTCGGTAGTAGCCTACCAACCCGAGGAATTGCCGTACTTCATGGAGGTTGCTGGGCATCGGCCAGTCCCGGATGACTGTGACTTTGTCAGGATCTGGTGCCACAGCTTCTGCACTCACCACATGACCGAGGTACTGTACCTTGGGCTTCAGGAGGTGGCATTTGGAAGGCTTCACCTTCAGGCCAAAGTTGGACAAGGCTTCAAACACCTCAGCCTGGTGCTCCAGATGGTCTTCATAAGTCTTGTAGAAAACAATGACATCACCAAGGTACAACAGGACTGTCTCAAAGTTCATGTGTCCCAGGTACTCTCCCTTTTCGTACATCAACCACCCCTCTGGCTGTCAGGACAGTGGGCCTGCTATCAGAGTATACTGGTTCTACCAATGCCTGGTAATCTTTCCCTCTGAGACCTATGGCTGCCCGACACCAAATCAACATTTCACATCTGGGCGGTATTGCAATGGGGAAGGGATCACTCATTCTGACACTGCCAATTTCTCCGCCAGAGAGTTCTACCTGTTGTCTTTGCATCAGGGCTCTGATCTCCTTCTGCAGGACTCGTTGTTCACTGGAACCAGCTGTCTCAGCCACCTGTTGCAACAAGACAATAACCTTGGAAAGACAATTTTCAATTACATTGGTACCAAGAGTCATCATGGGATTACATTCACGTCGATCAATATCCACAACTATCAGACCTTGAGATTTTTGCTCTACCCGACCCACTTTAACAGTAATCTCTTTACATCCAATCTGCGGCAAAGACTGAACATTACTGGCAACTACGGTCAGTTTATCAGTTGGGCCACAGGTAAGTTCAGAATCAGCCCAATACCTCTTGTAAAGAATGTACGGCATAGTGGTCACCTGGGAGCCATTGTCCAGCAGAGTGTTCATGGGGATACCGTCAATCACCACTGGAAGGATTGGTCTCCCTCCAACATACTTGGCTCTCCAATTCTTTGGGCCTGGGGATCCTATTCCTGGGGGTTGGCCCTCTGCCCCAGGGGTTGCTCATTTAAAGGACAGAATCTTGCAAGATGACCTGCCTTATAACAGCGACGAAAGATGGTACGTCCGTCCTGGTCATAGCGATCGTTGTTCCTCCCTCGTAGTGGCGGAATCCTCTTCCTCCGGAGCCATGGGACATCCTCTGGCCTGAAGTCAGCTGGATCTTTTCCTTGGAGGACACTTACAGGGACTGCACAGTTTTAGTAAGTGCAGCCATTCCTTTGGTCAACTCCTGGACCTGAAGACGCAGGTCTTCAGTTGGATCTTTATCCAGAATCTGTGCATCAGCCTCCACAGGGATGGAAGGGAAAGACGTTGCTTCCTGATGGTAGGTGATCGCTGGGCGCCTAGGGGGAGCTGGACGGCTGTCAGTGGATTCCTGCAGTACCCGAATAGCCCTGTCCTTGAAATCAGCAATGTCCAGATCAGGGTTTTGCAGGGTTATGATGCGCAACTGTCCTCTGTGGATACTGGATAGGAGTCCTTCAATGAACTGCTCCTTTAACAGTTTATCTTCCTCCTTCACACTGTCAGGATCAACTCACTTAACTGCTCACAGCGCCTCCTGCAGGTTAAGAGCATAGTCCCTTATACTGTCCTGCACCTTCTGTTTACATCCAAAGAATCGCATCTTGATTTCAGCTGCAGTGCGGGTGTCAAAGGTGCTTCTCAGCTTGGCTAGAACCTTTTTAACATTCTCTTTATCAGTGTCCTGCCAGGCTTTCACCTCTCTCTGTGCTGCACCTGTCAGTTGTCCAATAAGGATGTGCACTTTCTGGCTTTCAGACAGGGGGTATACTTGAAACAAACTCCACAGTCTCTCTTTAAATTCACTCAGGGTATGGGACTCATCCGAGTACTGCGGTAGCCAGGCCGCACCCGGTATGTAGGGCATAGACAGCGGCATTATGGGGACCTCTGTGGTGGGCGCTACTCCTTGCGGAGTGGAGTGGTTGGCGGCGGCGTCCGCCGCTGCATTGCTGTGTGGCGCAGACATTCTCTTCCCCCCCAGTTAACGTTAGCCAGGGCCGGGGTTGGGTGAGCTTTCCGGCGGCCGCTTTGCAGGCCCGATGCTCCGGGCTGTAGGCCTCAGTTCCTCCCACTTCTGGCGCACTTTTTCCTCTTCCCGCGCGGGACCTCACTGCTTCGCGCTCTCTGAGGGGCTCCTCCCATGAAGGCCTGCCCCTTTTCTTCCCGCGTGCGCCAGTCAACTGGATAATGGCGGCGATGGCGCCAATTTCACACAGTTGTTTACACAAACACAGTGTATGGCACACAGGACCCGGGGGTTACCGGGCTCCGTAATCCTGTTCGTGACGCCAAAATTGGGTCGCCCTCCCTGGGCTGTGGGGTACTCGGTATCGGGCCGGTGTTAGCGGGATGTGTCACAGCAGCGGTGACCCGGTCCGTGGCACTGGGCACCCAATGTAAAAAGGGGAGATTGAATGGTGGAATGTAGTTAATGGAATAGTTTGTGATGCCACCTGTGGTGTTCGGCAAGTGAGATGTTAGGCCGACGCTGCACGCAGATCCTCTGGGACTGATGGTATGGTGCAGCAAAGATCTAAAAGCTCCCCACAGGTGAAGTTGTAGTCCCAGGGCAGTGTAGATGTGGTTGGCACGGGGATGTAGCGGTGCCGGAAGGGTAGGAAGCAGACAAAGACACAGCGGGGTGCAATTTCTGTAACTTTACTTGATAAATGCAGTCCAGGGTCCTGATTACAGATGGTACTGGAGCAGGCTAGCCGGGAAGCAACTCAGGGATTCTCTCTCAGCAGATGGGCTGTGCAGTCTCCTTCCTAGCGCTTATTTCAGTGAAGTACTCCTAGTACTGAGTTACACTGAAGTTCCTCTCAATTCTCTTCTATTCTCACTCCTCGTATGGCAGACAGCTGTAGCCGCTATTCCTCTCTTGGCTCACTCCGTGCTGTTGTGCCTCCGAGTCTTAGATGTGGTAGTGCATTTACAGCCTCCTACTCCTCTGGTGTCTGTTGCAGGATCGTTAGCATCCATACAACCATGGAGACCAGGCTCCAGTTCATGCGCTCTCACTGGAGATGAGCCTTTCCTCTCTGCTCAAACTCCACGCTTCTTCCACACGTCTGCACACTTCACCCTCCGCAGACTAACTAACCACTCCTTCCTCTTGGCCCTCAAAGACCACTCCTCCCCTTAATTCCGGTTCAGAGTCCCCCCTGCTGGCCTGGAGTGGAACTGTGTTGCACGTATTGGTTAACTACGAGAGAGACCGTTCATTGCCTCCAAGCCTGACATTACCCTCCCTGGTGGAAGGCAATGTCATTGTGGCAGCCATACTCCCGGGGGCGCCACATTAGCGGACTTGGCTGCTTTATCCCAAATAATATTCCAGCTTTGAGTGATAGTCCCCTTCCCAAAATAGTCTCCCATTTGCACAAGTAAGAATATTTCAAATGTTGCCTATTCAGCTGAGAGCTCAATATTTTATATATGTTCAATATCAATCCTTTAGTCCACGACCCTCTTCTACAGATCCTCTCAAACCCAATCGGCAGAGAGACCCCAGTAGATCCATAAAGCGAAAAGACAAAGTATTTTACTGTATGTAGTGGTAAAATCCTATATTAGTAACAGCATACTTGGACTTGACTTCATCAAATGTCAAGAGCTCCAGCGTATCCCAGTCTTTAATGTCCGCAAACCTAAATAAGTCCACAGAAGACCAGGGGTGAGCCATCACATAATCAAAACTGTTTGGAAGCAAGGGTTGAAATATGAATAAAATCATTGGTGAGTTAGGGGAGGCCAAATTAAACCTCCTCTTACAAGAAAGCCAAATCTTCCTTGTAAACTGTAACGGACCCAATAGACCCTCCGGGGGTTCTAATGGTCTTATGTAACCATAATAGTGAGTTTGGGCGAGTTGGAGCCAAACACAATTTTTCTATTTCTGTCCACTTGTTGTATGCCCATAATGAGGCCCACAATAGAATTCTACGTAGGTGAGTGGCCCAATAGTACTTAATAATGTCAGGGACCGATAAACCCCTATGTGTTTTAAGGGAGACAAGGACACGCTAGGATATCGAATGACACTTGTCATTCCAAATTAACCTCAGCATAGTTGCTTGGAGGGATTTAAGTTCACTCATGGGGACTCTGTCTTGTAAGGTTTCAAAAAATAAATCAACTTAGGAAAGAGGGACATCTTAACTGAATTAATACAGCCAATCAGTGAAAGCGAGAGTGGTTTCCACCTATCCATCAGTCTATCAAAAGAGGTGGGAAGTTAGTGGTATATAGATTGCCATAAGAGGAAGACAGCTTACCTCCCAGTTATTTAATTCCTCCAGCTTCTATCTGAATTTAAAATTTAGTTTTAAGTGATCTAGTACATCAGGAGGGACATTCAATGGGAGGGCTTCTGTTTTTGAGGTATTTAGTTTATATCCCAATAATTCCCCATATTTAATATTTTCCATCAGGTTAAGGAGAGTAATATGAAGGTTGGTTAGGGTAAGAAGCACATAGTCTGCAAATAGAGAGATCTTTAACACTTTATTCCATACCTCAATTCCCAGTATGTTTGGATTTTGTCTTATCATTGCCGCTAGAGGTTCAATACATAAGTCATATAATATGGGGGATAAAACCTGGTGGGTACCATTTGATATTTTAAATGAGGGAGAAGTAATAAAAGGAAATTTAATAGAGGCTGTAGGGGAACTATACAGGACTCCTATAGCTGTCAGAAAGGGGCCCAAGAAGCCCCTTTCAGCACTGAAATCTCATCTCCCAAGATATTGATGCCGAGATCTCCAACTGCTCATGCGCCACCCCCCGGCGGCCATTTTCCTGGAGTCCACAGCACAGGAAACCACTGAACTGCGGGGGGCTCTGGCCTTTCACAAAATGTCGGCAGAGCCCTCCGCACCACCAGAGACCCCAGCAGCACCGCCGGATACCCCAGCAGCACCGTCGGGCATCCCCTCATCCCAGCCTGCAGCAACGGTATTGGTAAGGTATATATGCATTATAAGATGCACCCCCATTTCCTCCAAAATTTTGGGGAAAAAAAGTGTGTCTTATAATCCGTAAAATGCGGTAACTTCAAGGAATAAAGCACCATAATTCCAAGGAATAGAGAGCCTGGTCTGTGGCAAAAACCTGTGGAATATATCAATCCCACCAGGAAAAAGACAAAAAACAGATAAAATAATTGCAGCCACAGAAAAGATTTTCAGGGGGTCAGGTGGACGAAGCACAGTGCCCAGCCCGCACAGAGGAAAAACAAAAAAAAGGAAATAGTTCCCCTTTCAAAAGACAAGTTCAGTGCTCCCCCAGGCACATAACATTATTATTTTGTGGGATTTCCCGCCTTCATACAAAGAAAAAAGAAACAGTTTCTAAGCAAGTATGAAATATTATAAAGATGAGCCTGCACCGGTTAATGCTTAATAGTATACTAATACAACTTTTCAAAAATTAAGTCTTGCAATATAAAATAGAGAGAAAAAGGACAACATTATATTGAGTTCATTTGGGGTGTCAGCGAAGGCTTGTTGCTCCTCTCTCTCTATAAATTAATTAGCACCTGTACTCTTTTCCTCAATTCATTACCAGGCATTTGATCCTCAACACCCCCACTATGTACCTCCCGCTCTAACCCTAACCCCAATTCATTATATTTACATGCCCCTCCCACCTCAATTCATTGTCATGTCTTTCTCTCCCACCCTTTATTGATTATCAACTGCTCTACCCCACATTCAATACATCATTTACTTCCCCACTCTCAAAATTCATTATTTGTTCCCCCTGTAGATCATAATTTGCTCTCCCCAGCCCCCACCTTCAATTCATCATTTGCTTTTCTCACCCTCCACTTTCAATTAAATTGCTTTGCCCCGTCACTCACACTGAATTCATCATTTGCAGTCCCTCGTCCTCTCCCCCACTTCATCATTTGCAGTCCCCCACTTTAATTTGAAGTCCCCTTACTTCATTCATTGCAGTCCCTTATCACCCCCTCACTTCATCTGTAGTGCCCCTTCATCATTTGCAGCCCCAATCCCCCTTCCATTTCATCATGTGCAGTTCTCCCTCAGACACTTCATCACGTGCAGTCCCTTTCCCCCCCACTTCATCATGTGCAGTCCCCTTACACCCCACTTCATCATGTGCAGTCCCTCTTACCCCCACTTCATGTGCAGCCCCACTCTCCCCACTTCATCATGTGCAATCCCCTTACCACCCAGTCATTATGTGCAGCCCCACTCCATCATGTACATCCCCACTCCCCCACTTCATCATGTGCAGCCCCACTCCATCATGTACAGCCCCACTCCCCCACTTCATCATGTGAAGCCCCACTCCATCATGTGCAGCCCCACTCCATCATGTGCAGCCCCACTCCCCCAACTCCATCATGTGCAGCCCCACTCCATCATGTACAGCCCCACTCCATCATGTGAAGCCCCACTCCATCATGTGCAGCCCCACTCCATCATGTGCAGCCCCACTCCCCCCACTTGATCATGTGTACAGCCCCACTCCATCATGTGCAGCCCAACTCCATCATGTACAGCACCACTCCCCCAACTTCATCATGTGCAGCCCCACTCCATCATGAATGGCCCCACTCCCCTCACTCCATCATGTACAGCCCCACTCGCCCCATTACCCCTACTCCATCATGTACAGCCCCACTCCCCCTACTCCATCATGTACAGCCCCACTCCATCATGTACAGCCCCGCTCCCCCCACTCCATCATGTGCAGCCCCTCTCCATCATGTGCAGCCCCACTCCCCCCACTTCATCATGTGCAGCCCCACACCATCACGTGCAGCCCCACTCCATCATGTACTGCCCCACTCTCGTCTCCCCCACTCCATCATGTACAGGACCTCTCCCCCCTACTCCATCATGTACAGCCCCACTCCCCCCACTCCATCATGTGCAGCCCCACTCTATCATGTACAGCCCCACTTCATCATGTACAGCCTCACTCACCCCACTTTATCATGTGCAACCCCACTCCCCCCACTTTATCAAGTGCAGCCCCATTCTCCTCACTCCATCATGGCCAGCCCCACTCCCTCCACTGCCTCATGTACAGCGCCACTTACCCCCAACTCCATCATGTGCAGTCCTTCTTACACCCCCCACTTCATCCCTTCAGTTACCTGCACCCCCTCACCCATTGAATTCATTTTGTAAAGAAAAAAAAAAAGTTTTCCATACTTACCTCACAGTTGCTCCCCAGCAGCGCCTCTCTGCATCCAGCGTCTGGTACATGTCAGCGAGCGCAATGATGTCATCGCGCGCGCACGACACCTGACCCGGAAGTAGAGAGGGAGTGGGAGCTGCGCAGCCGTCAAGATGACGGCCGTGAACAGCTCCCGGCCCCGGTGTGATACACTGTGACGTGGGCGGCTGTGTCTGCTGCTGGCCGCGTCACAGTACAGAGAGCACGGCCGCGCACAATTTGCTGTGCGGCCATCCCTGTATAGGTGATGGAGGAGCTGCCCGGGGGGCATTTGCCTCTCTGCCACCCGACCCAGCCCGCCCCTGTCTCCTGCCTCTATTGTCCAAGTACTCTAATAGAATTTGAAGATATTTAAGTATTTTCTGCTGCATATTAGATAACTGGTGCAGCTCAAACATGTGAGACCTGGTTACATCATGCTCCCCTTCCAGGGAGTTAATTCTGCATGTCGGAACCTGTAAATCCTTCCTCACACACACACACCTGCATGAGTCTTTAACTTCAGTTCTTATGGCTTTAAAGTCTTCCTTTGAGGGAAAACGAGAAAAAAAATTTCAACCATTGCGGAGGGAAGGGCTCATCCTGTAACAAATAGAAGCGGAGGCACAGATGGTGAAGTTCACATTCATTTTTTATTTTTATAGTGGAACCTCGGGACCACGGTCTGGGGGTTCCGAAGGGGGCATAACTAGTGAGCCCCGGGTACCCGTCGTAAAGTCCCTCAGACAGAACCAGACTGGAATACCCGGAGGACACAGGTGTTACCTCCAGTTAGACCCCGGACACGTGGCAGCTGTCCCAGCGGGACAAAGGGGTAGCAGATATAATGGAAAAGACCGTAGGGAAACAGGAACTGGTGAGGAAGGTCCGGTTCTAGGTAGATGGTAGCAAACTGGCTCCGGTATCCTTGTCACAGTCCACGGGTTCCTATGGCTTTTGGCGGAACGGGATGGCACTTGCATAGATGAGTGCTGACGTTGTCAGAGATAGCTGAATACAGGATACTGGTACTCTGTGGAGACAAACAGTATATGCAAGTGCACACGGACTGCTAACGCAGCGCAGATAGAGCAGAGACAGAACAGGATGTAGCAATGGTAAATACTTGTTGCTCCGGCACTCTCCTCTATGGTGGAGAGGCCAGAAATAGTAATCAGTCGCTGCCATTGGATAACTGCTAAATTTAAAAAAATGCAAGCTGTCCCTTTAAGAGACCAGGGAGAAGCGCGCTCGCGTTCTTAGGACTTTCTCTGAAGGTCTGCTGGCAGCATGCCAGGAGGTGGGGCAGGGAGAAGGAGCAGGACGCTGAGACACAGACAGAGCATGAGACCCCAGACAGGGAGCTTACTGAGGTAGAGGGACAGCGTGGAAAGCAGGAAGTGATTGACAAGAACAGGGTGCAGAGGCAGAACAGGGAACGGGTGTAACACATCCAATTGCTCTCCTTCCTCTTCAGAGGGCCCCACTAAGTAATCACTCTCATCTTCCTCATGTGAGACACTAGGGGTTAATCTGAGGGGTCTTTATGGTAGTTTAGTACCCCTTTTTTCTCCAATCCACTATTCCTCTCCTTCAGGGTCATTGTCTGATTTTGATACAAAACAGTCTCTGCAGTCTGGTCTGGGTCAGGGGTGGGGGAAGATGGCCTCCATCTCCTGTCTGCTAAAGGCAAGCATTAGCAGTGTTATGGTGGGTATGCTGATTTAGTGTCTGTGCTAGATACACAATATCAGACAGGCCTAGGTTTTCATCTCCATCTGCCCCCATGTTCTTACCCCGGCGCCCCCGAAAGAAGCGATTGCGAAATGCTCGTTGGGGTAGGGGAGGTCGCGCCATGCACTGCTATAGACCCCTGTTTACATGAGGTAATTATGCCTTTGTACTACTCCTTTTCTTTATTGTTCTTAGGATTTGTTATCCATAATGATACTGTAGTGAAACCTCCACCAGGGGGAGCTGGTGAGGGAAGAGAGGTTATACACTAAGAGCAGCAACCCTGAGCAACAGCACAGGTGCCACAGGTAACGAGAGAGAATCGTCAGACGAACCGAGTCAGAAACTAACAGGAGCAGATGTACCAGAAGGAGCAGCAATACACGTAGTCAAAATACCAAAGCCGAGAGTCAGAAAGCCAGAACATGAGCACGGGGTCCAAAATGTGAGACGAAATATGTGGTCGGGGGACAAGCCAGGGAGTCAGATGCCAGAGAGGGAATGTAACAGCAGAAACGAATACCAAGAGACGGGGTCAGAAATCAGTCCGGGTCATACACGTGAATATCAGTCAAAGGCAGGAGGATCACCAGGGTACAAGGGTCAGCGGCTCTAAACTGCAAGCTTGAGCTATCACTAACACTGGTCAGCAGGCTGTGAGGGATTGAAATAGCCCAGCTAGCTCCAGAACGAGGCTGAGGAGATTAACCCCTGCATGACCAGTCCAGAGTGAAGACAGCAGAAGATAAACTCCGGACTGGACCATGACAGTACCCCCCTCTCAATGGGGGGCCACTGGACCCCCAGGCTTCCCTGGACAACGAGCGTGAAAGGCCCGGACCAACCGATCCGCATGGACCGAACGCGCCGGCACCCATGACCGATCCTCAGGACCGTATCCTTTCCAATGGACCAAGTACTGAAGTGAACGACGGAGCATACGAGAATCCACCACCTGTTCCACCTCGTACTCGGTCTGCCCATCTACCATAACAGGCGGCGGGTGCGAGGGAGACTCATCAGAGGAAGGCACCAATGGCTTCAGAAGCGCTTTATGGAACACATTAGGAATCCGTAATGACGGAGGCAACCGCAGGCGAAAGACCACAGGATTAATCACCTCTAAAATCTCATATGGACCAATAAACTTGGGACCCAACTTAGCAGAGGGAATTCTCAGCCTTATGTTTTTGGTGGATAACCATACCTTATCCCCCACCTGATAAGTCGGCCCCACCGAGCGTCGTTTATCTGCAAAAAACATATATTTGCCCTGAGCCTCCCCAATGTTTCTCTGAACTTCCCTCCAAACCTCCTCCAACCGCAAAAAGGCTGAATCAGCCCCTGAACACTCCGAATCTAGTCTGGGGAATTCACCAAAATGAGGGTGAAACCCATAGTTGCAGAAGAAAGGAGAAGTACCAGTAGACTGATTGACACGATTATTGAAGGCGAATTCCGCCATAGGTATCATAGAGCACCAATCATCCTGTCTGGATGTGACAAGACACCGCAGGATCTGCTCTAAAGACTGATTGGTCCTTTCAGTCTGACCATTGGTCTCGGGATGGTAGGCCGATGAAAAGGTCAGATTGATGCCCAACCTTTTACAAAAAGCTCTCCAGAATTTTGACACGAATTGCACTCCTCTATCAGACACCACACTGACAGGCACACCATGCAACTGAATCACATGCTCAATGAATAGCTTAGATAGAGTCTCAGCATTAGGAAGGCCCGTTAAGGGTACAAAATGTGCTTGTTTACTGAACCTATCCACAACTACCCAGATCACGGTTTTGCCATTAGAGGGTGGGAGATCGGTGATAAAATCCATGGACAGGTGAGTTCACGGTCTATCCGGAATTGGCAGTGGCACCAATTCCCCAGCCGGCCGGTTGTGGGAGGCTTTAGCGCGGGCACAAGTTTCACAGGAGGACACAAAACCAGTGACGTCAGAAGTCAACGAGGGCCACCAGAACAGCCTAGTGATGGCTTTACGAGTGGCCGAGATTCCTGGATGCCCACTCAGAGCTGGGTCGTGGAACTCCCGAAGCACCCTTAACCGATACTGGACAGGCACAACGAGTTTATTTTCAGGTATGGATGGGGGAGCTAGAGATTGGGCCTCACGAATCTCCTGCTCCAATCTCTGGGACACCAAGGCCGCCACCACCCCGCGCTGAAGAATGGAGGAAGGAGGCTCTGGAGGCGATACCGGATCTAGGCTGCGAGACAAGGCATCCGCCTTCACATTCTTGGAACCTGGTCTGAAAGTGATGGAAAACTGAAATCGGGAAAAAAAAAGTGACCACCTTGCCTGTCTCGGAGTCAGACGTTTGGCGGATTCGATGTAAGACAGATTCTTGTGATCTGTAATGACAGTGATACGATGGACAGCCCCCTCCAAAAAAATGCCTCCATTCTTCAAAAGCCAATTTAATGGCCAACAACTCTCGGTTACCCACATCATAATTCCTTTCAGCAGAGGAAATTTTTTTAGAAAAGAAGGCACAGGGTCTTAAGTTAGTTAATGTGGTGGGCCCCTGGGACAACACAGCCCCCACTCCCACCTCAGAGGCATCCACTTCTACGATGAATGGTTTAGACAAGTCAGGTTGCACCAGTACTGGAGCAGTCATGAAACATTCTTTTAACAAAGAAAACACCGCCACAGCTGGAGCTGACCAGTTTTTAAGATCCGCTCCCTTTTGGGTGAGATCAGTGAGGGGTTTGACCACTTGAGAGAACCCCTTGATGAATTTTCTGTAATAATTTGCGAAACCCAGAAATCGCTGAAGACCCTTGAGATCTCTGGGTTGCACCCAATCCACAATGGCCTGTACCTTCCTAGGGTCCATACGAAACCCCTCAGCGGACAGGATGACCCCTAGAAAGGACACTTCTTGAGTAAAAAATTAACACTTCTCCAATTTGGCAAAGAGTGAGTTCTCCCTGAGCCTCTGGAGAACCGCATGAAGATGACCCATATGACTTTGTCTATCAGAAGAATATATAAGTGTATCGTCAAGATAAACAACTACAAAACGTCCAATAAAATCAGAAAAAACATGGTTAATGAAATTCTGGAATACCGCTGGTGCGGTAGTCAAACCGAAGGGCATAACCAAATTTTCAAACAGACCCTCAGAGGTGAGAAACGCAGTTTTCCATTCATCCCCCTCCCGCATACGGATGAGATTGTATGCTCCGCTGAGGTCCAACTTAGAGAACCACCTGGCCCCGACAATTGATTGTACAAATCAGGTATCAGTGGGAGAGGGTAGGCGTTTCTTATGGTTATTTTATTCAGTTCTCGAAAATCGAGGCATGGGCGTAAACCACCATCCTTCTTTTTTACAAAAAAGAACCCCGCTGCCACGGGAGAGACAGATGGCCGTATATGCCCTTTACGGAGGCTCTCAGAGATATACTCCTTCATAGCAGCCCGCTCAGGGCCGGAGAGATTGTACAGCCGGGCTTTGGGCAATTTGGCACCGGGAACAAGATCCATGGCACAATCGAATGGGCAGTGTGGTGGTAGAACCTCAGCCTCCTTTTCGGAGAACACATCCTTAAAACCCTTTAGGTACTCCGGAATACCCTCCAGGTTGACGGATGACATAGACACAGTAGCAAGACAATTTTCAGAACACCCAGGTCCCCATTTAACAATATCCCGGGACCCCCAGTCAATAACTGGGTTATGCCGTTGCAACCAGGGAAACCCTAACACCAGGCCAGCAGGGAGGTTATCCAAAACAAAGCATGACATGCGCTCCTGGTGTAGGGCTCCCACCCTGAGGGTAAATTCTTTAGAACTAAAATGGAGACCATCCTTAGTGAGAGGTGTAGAATCAATAGCCACAATTTTTAAGGGAGTCTCCAACCTAACTGTCCCTAATCTACAGCGAGCAACCAGCTTAGAGTCAATCAGGTTCAGAGATGACCCACAGTCTACAAAAGCCGAAGTATGGAAAAAGCCGTTCTCAACACCAAGTTCCACCTTTAGCAGTACTCTTGAAAAGGAAGAAAAAGGTACCTGAGAGTCTGGGTGACCTCCACGATTATCACCCAGACTCAGCCGCTTGTTAGTCGGAGGACAGGAGGGGCAGTCTTTTTTCCAATGTCCGGGATCTCCGCAGTAAAAACACAATTTTCCATCACGTCGCCGTCTCCTCTCTTTCTCCTGGGGGTTGGTGGCTCCCACCTCCATAGGTTTAGATGGAAGCAAAACATCAGGGTTAGCAGGGAAAAACGGAACCCCTCGTTGAGTAACACCTCTCTCCCGCAGTCTCCGATCCATACGGATAGCCTGAGTCATAGCCTCCTCCAATGAACTGGGAGGTGGATGGAGAGCCAGAGCGTCCTTCAAGCAATCCGACAGTCCCTTCCTGAACAGACATCTCAGTGCAGAGTCGTCCCAGGACACCTCAGTGGACCATCGATGGAATTCGGAGCTGTACCATTCGGCTGAGTGCTTCCCTTGCCCCAGACCCAAAATAGTGTCCTCTGCCACCCTAACACGGTCCGGTTCGTCATAGATAAGTCCTAGGGCCTCAAAGAACCTATCTACCGACATCCGTTCAGGGGCAGTAGGGGGCAATGAAAAAGCCCAGGATTGGGGACCCTCCCTAAGTAAGGAGATAACAATCCCCACCCGCTGAATCTCATCCCCAGACGATCGGGGTCTAAGAGAACCATAATTTACAACTCTCCTTGAATATATGAAATTTATCTTTTTCGCCAGAAAATGTGTCAGGAAGTTTAACTGAGGGTTCAGGAGAGTGCAAAATAACATCTACAGAGTCACCTGGTGGACAAACAATATGAGAGGTGTTTTCCTGCATGGTCTTAATAGTCTCAGTCAGTTCTTTCTGTAAGTGGGTCTGAGACATGACAAGGGACTGATGATTCACAGAAAAGTCCTGCGCCATCTGTGTCAAACTGGACACTTGATCTGCCAAGTTATGCAGCAGATCCATGGCCAGAGAAAAAAAAAAAAAATCAAAATCCCGTTTAAATGTGTGGTTAGTGATAATGTAGTGAAACCTCCACCAGGGGGAGCTGGTGAGGGAAGAGAGGTTATACACTAAGAGCAGCAACCCTGAGCAACAGCACAGGTGCCACAGGTAACGAGAGAGAATCGTCAGACGAACCGAGTCAGAAACTAACAGGAGCAGACGTACCAGAAGGAGCAGCAATACACATAGTCAAAATACCAATGCCGAGAGTCAGAAAGCAAGAACATGAGCACGGGGTCCAAAACGTGAGACAAAATATGTGGTCGGGGGACAAGCCAGGGAGTCAGATGCCAGAGAGGGAACGTAACAGCAGAAACGAATACCAAGAGACGGGGTCAGAAATCAGTCCGGGTCATACACGTGAATATCAGTCAAAGGCAGGAGGATCACCAGGGTACAAGGGTCAGCGGCTCTTAACTGCAAGCTTGAGCTATCACTAACACTGGTCAGCAGGCTGTGAGGGATTGAAATAGCCCAGCTAACTCCAGAACGAGGCTGAGGAGATTAACCCCCGCATGACCAGTCCAGAGTGAAGACAGCAGAAGATAAACTCCGGACTGGACCATGACAGATACTAGTTATGCTGATGGGACTGGAGTTTAGCGTCTAGGTTTACATATAATTAGCATTACAGCTAATTTTGTGTCTGCACTGTCAGCGCACTATAGTATCTAGGCCCACATGTAATTAGCATTATAGTGTCTGTATCTTCAGCTGCTAATTTATGTTTATTTGCCTAGTATAAATTGATTTATGTATAGGATTACCTACATGATATATATTAGAATTTTTGTCATGTCTTTGGCGTTCTGATTCCTCCTTGCTTGGCATTTTGTCTTTTTATAAGCAATATTAACAAATTTCAATAAAATATTTTTGTTTTTAATAAGATTATTGCTGGGTCTCTTCAGTTTGGCAAAATGAGTATATAAGTCCGACATTTTTTGTATCATTGTGGTTTAATGAAGTGCCAGTATACTTGGTATAAGGACTACTTGCTGATTTATTAATTATGGCACTTTGCCAGTCTCTCCACTTGTCCTGTATCGGTGACAAGTGGGGTTCATATTTGTTGGGTTGATGTCACCTTTGTATTGTCAGGTGACATCAAGCCCATGGTTTAGTAATGGATAAGCGTCTATAAGACACCTATCCATTACTAATCCTATAGTGGTATGGTAAATAAAGACACAGCCAGAATTCTTTATTAGAAATAAAACAAAACATTGTGTTACATTTTTAGTTAAAAATAACAAACACAGTTATACTCGCCAAATGCCTATTCCATCGAAGCCCTCGTTCTCCTGTAATAAAGCAAAAATAAAAAAAAGCAACAGTATCCCTCAAGTATTGGTCGGTCTGTCCCATGCCGTTATCCATGTCTGGGGGATAAATAGTTTTCAACCTGGACAGTGCCAAGATGCGATCGTCCAGGTGGAGAACCACTGGTGACTGAACCGCCGTGAGCATAGCCTCAGTGACCGGCGATGTCATCGAGTTTACTGCTGGTCACTGAGGCTGCGTTCCCTGCTGGGCTGAATTGCGGTGACCTCGGTGAGATCTCTGCTAGCACCTTGAAAGTTTTCACTGGGGTCATGGCAGTTCAGCCTGGCTAAGAACGCAGCCTCACTGACCAGCAGTAACCTCGATGACAACACTGCCGGTCACTGAGGCTGCTCTCGCAGAAGTTCATTTCCCAGTGGTTGTCAGCCTGGACCGTCGCATCTTGGTACCGTCCAGGTTGAAAACTATTTCTCCCCCAAACATAGATTACGGCATGGGACAGAACGACAGAGAGGTGAGGGATCTTGCTGTTTTTCATCTTAGTTTTATTACAGGAGAATGAGGGCTTTGGTCGAATTAGGCATTAGGTGAATATAGCTGTGTGTGATATTTCTAAATAAAAAAGAAAAAGTATGTTTTGTTTTATTTCTAATGAAAGACTTTATTCTGGCTGTGTCTTTATTTACCATACCACTATAGGATTAGCAATGCATAAGTGTCTTGACACCTTTTCATTACTAAGCCGTGGGCTTCATGTCACCTGATAATACAAAGGTGATATCAACTCCACAAATATGAGCCCCACTTGCCACCGCTACAGGGCAAGTGGGAATAGCCGGTCAAAGCTCCAGAATTGAAGCATCTAATAGATGTGTCTTTTCTAGGCAGCTGAGGGCTGCTATTTTAAGGCTGGGGGGCAGTATCCATGGCCCCTTACCAGCCTGAGAATACCAGCCCCCAGCTGTGAGCTTTAGCAAGGCTGGTTATCAAAAATGGAGAGGACCCCATGCCGTTTTTTAAATTATTTATTTAGATAATTAATAAATACGGCATGGGGACCCCTCTATTCTTGATAACCAGCCTTATTGAAGCAGACAGCTGAGGGTTGAAGCCCCCAGCAGTGAGTTTTGCCTGGCTGGTTATCAAAAATACGGGGGGAACCCATCCTGTTTTTTTTTTTAATTATTTATTTACAGTGCAGGAACCAGCTGATGAATACACCCATCAGCCGCTCCTGCTCTCCCTGTTATTGGTGGCAGCAGGTGTCGGATGATGGGAGTAATAGTCCCATAAGATGACACCAGTGACCGGAGGTAAACTTTACACCTCTGATCAGCGTGGGTACTGTGGCTCTCTGACTGGTGGGGATGATTTCACCACCAATCAGAAGAGATGTTTGCAGCGCTGTCATGCATGCTGGTGAAGTCCATGTTCAGTGTCCATGCTCGAACAGTAGGTATTCGATTCGGATGCTGAACTTTACTGTTTGGGTTCAGCCATCTCTACAGGTAAGTTTGAACAAGCATCACATGCTAGAAACAAAGTTGTTTACCTATAATTATGGAAAGATGCCATTAATTTTGTCCGTCCCTTTTTTGAGATTTTGTTTGAAATTATTTCCAATTTTTTTTAGTTTTTTTTTGGTTGTTCTGCTGCTGCTTTCCCTCCCCTGCCATCTTCTGGAACAATGACTCATGTATAAGCCGATGGAAACGTTTTCAGCACAAAAAAAGTGCTAAAAAACTTATGCACAAGTATATACTGTACATATGTTTTGTTATACACATTTTTATTTAACTTGTGTGTGTTGGAACAACCAAAAACCCAAGAAAATGGTTTTCTATTTTACACAGTTCCTCATGCGATATAATGTGATTAGGCGACTTTATTCTTCGGGTCGATGCAATTATAGAGATACCAGATTTACATCCTTTTTTTGATGTTTAGCTTCTGTCACACACTAAAAGATGCTTTTTTTTGTAAGAAGTTTTTGCATTGCCATATTTTGCGAGCTATAATTCCATATTTCGGCCCACAGAGTCATTTTCGTTTTTTGCGGGACTTTTTCATTGGTACCATTTTTGGGCACATGACATTTTTGATCGCTTTTTATTCCAGTTTTTGTGGAGGAAGAATAAGCAAAAACCAGCAATTCAGGAATTGTTTTTGTTTTAATCCGTTCCGCGTGTGGTAAAATTGGTAAGGCTGCGGCCTGCCAGTCGCCACCCTTGGCCACCACCACCCATTTCCAGACCGCGCTGGTGGCCTGCCTGCTGCCACCCGCAGCCGCCGCTGCCCAAATCCAGCCCGCGGTTGCGGCCTGCCATCACCACCCGCGCCGCCACCGCCCGTCTCCAGCCCATGGTTGCGACCCACACTTCTCGGGCCCTGGCTATCGCCATCCCACCTCCACCAGGAGGCACAATGCAGAGGAACTCTACAGGGGCCTGTTGTGCCCACACTCCACCTGCGCGTAGGAACGCCAGAAGCCTGAGTCAGATCCTCATCGGCTCAGCGGCTAAGACGCCGAAGAGACACCGACCACCACTCTGCTGGACGTCAGAGGAGGATAAGTGACACGTTGTAGTTTCTGGACCCGTAGTCAGCCATACCGCGGCCCCATAGTTACCGGTTTTGACCGGGTAAGAGTGATGGTGTTACCTGTGTATTATTGTTCTGATCCCTGCAAGGATAACTGTTGTTAGCTTGTTGGTTACTCAAGATAGCCCTTATAGATACAAATATATAGATAAAAGTTACATTCTAAGTTCACTCCGACTCCCGTCTTGTCACTGCATACCGCGTACCTGCGATACCTACATTAGGGCTGGCAGAACACAGTAAATAATAAAGAGATGGTAATAAGGTGCGTTCGCAGCCAGGGTCCACCGTGCAGTGATGCTAACTGCTGCTCGGTAATGGCGGACACTAAATGGCGGTATCGCACTGGACTGGACATGGGTTAAACACAAGTAGTGACGGGTTCTGTTGCTTCACAGAGCCACAGAACCGCAAAACACAAATGCCGTACCCTGTTAACTGTCACAGGGCACAGCTGAGTCTGTGCTAGTGTACGGTCACATGACTCTGCCTCAAGGATGCAGGATAACAGCATCTATAGACCCATTAGGTGCACAGCGTCGCAACTGTGAATGCCACTAATAGACGTTGGCTACTGTGGAGTGGAGCCCAACTGCACGGTGGCGTACAAGCAAAGCCACTACTTGGCACTGAAGCTAGGCCCTGACTTTGCCTCTTACCTGCACCACCAAGGCACTGTTGTGGATTTATTTTTGATTTGGGTAGATTTACCCCTGTGCATACTGTGACCTGTCCTAATTAGACAGAGTCTTATTGAGCGCTCAAAGAAGGAAAGACGCCAGACTTGGTTGGCAGCAATACCTCCCAGCAAAACTCTGCAAGTTTATTGAATATACTTGGTTTTATCAATTGTACAGAAAAGGAGTGGCTACTCATTAACATAGAGGCTTTACTTCTTAGCTAATTGGTCAGTTTTAATGCATAAACATATATGGGCGTCGACCTAAGGTGACTTAAGCATCAGATGATATACTGCTCTTTGTCTTACAATGTCAGCAATGTTCTGATATCGGCTGGCACATCTGGCCTAAACTTCCTTTTTCTATGTCTGGGACAAACATCACAAGACAATGCTATCATAAGATACCATCTGCTCCCCAGACTCTCTCATGGGGGGGCAGTAGGTCATTTCCACCAACTAGTTACAAGGTTCAAACTGTGAATATGTATCTGTGTGCATATAAGAATATATAAGAGTACATGAGTATATAGCAGTATATGGAGTATATAGCCTATAGCAGGCAAGTGAGATCTATATGAAATACATATACATATATATTTCCATAACAATCCCCCCTTAGATATCACTTGCCCTAAAACCCTGCTCCTGGCCCAAAGCGCTGCAACTCTTTTATGCTGCCAATGGACTGACATATGCCTAGTGCATACATCCTCCTCTGTACAGACTTTTCGCAAATGGGCAGTCAGGAGATCTGTCCCTAAAGGGGGTGTGGTGCAATGTAATCAAAGTCTCTTAGCTAGCAGTCTATGCAGTCAGTGCACGTGTATTCTCCGTCAGGTAGGTAATTTATTCGGTCAGGGAGGTCATCCACAGCATCATTCCAGCTCAGGTGTATCTTCTGGTATGAAGGCCTTTTCCTGCAATGCGATGCGTGGATCCAGGCGGGGTTTTTCTCTTCAGGTCGGTGGCGTCAGCACTTGGAGAAGGGCCATCGGATCTGGGATCGAGTGCTTCTCTTTACAGACGTTTTTTCTCACCAACACTCAGCAGTCTCCTGATTTCAGGACGTGCATACCAGGCACCGAATCTGGACCTGGCAATGAGGGAGAAAAACTCGAGAATGGACATTAGCAAAATTTTTGATAAATTCAATTACACATGCAGACAAAGTATCATATTGCATAGTCAACTGCTAAGTAAAGAATACCCCTAACCTGTGTTTTTTACCCAAATAAAGTCTCATATTGGTGACAGCTTTCTCTGAGCCTACGGGAGTGTCTAATGCCAGGGTTTGTCTGTCTCTTGGGCAGATATTTTAGCATGCTGCTCTTAAGTGTCCCACCTAGTCTATGGTGTGGGATGGTGAGTAGTGTGTAGGCCTAAGTCTGACCCTACTGCTGATCAGGTCTCTTGTGTTAGGTTTGCTGTGTATGCGGGTCCCTGATCACTTGCTATTGCTTTTGGAAACCCCATATCTGCACACTATTTTTTAGAGTAGCTTCTTTGCAGTAGTCTTTGCCAACTGGTTCCTTACTGGGAAGTCTTCAGGCCAGATGATGTGGGGGAACTTTTCCCGCTTGTCCGATGTTAAATTTGTCGGTGGCCGAACAGCTGCCGGGAATCTTTGCTGTTTAGGTGTGAGTTGAGTCCAATCAGGTCATTCATCTGTGCCTTCACTTCTGTGTGGGGGCCATGTGCCCATTGAAACACCGTAGGATACACACTTTGAGATAGACTGGGTCTGTCTTGAGGTAGACGTTTTGAGGTAGACGGTTTCTTGGAGCCCAGTGCTTTTGGCCTTCAGCATCCAGCTTTTCTTTTCCTCCTTTCTGAGTCTGATCCTGTTACATCTTGTACAGGTTTCAGGAAGTCATTTTGTCAGGTTTAGTGACTGGGTTGTGGTAATTGACATTCTCTGAGCTGATGGTGGGATTTTAGCTGAGGTTTCGTCTCTGTCCGCGCCTCCCTCTGTATGAAGACTCGGGTTAGACTGTGTCAGAGGAGGACTTGGGACTCTTTGCATTGGTACCGGTCCAGCCGGTATTCTCCGGGGATGAGGGAGAAGGTCAAACTGTCGTAGCCTTGGGATGCCTTCGGACTCATGCAGCTCGTCTCGGGGAGTGTTGCCGTGGACTGCCAATCGTAGGACTGTGCTGGAGAAGAAGCTTCCCCACGAGAGGGTGGTGGAGGACAATCTTCTGGAATGTTCTCCATCAAATACGTCCTTTCTGGAAAGGTAGGCACCATTCTTCTGCCTCAGAATTCATATCCACGTCAGAGTCTTCGTCCTGGAAGTGATTCAGCTTGTTGACTGGTGGAGGAGGAGGCAGCACTTCTGTCCAATTCAGAGATGGCATCTTCAATGGTTTTCCCATTGACTTCTGTTTGCCAGGTTTTCTCGTCTTCAGTCGTCATGTAGTAGCTGTCCGGCTCTACGACCTCTCCCATTTTCCATATTGTCTTCCTCTGGCTGCTTCTTTGGCTGCCACGTCTGCTGTTGATGCCCCGTGTCTCTACTGTGTTCAGTTTTCCATGTGCCTTGGCCTTCAGCACTGCCACCACTTTTAGTAGTTGAAGAGCGTCCAGCAGGTCTCTGATGGCTCCATGGTGCTTTACGGTCGATCCGCTTGCTGTGATGAAGTTTCTTGCAGCCCAGATGGGTCCCAAGTCAGGTGCCATGTCATGCGAGTACCTGGAAGCTTTCGTTCTTTGCAATCTGGCAGGTCTTTCATCAGCTCTATCTGCTCCGTTTCTTGGGCTCTTGGGCTGACAACCTTCTGGACCATAGAATGTCTTGATTGCTGGTCGCTGCACATCCCGTGTGGAACTTTCCTTCATCATTTGCAAGACTGGAGCCATGTACGGTATCTTGCAGATTTTTCATCTGAGGGTCCGTATCCGCATCCCCCCTTGGGAGTGGGAGTAGAGACAGGTAACGGCTGAGAGCACTGAAGAGTGGTGGAGAGCAGCCTTGTCAGGAGGGCGTGTGCTGCGGGTATTGTTTTCATGCAGGAGGGCCCCCCCTTGCAACTGGATCCAGGCCGGCTGAGAGGTAGTCTAGAGGCCTCTGGTTTTCCTCCGTGGGTCTGTTTTAAGCCTGGCCAGTAGCATGACCTTCTCCATCTTGGTCCTTCTGTTTCCGTTTGGTCAGGGCGGGATGGCTTCTCGTAGTCAGGGAGGCCTAGAGTTGGCGCAGAGACTATGAAGTCTTTCAGTTTCCTGTACAAGATGAAGGTTGCAATGCATTGATGCAATTGTACAGAGGCTGCATTAAGCCTGGAGCACCAGGGATCCAAGTTCTGCAGTACGAGACTAGACTAAGGAAGGACTGCATCTTCAGAGTTGTTGAGGGAGCCACCTTCTCCTCTGCGGCCCTCCGGTCATCTGTCAAGTGTTTCGTCTAGTGGGCGATACAGTGTCTTCAGGAACTTGCTTTTGACACCACTGGACTCTGTTTTGCAGAACTTACGTTGCTGCTCTGCCAGGCAGAGTAGAGGAGACATGGAAAGCGCTGTGCAGGTAGCGGTGTCGATGACTTCTGCATGCTCCGCAATCCAGTTGGTGGGGACGGAGGGCAATGCTCTTGCGAGCTGTGAAAGGCTGTTCCGGGCCCTCTTTGGCCTCACTGTCCATTTGTTCCGCACCCCCCTTGTGCGTTTTCAGGAACTGGTCGTGCAGGTGAGGGGGAACATTGGGGGAAGCTTCGGGCAGATCCATTGCCGTGAGCACCGTTGCTGTGACTGGCACATTTGTTAGCAGGGTGTGCAGATCTGGCACAACTGGGGTTTCAAACACGGTTGCTTCGCTCACAGTCTTCAGGTTATGCACCATTCAATCTGATCTGGTTCTCCTTTCACAGTCTTCCTCTTGATCGAGAGAAGCTGGGACCGCATGATGATTCCCTTGGGTGAGGCGGCGCAATCTGGCCTTGCTCTTCACAGTGCCGTGAGCGACTCCCATCTTCTGGCACAGGGCTGGCTGGCAGGAAACCAAACCATTTGCTGGGGTCCTTATTTTTCATCAGACGTGACGTTCAGCTGAGCTTTCTTGCTCTCATAGGGGGTCTTTTTGCTGGGGCATCTTCTTTACCAGCCAGCAGCAGTTCCTTTCACCCAGCTTGATTTCTGGTCAGCATCTTGTTAACCAATTTGAGGAGCTGAGTGGCTGTCTTCTGGTCCAGGGCCTGGAATAACTTCAGGGAGCACCTTCAGAATCTTGTCCAAGATGATCCTCTGGCACTGGAGCCGGAAGCAGTGCAGCCATTTCATGAAGCGGGTGTGGTCCCTCGGGGTTGAGAGTTTTCCTGACCCGTGCCAAAGTTCTTAGGCCGTTTCTTGAACAGCAGTTCCACTTAGACCTCCAGCTGGTCAGAGTCAGTTTAGCTCTAGGTGATGAGCTGCAGATGCTGGGCCTTCGGAGCGTCCGGGGTTGTAGACTTGAGTGACACCCGCACTGGCGCAACTTGAAGTCTCCCTTGGGCCATAGGCTTCTGGGTGCTATGTCCAGCACCTCCTTGGGTAGGCTTGCACCGGTTGTTCGAGCGAGGCTCTTGTAGGGCCACCAGCATGATTGATTCTTCTTGGGTCTGAGGTGGGGAAGTGGTCAAGGTCACATCTTCATGGGACACTTTGGTCACCTTCAGTTCCTGCAGTAGGTCTGCGCTCATCAGGTGGGGTGGGCAGGTCTCCACCGTAAACTGGAACAGGATGGAGTGTCCTGGCAGTGTCCTCATGCTTAGGGGCTTGCAAGCTGGGGAACGTCTGTCTTGACCTTTAATCCCCATACAAGACACGGAGTGTTCTGATAGACTGGTGGGGTCTGGGATTTTCACTTCTGACTGCACCAGTGTCCACAAGGAAAGAAATGACAGCCCCCAGTGATTTGAGGTATTGGGTTCGCTGATGAGGCTTCACATGTCAGGGGTGTGACGTCTGGCGGACCTGGCTTGCCTCTGTCCTATGGACAGGGTTCTTCATTGTCTTCTGTGTTTCTTTCTTGGCCTACTCCTCTGCGGGATGACCTGGGTTGCCGGGGTGCTGTGCACTGGATCCGGAAATGGCCAAAGTTGCCACAGTTGAAACACCTGCCAGCTCTCCTAACTCTGTGTGATAGTTGCTCCTCCATGTCAGTGGCCATCACGGGAGGGCCTGTCCTCCGTACTCCTGGGAGGGACTCAATTCTTCTGGCTACTGTAAGCAGGACATCTACTGCTATTGTCCTGTACTCAGGTCTGGCCACTATCAGTAGTTTCTTGATTGGTTCTCTTAGTCCATGCACAAAGGCCTGTGCCAACATCTGTCCATGTATCTGATCATGAATAGTGAAGCCTAAAACTTGGAATACTTGCCTCACTCTGCCATGAAACTCGTCTACAGACTCTGTCTCGGCTTGGCTCATGTTATGCAGGCTGGGTGCTTGTCTGGCGTTGGCCCACTCTCTAAGCTGTTCAATTAGCTTTGATCCTGATTCCCAGGAATGCACATCTAATTCTGATGGAAGCTTGAAGTGTTCCTTCATGATTTTAGAATACTGAACACCTGACTAGGGGTGAAGGGCACATAGTGTAAGAGTTCTGGCTCTATCTGCCCCTAGTACTATGCAGCATAATCTCCTCTTCATGTTCATCAGAGGAGGAACTGTGCCACTGTATGATTGTCTTTCTGTGTGTGTGTGTACTTCCCCCCCCCTTGAGACTGGAGCTCCGTGTGGCACATAGGATCTTCAGTCTCAGAGTTCAGCTGAACGTCACCTCTGATGAAAATAAGGACCCCAGCAAATGGTTTGGTTTCCTGCCAGCCAGCCCTGTGCCAGAAGATGGGAGTCACTCACGGCACTGTGAAGAGCAAGGCCAGATTGAGCCGCCTCACCCACGGGAATCATCATGCGGTCCCAGCTTCTCTCGATCAAGAGGAAGACTGTGAAAGGAGAACCAGATCAGCTTGAATGGTGCATAACCTGAAGACTGTGAGCGAAGCAACCGTGTTTGAAACCCCAGTTGTGCCAGATCTTTGCGGAACCTGCAATAAATTCACATATAGACGTCCGGGGAGAGAGATCGAAAGCCCTTCTGTGACACGTCAAACAGCTGCTGACAACCGGTAACTGCCAATCACCCATGGCGCTTTGGTTAGCACCGGGATGTATCACCCTCCGTCTGCTGGGAGACAGGAGCCGTGATATCCCATTAGATTATCACCCCTCCGTGTGCACCCGAGAACCGTGATAATCTTTCCAGTGATCAGTCTGTGATATCCCCCCAGTCTGCCGCATCCGCGTGTGTGCGGGGACTGTGGCAGCTGAGAGATTCACCTGTGATGCCTCCCTGAAGCTGACACCTCCGTGTATGTGTGCGGGGACCGTGACAGCTTTTTCAGAGGAAACCACCTGTGATATCCCGTCTAAGTCAAAACCTCCGCATGGTGCGGGGACGTGATCTGACTTAGTCAGAGAGACTCAGTCTTGTTATCGGTGTCTCAGCAGCTACAAATCAAGTCACAGTCTCCACCAACTCTCTCACCCGAATCTCAGACACACAGGATCACAGTAGACACTTAGCTTATCCCAGGGTTTGGATTTTCTCGTGGACTTTTCAACACTACCTGGGTTTGGTGACCACACTGACCGGCTAGAGTTGCTGACCCGGACTGGGCACAGGGAACATTCAGGTAAGATAACTAGATTTTCTTACCTTACTTATGGAGTTGCGCAAATCTCCGTTCCCATGAGCCAAGACCTTGGCCGGCACCTCTGTCCTCTCCGGTCAGCAGGATTCCCGTGCGTTTTCGTCCACGGCCCTACGTTGGGCGCCACTTGTTGTGGATTTATTTTTGATTTGAGTAGATTTACCCCTGTGCATACTGTGACCTGTCCTAATTAGACAGAGTCTTATTGAGCGCTCAAAGAAGGAAAGACGCCAGACTTGGTTGGCAGCAATACCTCCCAGCAAAACTCTGCAAGTTTATTGAATATACTTGGTTTTATCAATTGTACAGAAAAGGAGTGGCTACTCATTAACATAGAGGCTTTACTTCTTAGCTAATTGGTCAGTTTTAATGCATAAACATATATGGGCGTCGACCTAAGGTGACTTAAGCATCAGATGATATACTGCTCTTTGTCTTACAATGTCAGCAGTGTTCTGATATCGGCTGGCACATCTGGCCTAAACTTCCTCTTTCTATGTCTGGGACAAACATCACAAGACAATGCTATCATAAGATACCATCTGCTCCCCAGACTCTCTCATGGGGGGCAGTAGGTCATTTCCACCAACTAGTTACAAGGTTCAAACTGTGAATATGTATCTGTGTGCATATAAGAATATATAAGAGTACATGAGTATATAGCAGTATATGGAGTATATAGCCTATAGCAGGCAAGTGAGATCTATATGAAATACATATACATATATATTTCCATAACAGCACTACCTGGCAAAGCTGATCAACACATGCATACCAAGGGTAGGGCTTTCTTAATGAGTCAGTCAGCAGAGACAGTCATACCTGCATACAACATTCACTCCACATTGTCTACACTAGCGCACGGCCGTGCGGCTGTGTGATCCTTTTATAACTGCAGCCTTCCGGGACCTTCCTGAAGGCCCAATCCGAGTTGCTTGAGGACCTGAGCATGTGACCTCCGACCACCAATGAGTGGTCGTCTCCCGGGCATGCTGAGATGTGGAAAAACAGGACTTAGTCCCTGGAGCGTCTGCTCGCCGCTGACTAAGGCCAGGTTCACATAGCGTTAACCAGCCCTATCAACGCATAGCATTGACGGGCTGCGTTAATGCTATAGCATAATGCTATATGATTCATCAGCGCTAGCGGAGACATGGTATACCGCTAGCGCTGATCAATCATCAGCGCTAGCTGTGATGGAGCCTCAGACGCTGCAGCCCGCGTCCGAGGCTCCGTCAGTGCTTAACGGCACATCACGAACGCATGCCGCTTTACGTACTGCCATAGCGCAGTGGGAACTCGGCCTAATGCTGAATGCTATAGCTGAACCTGGCCGGTAGCAGCAACCAGGCGCATAGCATTAGCCTGAGCAAGATGCTGGGACTGATGTCTCTGCTGAGCAGGAACCTCTGCAGCAGCGGAAGAATGGGAGACTGCAGAGGACAAGGCATGAGATTCCCCCTGTGCAGTGGAGGGAGTTCAACGCCTAACACCCTTGACAAAATAAAAGATATTGTGTCCGAAGTAAAATTTTTGTGAAAAAAAAGTTAAATGTTCATTTTTTCTGTGTCTGCAAATTGAGATTCTGATTTGGCTTTTATCTTAAGTCATATTACAAGACTCGTTAAAGGGTTGATTGTGACTTCTAGGATCACTACTACCAACAGGTGGCGCTATAGAGTTCAAGTCCTCTTTCTCTTTGAAGAGGTAATTTGCATATAACATTTTTTCCTTCAGCATTGCTTCAATTCTTGTGAAGCACCTGAAGGGTTAATAAACTTTTTGAATGCGGTTTTGAGCACCTTGAGAGGTGAAGTTTTTAGATTGGTGTCACTTTTGGGTATTTTCTGTCATATTGACTCCTCAAAGTGACTTCAAATGTAAGGTGGTCCCTAAAAAAATGGTTTTGTAAATTTTGTTGAAAAAATGAGAAATCGCTGGTCAAATTTTAACACTTATAACTTCCTAAAAAAAAATTATGTTTCAAAAATTGTGCTGATGTAAAGTAGACATGTGGGAAATGTTATTAACTATTTTGTATTGCAAAAAAAGGGGGAGACAAAAAAGCGCAATAGGGTCTTATCCACGTTACAAAAGACAGTATATCATGAAATATGCTCACCTGGTTAGGATGAGATAAGAGCGTGTAGGTAGCGGCTGCTGCAGATCCACAGGTCTTCAGTGACCAAAGAAATGATGAATCCAAAGGGAGTTTGTAGCTATATTCCACGCTGCCGCTTTAGACAAATTCCAGGAGAATGCTGTATGATTGCAGTGGTTTTATTCTACGCGTTTCAGGGGTCTCATGCCCCCTTCATCAGGAAATACCACAAATACATACAGGTATCACAGACATAAATAGGTTTGTAAGGATGCTGGATTTCAAAAAAATGAGCGCCAACAAGTCAGATGATGCAGTGTCAAAGTTCAATGACACCACATGGTTAACAGTTAACCTAAGATATATTACAAAAGAATACGTATTTTAAAAGATTTTTTGATTAAATTTTCGTTTACAAAACAGATAATAAAGTCAAATTTACGATTTAAACAAAAAAAAAACAAAAAAAAAAACAAAAAAAAAAACAAAAAAAAAAAAGGGGAAGGGGGGAGTTTATTCCTGTTTAGAGGTGGATACCTTACAAGTGGACTATCGTATGGAAACAGCAAACCGCTTTTTTTTCATTGAAAGCATTGCAATCTTAATACAAAAAGGGGAAAAAAGTAAAAACATAATTTTAATTCATTACCAATAAAAAATATATAATTTTAGTTAAATTCTAAAAAATTAAATATAAATTATTTTTTAGTATAGAGGAAATGGGTTAAAAAATAATAAAGGATGCTAAAAGCAGCAACACACGAGAAGCTGCACAGCAGCCAGCGCTGCTCAGAATGAGAACGCAAACAGCATGGATTCATTACTTCACTAATACAAAGATCATGGGCAAATTTTAGATATAACATGAAGCACATAAAAAAGGGGGTTAATATCAGATGCAGCAACACACAGGACGCTGTGCAGGAGCCAACTACTGCTCAAAGAAAAAACGCAGGATAAAGCGGCAGAGTGAATGGGTGGCTTCATTAATAGATAAGATCGCAGGCAGCTTTAGTGTTCACCCCCTGACACATAAGTCTTTTTACTGTGAAGGAGTGGCAGTAACATTCTTGCACTGTTCACTAATCTCTATGACTAGGCAATATATGCATGGGAGCTGAGTTAAAGGAGAAATAAGATACTATTATCAGCGGGGCTCATTCTTTCATGTCAGACTAGTAGAATTAGTAGCGCTTACCCGGGCTTAATTAAAGAAGAAAAAAAAAAAAAAAAAAAAAAAAAAAAACCTCTTCAAAAAATTCTTCAAAATGCAACTAACAGAGATAATGTTTAAGACAGAGGTATGAAAGTGATTGCTCCCAAGGGCAAAAGGAGCTAAACCTGATAGGAGGCTATACAGGATTTTCATATATATAACACTCTTTTAGAGCTAAAGCACAAGCAATATTTAAGCAAATACATAAATAATTTTTTTTTTTTTTTTCTCTCTTTCCCTTTTCCTTTCTTTTTCATTAGACCAAGGAGGCACAGTATTGTAAAATTAATTATAAATATAAAATTGCAATTAGGTATTGCATTAAGTGCAAACAAATCTATAAAAAAATATATTAAAAACCACAAGGCGGGGACTGCATAACTAGGTTGACATTATAAACAAGGGAAACTGACACAAATAGTGCAAATAAAATTTTAAATTTAAATAGAACAAAGAGAAATTATCGCAAAAGAACTCAGAAGCCATCTATACACATGAGGGTTTTTTTTTTTTTTTTTTCCCTTTAAGGTTGCAGAGCATGTGAATATAGATATAAACAAAAATTCCACTGTCTAGGTAAAAACCTCAGTTATTTCATTTAGACCCTGTGGTTTCAGACTCCCTAATTTGTAGATCCAATAGGCTTCCTTTCTATTTAGTTTCGTTGATCTGTTCGGTGCACATTTAGGTATATGATCGATAGGGCTAATTTTTAATAGTTTCGAATTCTTATTATGTACCAAGGCGTAATGTCTGGACAGCCCATGAGTAAGCAGGCCTTTTTTAATATTATGCCGATGGGAGTTCAGTCTGAGGTGTAGGGGTTGTGTGGTCCTCCCCACATATTGCTTACCACAGTGACATTCAATGACATAAATGACAAAGTCAGAGTTACAATTTAGAACAAAAGGGATCATAAATTTCTCTTTGGTAGAAAATGAAATTATATAATCAGCTTTATGATTTATATTAGAACAGCATAAGCAGTTCCTCGTGCCACATTTAAAGATTCCTTTAGTTGAATTCAGGGTGTAACCGTTAATGGGGCTAGCATGAGCTCTCAGGCGGCTAGGGGCTATTAGATCCTTGATTGTGGGGGCTCTACGGAATGTAACCCCGGGATTCCTAGGAAGGATATTGTTCAGAATGGGATTGTTCAGTAATATATGCCAATTCTTATGAAAAATTCTACGGATTTCATTATGTTCAATGGAGAATTGCGTTATAAAATTCATTGAAAAGTTCTTATCAGTAATTACTTGCTCTTTAGGCTCCAGCAATGCTCTCTGATTTACTTTGATAGAGTTTTTAAAGGCATTCTTAATTAAATGTGAAGGGTATTTTTGGGCAAAAAATCTTTTCTTTAAAATATTGGACTGATCTTTAAAGTCAGTATCCAATGAGCAGTTTTTTCTAATCCGGTGAAATTGATTGTTAGGAATGTTATTCAACCATTTATTGTAGTGCCCACTATTAAAATGAATGTAGCCATTGGTGTCTACTTTTTTAAAAAATGTTTTGCTACATATTCTGTCTTCTTTAATAAAAAGGTTAATATCTAAAAAATTAATTAAAAGACTGCTGTAAGCTGCTGTAAAAGAAAGATCCCAGTCATTACAATTTATTGTCTGAATAAAAGTTTCAACATTGTTAGTGGAGTTGTCCCAGATAAAAAATAAATCATCAATGAATCTTTTATAAAAAATAATATTTTTGCTCCAATTTTCATTCAAAATAAAGGAATTTTCAAAAATCCCCATGAAAAGGTTAGCGAAAGTAGGTGCTACCTTCGAGCCCATTGCGGTCCCCTTAACTTGTTGATAAAATATTTTTTCAAAGGTAAAAAAATTATTTTTCAATATAAAATCAATACCTTTTAAAATAAAATCCTTTTGAGCCAAAGAAAGTCTAATGTCAGATTTTAAAAAATGATGAAAACAATTCACACCTACATCATGTGGAATATTAGAATAAAGTGCAGTCACATCCATAGTAATGAAAACATATTGTGGTTTCCAAGTGATTTCTTGGAGTAGATACAATAGATGAGTTGAGTCTCTGAGGTGACTTTTTAATTCAAATACATGCGGTAACATAATCCTATCAATGTAATGAGCTAGATTAGAGGTTAGAGAGTTAATACCCGCAATTATCGGTCTGCCAGGAGGATTGCAAAGACCTTTATGTACTTTAGGTAAGTGATAAAAAAAAGGAATGCTTGGGTTTTTAATGCTTAAAAACTTTTTTTCTTTATAATTGAAAATATTCTGGGAAAGACCCTCGATGATTAAAGCATTATAGGCTATAATAGATTTAGAATAATCGCTAAATGAGCTTTTAATGTAGTAGCTAGTATCAGATAAAATTCTATGAGCTTCATTAATGTAGTCACATCGATTTTGGATTACAATCCCACCACCTTTGTCAGCCTGTCTAATCACAATCAAACTGTTAAGAGAAAGGGATTTCAATGCTTGTTTCTCTTGTCTATTAAGATTAGGTTTCTTCCTTTTACTAATGCCCCTCCGTGTTATTTTTTCAAACTCTTTTTGTACAATATCGCTGAAGGCATTAATCTGATGACTTTTGTCCTTGAGGACAAAAGTCATCAGATTAATGCCTTCAGCGATATTGTACAAAAAGAGTTTGAAAAAATAACACGGAGGGGCATTAGTAAAAGGAAGAAACCTAATCTTAATAGACAAGAGAAACAAGCATTGAAATCCCTTTCTCTTAACAGTTTGATTGTGATTAGACAGGCTGACAAAGGTGGTGGGATTGTAATCCAAAATCGATGTGACTACATTAATGAAGCTCATAGAATTTTATCTGATACTAGCTACTACATTAAAAGCTCATTTAGCGATTATTCTAAATCTATTATAGCCTATAATGCTTTAATCATCGAGGGTCTTTCCCAGAATATTTTCAATTATAAAGAAAAAAAGTTTTTAAGCATTAAAAACCCAAGCATTCCTTTTTTTTATCACTTACCTAAAGTACATAAAGGTCTTTGCAATCCTCCTGGCAGACCGATAATTGCGGGTATTAACTCTCTAACCTCTAATCTAGCTCATTACATTGATAGGATTATGTTACCGCATGTATTTGAATTAAAAAGTCACCTCAGAGACTCAACTCATCTATTGTATCTACTCCAAGAAATCACTTGGAAACCACAATATGTTTTCATTACTATGGATGTGACTGCACTTTATTCTAATATTCCACATGATGTAGGTGTGAATTGTTTTCATCATTTTTTAAAATCTGACATTAGACTTTCTTTGGCTCAAAAGGATTTTATTTTAAAAGGTATTGATTTTATATTGAAAAATAATTTTTTTACCTTTGAAAAAATATTTTATCAACAAGTTAAGGGGACCGCAATGGGCTCGAAGGTAGCACCTACTTTCGCTAACCTTTTCATGGGGATTTTTGAAAATTCCTTTATTTTGAATGAAAATTGGAGCAAAAATATTATTTTTTATAAAAGATTCATTGATGATTTATTTTTTATCTGGGACAACTCCACTAACAATGTTGAAACTTTTATTCAGACAATAAATTGTAATGACTGGGATCTTTCTTTTACAGCAGTTTACAGCAGTCTTTTAATTAATTTTTTAGATATTAACCTTTTTATTAAAGAAGACAGAATATGTAGCAAAACATTTTTTAAAAAAGTAGACACCAATGGCTACATTTATTTTAATAGTGGGCACTACAATAAATGGTTGAATAACATTCCTAACAATCAATTTCACCGGATTAGAAAAAACTGCTCATTGGATACTGACTTTAAAGATCAGTCCAATATTTTAAAGAAAAGATTTTTTGCCCAAAAATACCCTTCACATTTAATTAAGAATGCCTTTAAAAACTCTATCAAAGTAAATCAGAGAGCATTGCTGGAGCCTAAAGAGCAAGTAATTACTGATAAGAACTTTTCAATGAATTTTATAACGCAATTCTCCATTGAACATAATGAAATCCGTAGAATTTTTCATAAGAATTGGCATATATTACTGAACGATCCCATTCTGAACAATATCCTTCCTAGGAATCCCGGGGTTACATTCCGTAGAGCCCCCACAATCAAGGATCTAATAGCCCCTAGCCGCCTGAGAGCTCATGCTAGCCCCATTAACGGTTACACCCTGAATTCAACTAAAGGAATCTTTAAATGTGGCACGAGGAACTGCTTATGCTGTTCTAATATAAATCATAAAGCTGATTATATAATTTCATTTTCTACCAAAGAGAAATTTATGATCCCTTTTGTTCTAAATTGTAACTCTGACTTTGTCATTTATGTCATTGAATGTCCCTGTGGTAAGCAATATGTGGGGAGGACCACACAACCCCTACACCTCAGACTGAACTCCCATCGGCATAATATTAAAAAAGGCCTGCTTACTCATGGGCTGTCCAGACATTACGCCTTGGTACATAATAAGAATTCGAAACTATTAAAAATTAGCCCTATCGATCATATACCTAAATGTGCACCGAACAGATCTACGAAACTAAATAGAAAGGAAGCCTATTGGATCTACAAATTAGGGAGTCTGAAACCACAGGGTCTAAATGAAATAACTGAGGTTTTTACCTAGACAGTGGAATTTTTGTTTATATCTATATTCACATGCTCTGCAACCTTAAAGGGAAAAAAAAAAAAAAAACCCTCATGTGTATAGATGGCTTCTGAGTTCTTTTGCGATAATTTCTCTTTGTTCTATTTAAATTTAAAATTTTATTTGCACTATTTGTGTCAGTTTCCCTTGTTTATAATGTCAACCTAGTTATGCAGTCCCCGCCTTGTGGTTTTTAATATATTTTTTTATAGATTTGTTTGCACTTAATGCAATACCTAATTGCAATTTTATATTTATAATTAATTTTACAATACTGTGCCTCCTTGGTCTAATGAAAAAGAAAGGAAAAGGGAAAGGGAAAAAAAAAAAAAAAAAAAAAAAAAAAAAATTATTTATGTATTTGCTTAAATATTGCTTGTGCTTTAGCTCTAAAAGAGTGTTATATATATGAAAATCCTGTATAGCCTCCTATCAGGTTTAGCTCCTTTTGCCCTTGGGAGCAATCACTTTCATACCTCTGTCTTAAACATTATCTCTGTTAGTTGCATTTTGAAGAATTTTTTGAAGAGTTTTTTTTTTTTTTTTTTCTTTTTTCTTCTTTAATTAAGCCCGGGTAAGCGCTACTAATTCTACTAGTCTGACATGAAAGAATGACCCCGGCTGATAATAGTATCTTATTTCTCCTTTAACTCAGCTCCCATGCATATATTGCCTAGTCATAGAGATTAGTGAACAGTGCAAGAATGTTACTGCCACTCCTTCACAGTAAAAAGACTTATGTGTCAGGGGGTGAACACTAAAGCTGCCTGCGATCTTATCTATTAATGAAGCCACCCATTCACTCTGCCGCTTTATCCTGCGTTTTTTCTTTGAGCAGTAGTTGGCTCCTGCACAGCGTCCTGTGTGTTGCTGCATCTGATATTAACCCCCTTTTTTATGTGCTTCATGTTATATCTAAAATTTGCCCATGATCTTTGTATTAGTGAAGTAATGAATCCATGCTGTTTGCGTTCTCATTCTGAGCAGCGCTGGCTGCTGTGCAGCTTCTCGTGTGTTGCTGCTTTTAGCATCCTTTATTATTTTTTAACCCATTTCCTCTATACTAAAAAATAATTTATATTTAATTTTTTAGAATTTAACTAAAATTATATATTTTTTATTGGTAATGAATTAAAATTATGTTTTTACTTTTTTCCCCTTTTTGTATTAAGATTGCAATGCTTTCAATGAAAAAAAAGCGGTTTGCTGTTTCCATACGATAGTCCACTTGTAAGGTATCCACCTCTAAACAGGAATAAACTCCCCCCTTCCCCCTTTTTTTTTTTTTTGGTTTTTTTTTTGGTTTTTTTTTTTGTTTTTTTTTGTTTAAATCGTAAATTTGACTTTATTATCTGTTTTGTAAACGAAAATTTAATCAAAAAATCTTTTAAAATACGTATTCTTTTGTAATATATCTTAGGTTAACTGTTAACCATGTGGTGTCATTGAACTTTGACACTGCATCATCTGACTTGTTGGCGCTCATTTTTTTGAAATCCAGCATCCTTACAAACCTATTTATGTCTGTGATACCTGTATGTATTTGTGGTATTTCCTGATGAAGGGGGCATGAGACCCCTGAAACGCGTAGAATAAAACCACTGCAATCATACAGCATTCTCCTGGAATTTGTCTAAAGCGGCAGCGCGGAATATAGCTACAAACTCCCTTTGGATTCATCATTAACTATTTTGTGTGACATAAAGCTATGATTTAGGGGCAAAAAAATGTAAACGTTTGAAAATTGTGAAATTTTCAAATTTTTGGCCAAATTTACATTTTTTCACAACTAAGCACAAGAAATTTTGAATAAATCTTACTACTATCATAAAGTACAATGTGTCACAAAAAACATTCTCAGAATCAGTGGAATACGTTGAAGCCTTTCAGAGTTATAAGCACATAAAATGACAATGGTGAGACTTCAAAATTAAGGCCTGGTCATTAACCTACAAAGTGGCTTGGTCCTTAAGGGGTTAAACACTTTTCTCTTAAGTACAGGGTATGTTTTATGTATCACATTACTCACTGGACTTTGCTCCCATGATGAATTCTAGTTACAGAATGTCAGAGAGGGCAGCATTGACTCACATTGCCTTTTGTTTAGGCATGGATTGCTAAGCTCAGCTTTTAGAGGGTTTCCACAGGTCATCATTGTCAAATCGGTCCCATTCTATGGTTGACCTGAAGAGGGCTGTGCAATAGCATAAAATAATAGAAAAACAAACCGCAATATGCAATGTTATAAAAACAAACTGCAAACCAGTTTTTCACTCCAGGCTACAGCTGAAAACTGAAATCCCAATATAATGGCCATATGCCCGCAAATATAGGCACGTTCTCATAATACAAAAAAAAATAACAAAAGAAAGGAAGCGAATGCCAAATCTAAATAAATTAAAAACTTTATTGATTCAAAAAAAGACAACAGAAACACATGATAAAAGGAGAGAAAATGCAGAGTTGCTAAGGCATTCTTAAATATAAGTAAGATCTTTCTGGATACATTGCATATAAATTGCCATGGTAATGTACATAAAAGTATACTTTTCCTCCTTGATGTGACAGTGTCAGTGTTGTGTGTATTATGGAGACAATGTGTATGTGTTAGTTCTATTAAATAAATTAGGTATAACACATTGATCTCCACTGGTGCAATGTTGCAAAATGAACTATTCTTGTATGTAACTTGTCTTAGCATTTGTGACACTAAGTTACCAATCATAGCCAAGCTGTGAGTCAGGAAAATCAAGGAGTCCAAGATCAGGAGTGTACATCATAAACAGAAGGTAGAGAAAATGCATAGTTAAGTAACATGCCAAGGTCAGAATACTAGGAGGATAGAGGATCAGAGCAGTATGGGTTAAGCAGACGGATGGTCAGAGTGAGGTCCAAGGTCAGGCAACGAAAGATCCATAAACAAAATGCAAGGCGCAGAGGAACAAACCACCCAGCAGCTGAATGCATGTCTGGCAGAGGTCTGGGAGAAATAGCTCAGTTACGTATCGTGCAAATCACCTGGGATAATGAACGCCTGGAGACAGCCGGCACATCCCTGTCTTAGATTGGACGGCCAAGCTGTCAGTCAACACACTGATAGCTTCAGCAGGACCCTATACCAGATTGGAGCTGTCAATAACTGCATCCCAGACTCACAGAGGGGAGGAACCTTGACAGTAGTATTAGGGAAAATTTGCCCTAACGTCTTAAAAATTTAGATGTATTAGTTCTGCCAACATTTTGTGTACCTGACTACCAAGAAAGGAAATGTTTAGTTAGGTGACATAAAGAGACACTACTAGCACATAACATTTAATTGACAATACACTCCCTAATGGGATTTTGAACTTTAAATCACACATTCTTAACATGGAATTGTTAACAGTGAATGTCTTTTATAGGTCTTATTTTCTATACACTATTCCAGAAAATGATTCAGTTAAACTACTACTGTGTGACTTAATACATCAAGTGCAGGAAATGCTCACAATATTTATCACCCTAGGAGCAGATGGTGCTGTTTGGCAGCTAATTGTAAAGAATATGGTTGTATTAGATCAGTAAGTCCTTGCAGAACCCATTAAATACCTTCTTTGATAATTCTACCAGAATGGAAACCTACTAGTCCTCTCAAAATTAAATTAAAATATATAAATTGTATCACAGTATGGGAAAAATAAGTGATGTTCATACCATTCAGTTATTACCTATATTCAGCATTTTCACTGTTACATTCACCTGGAGAATACCCAAAATATGCCTTATAGACCATTATGGGATTAAAGGGGTTATCCAAGCTTTTCACAAAAGTCTGCAGCACGTGTTGTGAGGATTCTCCGATAGAGTTGAGCGACTTTTGCTTTTTTAGGGTCGCGTTTCGTTTCGTGAAACCCGACTTTTCCAAAAGTCGGGTCGAGCAAGATCGTCCGATTATAGGGAAAAGTCGGGGTCGTCCCGAAACACGAAACCCAATGTAAGTCAATGGGGAATAAAAGTCGGCAGTGAGAGGAGGACAGGAAACACACCTACAGTGCCCATTTGAATGCCAAAAGCATCAATTCTTCTTACTTAAGCTTGTCAACCTTAATTAACTTCATAATACAAGTTACGCACTGAAAAATGGGGGTTATTTGGCTAAAGTTGTGGGGGGGGAGGGCTGGCTGCAGGTTTTCATGTGCCCTGGGCGAAAGAGCGCCCCTTTAACACATACCACAACTCATCATGCTCCGATACGGCAGAGAAATAGCGGTATAGTACAATGAAAAATACCTCACTTTTTACATCTCATGACGAGGCCCATCTATTTCTCCATACAAAATCATTGGTCCCATATAATGTTTGAAACAGTATATGATGAGCTCCACATAATGCTACAGTATATGTTGGTCCCCATGGATGAAGCTCCACTGTCTTATGGGCCCAAATAATGCTCCAAACATAATGGGCCCCATTTCTAATGCTCTAGTGTATAATGGGCCCTGTAAATGCTGCTCCAGTGTCTGATGTCCACCTTTGGAATGTTCCAGTGTATGGTGGGCCCCATCTATCATTCTCCAGAGTATAGTGCTCCCCAAAAATTGCTGTCCCAACATAGAAAACAATCAAATAAGTCTCCTCGCTAGGGAATCCCTGTACTTGTCTGGACAGGTGCTGTAGCTTGCTTAACAGCTCGCCAGCCGTTCTCACGCCCAGTATGGATTGCACGTGATTGCACAAAGGTTAGAAAGGGTACCGTATCCCTGGATAACATGTATGGATAGCGTACACATTCAAAATATATGTCTATACAGCATGAGGCAGGCTCAGACGGTGTTAGGCCCAGTATGGATTGCACGTCATTGCACAAAGGTTAGAAGGGGTACCGTATCCCCGGATAACATGTATGGATAGCGTACACATTCAAAATATATGTCTATACAGCATGAGGCAGGCTCAGACGGTGTTAGGCCCAGTATGGATTGCACGTCATTGCACAAAGGTTAGAAGGGGTACCGTATCCACGGATAACATGTATGGATAGCGTACACATTCAAAATATATGTCTATACAGCATGAGACAGGCTCAGACGGTGTTAGGCCCAGTATGGATTGCACGTCATTGCACAAAGGTTAGAAAGGGTACCGTATCCCTGGATAACATGTATGGATAGCGTACACATTCAAAATATATGTCTATACAGCATGAGGCAGGCTCAGACGGTGTTAGGCCCAGTATGGATTGCACGTCATTGCACAAAGGTTAGAAAGGGTACCGTATCCCTGGATAACATGTATGGATAGCGTACACATTCAAAATATATGTCTATACAACATGAGGCAGGCTCAGACGGTGTTAGGCCCAGTATGGATTGCACGTCATTGCACAAAGGTTAGAAGGGGTACCGTATCCCCGGATAACATGTATGGATAGCGTACACATTCAAAATATATGTCTATACAGCATGAGGCAGGCTCAGACGGTGTTAGGCCCAGTATGGATTGCACGTCATTGCACAAAGGTTAGAAAGGGTACCGTATCCCTGGATAACATGTATGGATAGCGTACACATTCAAAATATATGTCTATACAGCATGAGGCAGGCTCAGACGGTGTTAGGCCCAGTATGGATTGCATGTCATTGCACAAAGGTTAGAAGGGGTACCGTATCCCCGGATAACATGTATGGATAGCGTACACATTCAAAATATATGTCTATACAGCATGAGGCAGGCTCAGACGGTGTTAGGCCCAGTATGGATTGCATGTCATTGCACAAAGGTTAGAAGGGGTACCGTATCCCCGGATAACATGTATGGATAGCGTACACATTCAAAATATATGTCTATACAGCATGAGGCAGGCTCAGACGGTGTTAGGCCCAGTATGGATTGCACGTCATTGCACAAAGGTTAGAAGGGGTACAGTATCCCCGGATAACATGTATGGATAGCGTACACATTCAAAATATATGTCTATACAGCATGAGGCAGGCTCAGACGGTGTTAGGCCCAGTATGGATTGCACGTCATTGCACAAAGGTTAGAAAGGGTACCGTATCCCTGGATAACATGTATGGATAGCGTACACATTCAAAATATATGTCTATACAGCATGAGGCAGGCTCAGACGGTGTTAGGCCCAGTATGGATTGCACGTCATTGCACAAAGGTTAGAAGGGGTACCGTATCCCCGGATAACATGTATGGATAGCGTACACATTCAAAATATATGTCTATACAGCATGAGGCAGGCTCAGACGGTGTTAGGCCCAGTATGGATTGCACGTCATTGCACAAAGGTTAGAAGGGGTACCGTATCCCCGGATAACATGTATGGATAGCGTACACATTCAAAATATATGTCTATACAGCATGAGGCAGGCTCAGACGGTGTTAGGCCCAGTATGGATTGCACGTCATTGCACAAAGGTTAGAAGGGGTACCGTATCCCCGGATAACATGTATGGATAGCGTACACATTCAAAATATATGTCTATACAGCATGAGGCAGGCTCAGACGGTGTTAGGCCCAGTATGGATTGCACGTCATTGCACAAAGGTTAGAAAGGGTACCGTATCCCTGGATAACATGTATGGATAGCGTACACATTCAAAATATATGTCTATACAGCATGAGGCAGGCTCAGACGGTGTTAGGCCCAGTATGGATTGCACGTCATTGCACAAAGGTTAGAAGGGGTACCGTATCCCCGGATAACATGTATGGATAGCGTACACATTCAAAATATATGTCTATACAGCATGAGGCAGGCTCAGACGGTGTTAGGCCCAGTATGGATTGCACGTCATTGCACAAAGGTTAGAAGGGGTACCGTATCCCCGGATAACATGTATGGATAGCGTACACATTCAAAATATATGTCTATACAGCATGAGGCAGGCTCAGACGGTGTTAGGCCCAGTATGGATTGCACGTCATTGCACAAAGGTTAGAAAGGGTACCGTATCCCTGGATAACATGTATGGATAGCGTACACATTCAAAATATATGTCTATACAGCATGAGGCAGGCTCAGACGGTGTTAGGCCCAGTATGGATTGCACGTCATTGCACAAAGGTTAGAAGGGGTACCGTATCCCCGGATAACATGTATGGATAGCGTACACATTCAAAATATATGTCTATACAGCATGAGGCAGGCTCAGACGGTGTTAGGCCCAGTATGGATTGCACGTCATTGCACAAAGGTTAGAAGGGGTACCGTATCCCCGGATAACATGTATGGATAGCGTACACATTCAAAATATATGTCTATACAGCATGAGGCAGGCTCAGACGGTGTTAGGCCCAGTATGGATTGCACGTCATTGCACAAAGGTTAGAAGGGGTACCGTATCCCCGGATAACATGTATGGATAGCGTACACATTCAAAATATATGTCTATACAGCATGAGGCAGGCTCAGACGGTGTTAGGCCCAGTATGGATTGCACGTCATTGCACAAAGGTTAGAAAGGGTACCGTATCCCTGGATAACATGTATGGATAGCGTACACATTCAAAATATATGTCTATACAGCATGAGGCAGGCTCAGACGGTGTTAGGCCCAGTATGGATTGCACGTCATTGCACAAAGGTTAGAAGGGGTACCGTATCCCCGGATAACATGTATGGATAGCGTACACATTCAAAATATATGTCTATACAGCATGAGGCAGGCTCAGACGGTGTTAGGCCCAGTATGGATTGCACGTCATTGCACAAAGGTTAGAAGGGGTACCGTATCCCCGGATAACATGTATGGATAGCGTACACATTCAAAATATATGTCTATACAGCATGAGGCAGGCTCAGACGGTGTTAGGCCCAGTATGGATTGCACGTCATTGCACAAAGGTTAGAAGGGGTACCGTATCCCCGGATAACATGTATGGATAGCGTACACATTCAAAATATATGTCTATACAGCATGAGGCAGGCTCAGACGGTGTTAGGCCCAGTATGGATTGCACGTCATTGCACAAAGGTTAGAAAGGGTACCGTATCCCTGGATAACATGTATGGATAGCGTACACATTCAAAATATATGTCTATACAGCATGAGGCAGGCTCAGACGGTGTTAGGCCCAGTATGGATTGCACGTCATTGCACAAAGGTTAGAAGGGGTACCGTATCCCCGGATAACATGTATGGATAGCGTACACATTCAAAATATATGTCTATACAGCATGAGGCAGGCTCAGACGGTGTTAGGCCCAGTATGGATTGCACGTCATTGCACAAAGGTTAGAAGGGGTACCGTATCCCCGGATAACATGTATGGATAGCGTACACATTCAAAATATATGTCTATACAGCATGAGGCAGGCTCAGACGGTGTTAGGCCCAGTATGGATTGCACGTCATTGCACAAAGGTTAGAAGGGGTACTGTATCCACGGATAACATGTATGGATAGCGTACACATTCAAAATATATGTCTATACATCAGGAGGCAGGCTCAGACGGTGTCAGGCACAGTATGGATTTGACGGCCCAGATTACACAGCGGAGGAGCAGGGAGAGGTAAAGATTGCAAATGCTGGGGCCCTGGCCAAGCAAGGGGGGCCCACTCGTGGGCGTCGGTACTGGCACTGGGCCCCTCATAGTACAGCGGTGTGTCTGACGGCGGGTGTGCACCACCACCGTCAGAGACACTTGATTGCACTATGAGGGACCCTGTGCCAGTGCCCGCGCCCAAGAGTCGGCCTACCCACCTGTCCAGGGCAACGGCACTCGCACGGTGTCGTGCGCTAGGTGGTGACCCCGGCCATGGGGGGGGAGGCAGCACAGTTAGGGAGTTTTAGAAAGTGGCATATGTTGATGTTGGACATTCAACTGATGCAAAAGGCGAAATAGGTGAAGTACCAGGAAGAGGTGGACCAAAGCAAGCCATTTTTCTGTCACCCTATGTGTCATCAGGGGAAGGTGGGACAAAATCCTTGGAAACCCATGCGTGGTTCATTTTAATGAAGGTTAGATCATCCACATTTTGGGTTGACAGACGGGTCCTTTTTTCTGTCAGGACTGATCCAGCTGCACTGAAGACTCTTTCCGATAGCACACTTGCAGCTGGGCAAGCGAGCTCCTGTAAGGCATATTGGGCCAATTCAGGCCAGGTGTCCAGTTTAGCGGCCCAATAGTCAAAGGGGAATGACCTGTGTGGGAGAACATCGATATGGGAGGAAAAGTAGTTTGTAACCATAGTTGACAACTGCTGTCTCCTGTCACTTTCCATCGATGCAGTATTACCAGTTGTGTGAGCGGTATTTGAAAAATCAGTCCACAACATTGTCATGAAACCCCTGTCTCCAACGCCACTTCTGCTGTGTGCACCACGAACACCTCTGCCAAGCTGCCCCCGGCCCGTACGGCTCGTGTGAGAACCATCACCGCTGCTGTGTGCTGGGAATGCCTCAAGCAACCGATTTACCAGAGTTGCTTGTTTATTAGCCAATATTAGGTCAAGGTTCTCCTGTGGCATGATGTTTTGTAATTTGCCTTTATAGCGTGGATCCAGGATGCTGGCCAACCAGTAGTTGTCATCGTTCATCATTTTGGCAATGCGGGGGTCCCTTTTTAGGATCCGCAAGGCATAATCTGACATGTGGGCCAATGTTCCCGGTGTCAATGATGCACTGCGAGTGCTGGGTGGAGGAGCACTTTCTGGCAAATCCACATCCCTCCAGTCACGCACAAACCCTGTACCAGACCTTGCCACGCCAACATTTTCACTTGCCCCACGAGATGCATCCTCCTCCCCTAAGTAATCATCCCCATCATCCTCCTCCTCCTCCTCCTCTTCTTCCTCCACCTCGTCCAGGAGAGGTCCCTGAGCAGACAATGGCTGAATGTCATCAAGGATTCCCTCCTCCTCTTCCTCCTCATCAACATTGGCTGCAAACGCCTGCTCCTTAAGGTGCGTCAAAGTTTGCATGAGCAGACGCATAAGTGGGATGCTCATGCTTAGGATGGCGTCGTCTGCGCTTACCAGCCGTGTGCATTCCTCAAAACACTGAAGGACTTTACAAAGGTCTTTCAGCTTCGACCACTGCACGCCTGTCAACTCCATGTCTGCTCTCAAAGTGCCTGGCCGTGTATCCTCCCACAAATGCATTATGGCCTGCCTCTGTTCGCACAGCCGCTCCACCATGTGCAGGGTGGAGTTCCACCTTGTTGCAATGTCGATAATGAGGCGGTGGTTGGGAAGGTGGAGCAATCGCTGCAGCTTCTGCATACGAACGGAGTGTACAGGCGACCGGCGAATGTGCGCGCACAGTCTTCGCACCTTCTGGAGCAGGGCTGTTAACTCCGGATAATTTTTGAGGAAGCACTGCACCACCAGGTTCAAGGTGTGAGCCAAGCAAGGTATGTGGCTGAGTTTTGAAAGGGCTATGGCTGCCACAAAATTACGGCCGTTATCACTAACTACCTTGCCTGCCTCAAGATGTACACTGCCCAGCCATGACTCAGTTTGTCGCTTCAAGTACTCGGCCAGCACCTCGGCGGTGTGTCTGTTGCCCAAACACATCATCTGCAACACAGCCTGCTGACGCTTTCCACTAGCTGCTCGATAGGGGGACACATCGTGTGCAACAGTGGCAGCTGCAGATGGAGTGCTCGTACGACTGCGCTCTGTGGACGAGCTGTCGCTTCTGGAGGAGGAGGAGGAGGAGGAGGGTCGAACGCCTACAGCCAACTGTTTCCTAGACAGTGGGCTAGGCAGCACTGTCCCACCACCGCTGTCCCCTGTGGACCCTGCATCCACCACATTAACCCAGTGCGCAGTGATGGACACGTAACGGCCCTGGCCATGCCGACTGGACCATGCATCAGTTGTGAGGTGCACCTTTCCGCTCACTGACTGCTTGAGTGCATGGACAATGCGGTCTTTCACATGATGGTGGAGGGCTGGGATGGCTTTGCGAGAGAAGTGGCGACTGGGTAGGTCATAGCGTGGTACTGCATAGGCCATGAGTTCACGGAAAGCTGTGCTTTCCACCAACCGAAAGGGCATCATCTCAAACGAGATTAGTTTGGCAATGTGGGCGTTCAAACCCAGTGTACGCGGATGAGAGACTGAGTACTTTCTTGACCTACTCATAGTGTCTGGGAGGGTGAGCTGGACTTGAGAGCTGCATATGGTGGAAGTAGCGGTGGACAGGGCGGACTGAGAGAGGGTTGATGATGGTGATGGAGTTGGTGTTCTTTCTGATGGCCTAGAATCAGTCTTTCGTTGATATAACAGTGGGATTCCCTGACTGCTGTGGCCTTGCAACGACACCTCAACATTTGCTGCTGTGCTAACCGGTGGGCTTACAGTGGGGGAAACAATGTAGCGTTGCTGACTACCTTCGTTGTGATCAGTTGCACATGTGGCACTTGAGGTTTGGTGTTGTGTCCACGCTTGCAAGTGCATGCTGGTTAAATGTCTAAGCATGCAACTGGTATTCAAATTTTTCAGATTTTTCCCTCGGCTAAAGGTCTTTGCGCACTTCTTACAGATAACCATGGCCTGATCATGAGGATTTTGGTCAAAAAACTGCCACACTGCACTCTTCCTACTTTGGCAGACATTTTGCGGCCTAGCACGCTGTGATCTTTTGACCCTCTGGACAAGCTGTCCAGCAACTCTTTTGATGTTTGGAACCTGTCTTTGGAGTGCTCCGGGCCTGCCAGATAACAGCTGTTGCGATGTCGATGTCTGCTGTGGATGCTCCTCATCTGAGCTATTGGAAGCAGCACCCTCTTCCCCCAATGGATGCCAATCTGGGTCAACAACTGGGTCATCCATCACCTCCTCTTCTATGTCATGTGCACCTTTCTCTGTGTCACCGTGTATGGTGGTATAGTGTGCGGGAAGGGGCACCTGAGTCTCATCAGGGTCAAAATCTGGCTCTGTACACTGCGAGGACAATGTAGTGCTCTGAGTGAATGTACCAGCAGAATCATCCATCAGCGGCTGTGCATCAGTGCACTCCATGTCAGATTCATCTTGGCCTGGGTAATTCACCATTTGACTTGATAATCCAGGCATGGTATGTGAAAACAGCTCCATGGAGTAATCAGTAGTATGGCCTGCGTCATCCTTCAATCTTGGTTGGGGTGAAGGACACAAGGAAAGGTGTGGTTCATGAACATGAGCCTCCAATGACGACTCAGTGCTTTTACTTTTTACAACTGAAGAAGAGGAGGCGATAGAGCTGGAGGCTGAGTCAGCAATGTAAGACAAAACTTTTTCCTGATGCTCTGCCTTTAAAAGCGGTTTGCCAACTCCTAGAAAACTAAGCGTTCGAGGCCTTATGTAGACAGACGATGATGCAGGGTCAGCACCTCCTGCATTTGGTCCTATTTTGCTCTTGCCACTACCATCAGATCCACCACCAACACCATCATTACCAGCTGCCAACCCCCGCCCAATTCCACGGCCTCTTCCACCAGCCTTCCTCATTTTTGGTAGAAATGTAGACAAAATCCAACAAACTATATAGTAGTAATGTAAAACAAGGTACAAGGTGTCTATAGGACAGGGGAGTTTTAGAATTTCTGCACACACTTGTGGACAGTGGACACTTGTGGATTGTGTGCGGCCCACTGATATCTGAGCGCTATGTGACACGCTCGATGGCACAGCTGCCTGTGACCAAAGTGACGAGAGGATAATGGAGATTTTGAATCTCTGCGTACACTTTTGGACACTGGACACTTGTGGATTGTGTGCGGCCCACTGATAGCTGAGCGCTATGTGACACGCTCGATGGCACAGCTGCCTGTGACCAAAGTGACGAGAGGATAATGGAGATTTTGAATCTCTGCGTACACTATTGGACAGTGGACACTTGTGGATTGTGTGCGGCCCACTGATATCTGAGCGCTATGTGACACGCTCGATGGCACAGCTGCCTGTGACCAAAGTGACGAGAGGATAATGGAGATTTTGAATCTCTGCGTACACTATTGGACACTGGACACTTGTGGATTGTGTGCGGCCCACTGATATCTGAGCGCTATGTGACACGCTCGATGGCACAGCTGCCTGTGACCAAAGTGACGAGAGGATAATGGAGATTTTGAATCTCTGCGTACACTATTGGACAGTGGACACTTGTGGATTGTGTGCGGCCCACTGATATCTGAGCGCTATGTGACACGCTCGATGGCACAGCTGCCTGTGACCAAAGTGACGAGAGGATAATGGAGATTTTGAATCTCTGCGTACACTTTTGGACACTGGACACTTGTGGATTGTGCGCGGCCCACTGATATCTGAGCGCTATGTGACACGCTCGATGGCACAGCTGCCTGTGACCAAAGTGACGAGAGGATAATGGAGATTTTGAGTCTCTGCGTACACTATTGGACAGTGGACACTTGTGGATTGTGTGCGGCCCACTGATATCTGAGCGCTATGTGACACGCTCGATGGCACAGCTGCCTGTGACCAAAGTGACGAGAGGATAATGGAGATTTTGAATCTCTGCGTACACTATTGGACAGTGGACACTTGTGGATTGTGTGCGGCCCACTGATATCTGAGCGCTATGTGACACGCTCGATGGCACAGCTGCCTGTGACCAAAGTGACGAGAGGATAATGGAGATTTTGAATCTCTGCGTACACTTTTGGACACTGGACACTTGTGGATTGTGTGCGGCCCACTGATATCTGAGCGCTATGTGACACGCTCGATGGCACAGCTGCATGTGACCAAAGTGACGAGAGGATAATGGAGATTTTGAATCTCTGCGTACACTTTTGGACACTGGACACTTGTGGATTGTGTGCGGCCCACTGATATCTGAGCGCTATGTGACACGCTCGATGGCACAGCTGCCTGTGACCAAAGTGACGAGAGGATAATGGAGATTTTGAATCTCTGCGTACACTTTTGGACACTGGACACTTGTGGATTGTGTGCGGCCCACTGATATCTGAGCGCTATGTGACACGCTCGATGGCACAGCTGCCTGTGACCAAAGTGACGAGAGGATAATGGAGATTTTGAATCTCTGCGTACACTTTTGGACACTGGACACTTGTGGATTGTGTGCGGCCCACTGATATCTGAGCGCTATGTGACACGCTCGATGGCACAGCTGCCTGTGACCAAAGTGACGAGAGGATAATGGAGATTTTGAATCTCTGCGTACACTTTTGGACAGTGGACACTTGTGGATTGTGTGCGGCCCACTGATATCTGAGCGCTATGTGACACGCTCGATGGCACAGCTGCCTGTGACCAAAGTGACGAGAGGATAATGGAGATTTTGAATCTCTGCGTACACTATTGGACAGTGGACACTTGTGGATTGTGTGCGGCCCACTGATATCTGAGCGCTATGTGACACGCTCGATGGCACAGCTGCCTGTGACCAAAGTGATGAGAGGATAATGGAGATTTTGAATCTCTGCGTACACTATTGGACAGTGGACACTTGTGGATTGTGTGCGGCCCACTGATATCTGAGCGCTATGTGACACGCTCGATGGCACAGCTGCCTGTGACCAAAGTGACGAGAGGATAATGGAGATTTTGAATCTCTGCGTACACTTTTGGACACTGGACACTTGTGGATTGTGTGCGGCCCACTGATATCTGAGTGCTATGTGACACGCTCGATGGCACAGCTGCCTGTGACCAAAGTGACGAGAGGATAATGGAGATTTTGAATCTCTGCGTACACTTTTGGACACTGGACACTTGTGGATTGTGTGCGGCCCACTGATATCTGAGCGCTATGTGACACGCTCGATGGCACAGCTGCCTGTGACCAAAGTGACGAGAGGATAATGGAGATTTTGAATCTCTGCGTACACTTTTGGACACTGGACACTTGTGGATTGTGTGCGGCCCACTGATATCTGAGCGCTATGTGACACGCTCGATGGCACAGCTGCCTGTGACCAAAGTGACGAGAGGATAATGGAGATTTTGAATCTCTGCGTACACTTTTGGACACTGGACACTTGTGGATTGTGTGCGGCCCACTGATATCTGAGTGCTATGTGACACGCTCGATGGCACAGCTGCCTGTGACCAAAGTGACGAGAGGATAATGGAGATTTTGAATCTCTGCGTACACTTTTGGACACTGGACACTTGTGGATTGTGTGCGGCCCACTGATATCTGAGCGCTATGTGACACGCTCGATGGCACAGCTGCCTGTGACCAAAGTGACGAGAGGATAATGGAGATTTTGAATCTCTGCGTACACTTTTGGACACTGGACACTAGTGGATTGTGTGCGGCCCACTGATATCTGAGCGCTATGTGACACGCTCGATGGCACAGCTGCCTGTGACCAAAGTGACGAGAGGATAATGGAGATTGGATTGCTTTTAAAAAAGCAGTTTGCAGAGCAGTGGGTAAACAGCAATGCCAGCGTGTCAGGAAGCCTTAGAAGGCAGCCCAACAACCAACACCACTGATACACCACAATATAGCCTCCCCTTGCACTGCACACACAGTGACTTGTGTGTTGTGCAGGCCAAATCGCTAGCAGCAGAAGCAGTTTTTTTGTCTTCTTCCCTGCCTAACGCTCTCCCTACAGAATCAGCAGCAACCTCTCCCTATACTAAGATCGGCAGAAGTAAGATGGCGGTCGGCGTGCACGCCCTTTTATACCCCCTGTGACGCCCACCAAAGCAAGCCAATCACTTGCATGCCCTTCTGAAAGATGGTGGTGACCCGTGCCTATGTCATCACGTTGCCCACAGTGTCCGTGGATCCTGATTGGCTGAAAAAGAGCGCAAAACAAACTTTTGAAACGTGACTTTGGCGCGTAAGTCGCCGACCTCGTGGCCGACCTCATCCTAGGGTCGGGTTTCGTTTCATGAAACCCGACTTTGCCAAAAGTCCGTGACTTTTGAATTTTTTCGACCCGTTTCGCTCAACTCTATCCTCCGATACTGATGGCGAGACCAAAAGTACTTGTATATGATATGCATACTCCAGGCTACATTCTGACTTAGATGTGAATGGTCTCGCTGAATTCACATGCATTGAGTAAGGTCGTGCACATCTAGTCGGAACGTGGCCAGAAGTATATCTTATCTTTTGCATTGATCACTTAGCTATAGGTGTATGTATGATTTTCTTTCTATTAGGCTGATATCATATAACCCTTTTCTGTTATATTACAGGTCATACGTATATCTTTTTACTTATACAATCTCCTGTTTCCTTCTACCACTTTATTTATTTATTCTGCTTTTCCATCTTAATCTTTCTCCCACCCCCCACCACCCTTTCTTTTTGGCTCGTGTGTTTCACCTGCAAATATTCCAGTGCCATGGTGCCAGTCATATGATATATATCCTGGTTTTTACCACATAGCACAGAAAATTATTCTTAACCGTTGTGTGCCCATCATATTATTTCTATTGGCGTAACTAGAGTCTAATGGGCCCTGATTCTAAATTGGGATCTGGACCCCCAAATCCATGTAGGTCAGATACTGTATATAATGACAACAAAATACCCCTAAATGATAGCAAATATGCACAACTCAAAAACTAGGATTTATCAAAAAAGAGAAGAGCATAAGCGCAATAAAAAATAGACTTTATTGAATACACATTAAAAAGTTAATTGTAAACATGATTGAAAACAGTAGGCTTTTGAGGACAAATTACATGCATATTAATAGAAAAAATTGGATGTCCCAATGTATGGGTTTCAAAGAAGGTTACACGCAGAGTTATCTCAATCATGATTAAAAAATAGAAAGAAATAGAAAAATGGAAGAAATAGAACCTCTTTCTCAAAGCCAGCAATAATAGATAATACGAGAAAATGTAGGAGGGGTATGGAAAAGACACATTATAGTAATACCAGGTAAAGCCTAAATAGCGTATTATATCAGTAAGAAACAAAAAGGGGAAGAAAAGAGAAAAAAAAGAATAAAAAAAAAGGGGGGTCAAAACAATATATGGACAAATAGTAAAATAAACAGCATGTGTGTTACCAATATAAACTCTTGTAGCGACCCCGTGAATCCCTTAGTATAGAGGGCAAGTGAAAGAACCTGATGCGGCGTTGCTATAAAACAACAATAATGCCAATGAAAATTATATAGTATATAATACAGGAGCACATAGTGGGTGGAGGTCTGTACCACATCGCTTACCATGAGTAGCATCGTGCTTACTTATTTCAGCATCCCAATATTGAACTCCATGCTGCATTTGAGTATACTGACATCATGGATCACCTAAACCCTGCTGATTTGCGTTCCACCGTGCGGTTCACTGGCCATTTCCGGCCGCGGCCATGTTGTATGACGCACTTCCTGTTTGAGTTCCACAAAGCGTTTCACCTGCTACTTCCGGCCGCGGCCATCTTGGATAACGCACCTCCGGTATACCGACACATGTGCGCACTTCAACTAAGTATTTAAACCCCAGCTTAGTGCATATGCCCTTAGCGCTTTTCTATTCAGCTGATTTGTTTGCACTACCTTATAGCGCTCTACCTCTATACAACACTTGGACTATTGCTACTCATGGTAAGCGATGTGGTACAGACCTCAACCCACTATGTGCTCCTGTATTATATATTATATAATTTTCATTGGCATTATTGTTGTCTTATAGCAACGCCACATCAGGTTCTTTCACTTGTGCTCTATACTAATGGACTCACGGGGTCACTACAAGAGTTTATATTGGTAAGACACATGCTGTTTATTTTACCATTTGGCCATATATTGTTTTGGTGCCCCTTTTTTTGTTCTTTTTTTCCCCTTTTTGTTTTTTTGTTTCTTACTGATATAATACGCTATTTAGGCTTTGCCTGGTATTAGTATAATGTGTCTTTTCCATACCCCTCCTCACTGATTAACAGAAAGAAAAATAGATGCTTTGGGTAATGGACCTGTCCCGGCCGGAAACAGACGTCCTGTCTGCAAGGCGCCTGCCCTAGCTGGTGGGCAGTGATGGCGCACACAGACTGTAGCCATGTTTTTTGAGCCTCTCTGCTCTCCATAGCCAGTCACGTGAGCAATCACATGACCGTGACGTCACGCAAGGTCCTGTGTACCTTGTCGGCTACAGTCTGTGTGCGCGTCACTGCCCACCAGCTAGGGCAGGCGCCTTGCAGACAGGACGTCTGTTTCCGGCCGGGACAGGTCCATTACCCAAAGCATCTATTTTTATTCTGTTAATCAGTGACTACATTCCTGGACTATACAAGGGACATCGCTACTTCCTCATAAGAATTTCTCCTCCACAAGACCCGTGCTGGTAAGCACTCCAGTGTTAAGCTGCTGATTTGTAATGCCATTCCTTACTATCTCATGGCAAGATTCTTCTATTCAACACATGAGTGAATCCTCTATATGCTGCATGTGAATGCAAGTTTGAATTCACCCCTCTATATTATATCTCTCTGTGAAAGAGTCAAGGGGGCGGTTTCTTACTCTTAATGTTCACCTGCCTTGCCCTGAACCTTTTATATCTTCTATGAGTGGAATATAGTTATTATACAGACTTAATTTTTAGTGCAAATATTTAGTCAAGGGGGCGGTTCTGGACTCTTGGTGTTCACCTGCCTTGCCTTGGACCTTTTATGTCTCCTCTGAGTGGAGTATAGTTTTTATACTGACCTAATTCTGAGTGCAAATATTTAACCAGGGGGTGGTTCCTGACTCTTAACGTTTATCTGTTTTGTTTTGAACTTTTAATATCTTCTCTGAGTGGAGTATAGCCTCTATACAGACACAACTCTGAGCGCAAATATTGAATTGTTTATACATTAAAAATTTACGTGATAGCTGCTTGCTTCATTGCTAGAGAGGCAAATCAGAACCCCCATTGACTACAAAAGACCTTCGGAAAAATTAAGCTGACTTTGGAGTTGTGGTAAATTGTTCTATTGTTCATAGACACCTGCACAAATATGGCCTTCATGGAAGAGTCATCAGAAGAAAACCTCTCCTGCATCCTCACCATAAAATTCCGCATCAGAAGTATGCACATGAACATCTAAACAAGCCTATGCATTTTAGAAATAAGTCCTGTGGACCCATGATGTAAACATAGACCTCTTTGGCCACAATGCTCAATGGTATGCATGGAGAAAAATGGGCACACAATTTCAGGAAAAGAACATCTCGCCAACCATTAAGCATGGGGATGGATCAATCATGCTATGGGGTTGTGTTGCAGTCAATGGCATGGGGAAAATCTTATGAGAAAATGGAAGAATGGATCGAATGAAATTTCAACAAATTCTTGATGCAAACTTAACACCACGTGTAAAAAAAAGCTGAAGTTGAAAAGAGGATGTTTTCTACAACTGGATAATGATCCTAAACAGATGTCAAAATCTGCAGTAGACTACCTCAAAAGGCACAAGCTGAAGGTTTTACAATGGCCTTCACCTCACAGTCCTCTGATCTGTACATCATTGAAAATCTGTGGCTAGACCTCAAAATAACAGTGTATACAAGATGACTCCAGAATCTCATGGAACTGGAAGAATTTTGCAAGGAAGAATGGATGAAAATCCCTCATACAGGAATTGAAAGACTCTTGGCTGGCTGCAAAATGTGTTTGTAAGCTGTGATACCTTCAAGAGGAAGTGCTACAAGGAACTAACCTTGCAGGGGCCCCAAACTTTTGCATTGGCAAAAGTTTTTGTAATTTTTAAAATGTAAAAGATGAAAAAATATTAATTTTGTTTTGCCTGAAATACAAAGGAAATGTGTCATCTTTAACTTAAGGCCCTTAAGAGATCATTTCATCTACAACTTGCTTAACTATTCACAATAACAGTAACTTTGAACAGGAGTGCCCAAACTTAACTTGATTGATCATGTATTTTCTATTCCAACAGCATTTCATGGGTCCTGTC
>NW_027361779.1:31545000-31665000 GCF_039654945.1 Dendrobates tinctorius | reverse complement strand
CCCTAACCCTAACCCTAACCCTGACCCTAACCCTAACCCTAACCCTTAACCAAACCATACCCTGACCCTGACCCTAACCCTGACCCTAACCCTGACCCTAACCCTAACCCTGACCCTGACCCTAACCCTAACCCTGACCCTAACCCTAACCCTAACCCTGACCCTGACCCTAACCCTAACCCTTAACCAAACCATACCCTGATCCTAACCCTAACCCTGACCCTGACCCTAACCCTAACCCTAACCCTAACCCTAAACCCCCTTAACTAACCCTAACTCTAACCCAAACCCCTAAATTCCATTGTCTAAACTAATGGTAAAAAAAACAACGCATGTGCAAAAAAACGCATACATAAGCATGCCAATGCGCACATATGCTCACCATAGACTTATAATGGGTGTCTTGCTGTAAAAAAACGCATTGCGCGCATGCGTTTTTTTGAGGCAAGTCGGACGCCCAAAAAATGCAACAGGTTGCATTTTGTGCGCCCGAGCGCATACCGCAAAAAAACGCATGCGCAGAAAAACGCGTACAAACGCATGTGTATGCGCACATAAGCGCATCCCATGCAAAGTATAGGAAAAAAAAACGCATGCGCTATTTAGCGCTAAAATACCGCGAAAAAAACGCAAGTGTGAAACCAGCCTCAGATATCAATTTAATGATGAATGTAGGAACATAGCAATAGGACTTGAAAAATAAAAAAACAGAGCAGCTGTACTTACCAACACGGGTCATAAAATGAATACACTTACTAGATGCAGTAGCCCCTACTGTAAAGGTGGAGGCAACACATGTGCAAAAATACAGATAAAACAACCACTCCCTCGCCTACCAATAGATGATGTAATAGCATGGGCGTCACTAATACAATGTAAATCAGGCACTATGCAATACATCTGTGTGACAGGTGCCCTATACAAGTATTGTCCATGTGCAGTTCCAATACTAAGCAATCACCCCCTCCATGAATTAGTCGGTATGTTGTTTCATCAGTACTTTGCACCTGTGTTGTCTCCATGTTTATCCAGAGGGAACGTGTGGGCTGCTAAAACCTGTAAGTGAATGGGTTTTGTTTTGTGACCTGTGAATAAATTTGAATACTAGTAAATAAGTCGATAAAATAGAAAAGAAGTTGGCACTGTTCCCAAAAACAGGGTGAACACATTGGGTGGTATTCACATGGGTGGTGCACAATACTTGAAAGCGTTCATATCAGAAAGTAGTTTGGCACGCCCAATGTAGTGTGATAAAACAGCTGATTATTATTTTTGTATGGTCGAGAGATATTGAAAAAAACAATATATGGCAGGTCAGTAGCCTTGTAAACTCTTTTGACAGATAAGATTTAGTAGAATTTTTTTATTCTTTATTTACATTAAAATCAAGTGAACTAACAAATGAATACAAATGCAAACTAGTAAATGATCATTCTCCCCTATTTAGATATTAATATTGCTAATTGGCTAGATGAGTGGAGTCAATATACTCTTAATACTTAAAGTGCAATATATTTTTGTCTAAGGTATGAATTAGCAAGTTTGCATGTAAGAAAAATCAGTATTTTGTCTACATGCACAGTTTATTCTGCATAATTAATTTTACATTCCTAAAGGCCATAGTATTCTATGAGAATGAAGCTTTGTCTAATTTACAGTGTGACAAGATGATTGCTGGTCATAAAGTATCAATTTTTCCCACTAGACAACATACATGGAAAAAAACAACAAGTTCTGAACAAAATAGAAGAAAAGTAAAAGCCTACCTTAAGTAATTTATATTTTAATCCAAAAATTACTTTTTAATACGTATCGTATATACTCGTGTATGAGCCGACCCGAGTATAAGCTGACCCCCCTAATTTTGCCACAAAAAACTGGGAAAACTTATTGACTCGCCTTTAAGCCTAGGATGGAAAATGCAGGAGCTACTGGTAAATTTCAAAAATAAAAATAGATACCAATAACAATAAAATTAATTGAGACATGAGTAGGTTAAATGTTTTTGAATATCTATATTAAATCAGGAGCCCCATATAATGCCCCATGCAGTTCATGATGGCCCCATAAGATGCTCCATACAAAACACTCCCCATACAATGCTGCACAAACGTTAATAATGGCCCCATAAGATGCTCCATAGAAAAATATGCCCCATGTGCTGCTCCATAAAGGTTGTGGCCCCATTAGATGCTCCATAGATTATGCCCCCATAAGATACTCCATAAAATGCTCCATAGATTATGGCCCCTTATGCTGCTCCATAGATTATGCCCCCATAAGATGCTCCATAGATTATGCCCCCATAAGATGCTCCATAGATTATGCCCCATACATGTTGTTTATCAAAAGGCTATTGAATGAGTTGAAAATAAAATACTGTCAATACTTGTGTAATCGTTTAGTTAATTTTTGTTGCAAATCTGTAGTGTTGAATATATGATGTGAAATGTTTTTAAGTGCAATATAATCATTATAATTTGTTATAACTAACCACAGTTGGTTACTATGCCCAGGCAACACAGGCTCTTCAGCTAGTATGTATATATATATGTATATATACAGGATGGGACATTAATATGGATACACATAAATAAAATGGGAATGGTTGGTGATATCAACTTCCTATTTGTGGCACATTAGTATATGTTAGAGGGGAAACTTTTCAAGATGGGTGATGACCGTAATGGCCATTTTGAAGTTGGCCATTTTGGATCCAATTTTATTTTTTCCAATGGTCTTGCGACACAACTCATTCAAGAGCCTTTTGATAAACAACATGTTTGGTTTTTCCTTTCGGTGCAAAGGTGAAAAGATTTTTGGCAGTTCCAACTCTTGAATAGATCACGTAAAGTTGACCATGAGAAAAGCATGGAGATTGCAAATCGATCCCAACTACTTAAATCGATCCCTACTACATTTAAGGACTGTCCCTGGAGGTGTTTAAAATCAAAAAACAAATCAGATGGAATGAGTGGAATTCTTGGAATGAAAATGTCCTCTCCTTTGGCACATCCTGTTTCTGAGCTGTGTATCTAACCCTATCCTGTGTGATACTGACTGCTGAGCTGTGTATCTAATCCTCTCCTGTGTGATGCTTTCTGCTGAGCTGTGTATCTAATCCTATCGTGTGTTACTGACTGCTCAGCCGTGTATCTAATCCTATCCTGTGTGATAGTGATTGCTGAGCAGTGTATCTAATCCTATCCTGTGTGATACCGTCTGCTGAGCCATGTATCTAACTCTATCCTGTGTGATACTGACTGCTGAGCCATGTACCTAATCCTATCCTGTGTGATACTGACTGCTCAGCCGTGTATCTAATCCTATCCTGTGTGATACTGACTTAGCTGCTTTTTTCTTGCCATAATACAAATTCTAACAGTCTATTCAGTAGGACTATCAGCTGTGTATCACCAGACTTCTGTACAACACAACTGATGGTCCCAACCCCATTTATAAGGCAAGAAATCCCACTTAATAAACCTGACAGGGCACACCTGTGAAGTGAAAACCATTTCCAGTGACTACCTCTTGAAGCTCATCAAGAGAATGCCAAGAGTGTGCAAAGCAGTAATCAAAGCAAAAGGTGGCTACTTTGAAGAACCTAGAATATAAGACATATTTTCAGTTGTTTCACACTTTTTTGTTAATTATATAATTCCACATGTGTTAATTCATAGTTTTGATGCCTTCAGAGTGAATCTACAATTTTCATAGTCATGAAAATAAAGAAAACTCTTTGAATGAGAAGGTGTGTCCAAACTTTTGGTCTGTACTGTATATATATAGACAGTGAAATTATAAGATGCACCCCCATTTCCCCCCAAAATTTTAGGGGAAAAAAATGCATCTTACAATCCGTGTGTATATATATTGTAAGATAGCCATCGAACAAGTCCTTGAGGGGAAATATGTCATCGCAGCTGTTAGCTGTGGTCATGAGAGTTCGGAAGTGTGCTCCAGCACGTATAGTGCTGATAGAGTTATCTGGGCCATTCCAGGGCCGGGTTTTACAAGCGGTCATAAGAGATGGGTGGGAATGACCGCTCACATATCCCAACCCCAGGGGGTATGGTTTGGCAAATAAAAAGTGTCTGTGGCTGGAGGTGAGGAGACCTCCAGTGTGTGTTGTTAAAGATACTGACCTGAGCGCAATACCACATGGACTATTTGTTTTCAGCTTGTTTTCACTTTGTGCCAGGAAAAGGCTCTGTTTTGTTTTGCCACCCGGAGCGGTTTATGAAGTTAAATAAACTTGCCTGTACCATTGCATGAAAACCATCTCCTGTGCTACCTCAAAATCAGCTGAGTGAGTACAAACCTCCACAATATACTGTGTGTGTATATATACATATATATATATATATAAATGGGTCCAGTCCAGGGTGGTGTAAGGAGGAAAAAAAACTATTTTCACCTACCATACTTACACCAGTCCTCTACGCTTCCTGCATCCTGTTCTCCAATAGTAATATTTGTCAGGGGCATCATGTGACTAGTGCTGCTGATTAGCTGACATTTTTAACTTCCATCTGAACAGGAAGATACATCAATTTTCATGGTCAGGTAGAATGTCAAGCCTGCAGCCTATCAAAAGCCACTAATTGGTTGCGGCAGTCATGTGATGTTCCCACCACATGTTCATGTCAAAAGGCTTGCAAGGGAAAAGAATAGTAAGTGAGGAAGAGCTACCACAGTCCAGTGGGTGAGTATAGTTTTTTTTTCTTGGGCCCATTACAATATGGCTAACTTTTAACCCCTTTCCGAAATCGGACGTACTAGTACTCCAATGTCAGACTCCCCGTTTGGTGCGGGTTCCGGCACTGAGCACGCACCTTTCCAACCACATGACAGCTGATTTATAAAGCTGACATGTACCCGCAACAGCTACGAATGGAATCGCGATCCACCCGCGGCTGTTAACCTGTTAAATGCCGCTGTCAATCTCTGACAGTGGCATTTAAATCGCGCTTCAGGCAATTGCACCAGAAATACCGTCCATTGGTGACCCTGTCACGTGATTGCGGGTCACCGATGAGTTGGCATGACAACCAGAGGTCTCCAGCAGACCTCTATTGTTGTCATAGCCAGATTGCTATGAGCGCTGCCCAGTGGTCGGCATTTCTGCTACATACAGGCAATCTGATCATCGCCTGTATGTAGCAGAGCTGATCGGACAGCTGCAGCTTCTAGTCTTCCATGGAGACTATTGAAGCATGCAAAAAGTTAAAAAAAAATGTTTTTAAAAATATTAAAAAAATAAAATATGAAAGTTCAAATCACCCCCCTTTCGCCCCATTCAAAATAAAACATAAAAATAAAATATACAAATATTTGGTATCGCCACATTCGGAATCGCCCAATCTATCAATATAAAATAAGAACTAACCTGATTGTTAAATGGCATAACGAGAAAAAAAGTAAAAATGCTAGAATTATGGTTTTTTTGGTTGCCGCAACATTACATCTAAATACAACGGGTGATCAAAAGATCGTATCTGCACTAAAATGTGATCATTAAAAACAGTGAACAAGGTAAAATAAATAAAAAAAAAACTGTAGGATTGCACTTTTTTTGAATTTCACCTCAGTTGGATGTTTTTTCCCTTTTTCCAGTACATGATATGTTAAAACCAATGGTGTCGTTCAAAACTACAACTCATCCTGCAAAAAGCAAGCCCCCGGTAGCCGAAACCCCTTGAGATTTTCCAATACTGGGGGGCGCTATACCCTTATTTCTCAGCACCGTTAAAAAGCGGTGCTGAGGAAAATGTACTTTTAACTGTCGCCATTAAAAGGTGTATTGGCGGTCGTTAAGGGGTTAATTCTCTCCTGTATGTTCTATATAGCAGTAAATCAATTCAAAATTAATTTATTCTATGTATGCATGTCTTTTAATGTATTCAGAGTACAGTTTCAACTGTTTTCATGGTATAACATTTTTGTAAACTAGTAGAACATCTATTTAATAAGAAGTAAATCATAAACGTTTTCATCACCTTAGAATCAGATCAGGTAAAGTAAATCCTTGTCCACTATTTATTTAGGACTATGTTTGACTTTTACATGTGTCCTACAAATGTACCTTGAAATATCCCTTAAATTCAGTCAAGTACTTTATGCCATGCATTACATTTTTGTCTAATTGACGCTCTCTTTTCTTGTACTGATTCTGTGTCCTCTAGAAGCACACAAGCACTCAGATAAACTTAGAAGATTTGTGCATCACTCAGCAAGAAATTAATAGTATCAAAAGGATTTAACAGATACAAAAGGTTAGCGTCAGTCAAAACCATCAGTTTATTTGTATTGGAAGACAATGACATAGGGTGGTGATTGAATGAAAGTTTGTGAGCCCTTCAAAATTTTCCATTGGTATGAATAAATGTGAGTTAAAACTACATCAGATTGTCACACAAGCCCTCAAAGTAGATTAACGGAAGCAAATGAAACAAGTGAAAAAACTGTATCTTCATCATTTTTTATTGATCAAATTGATCCAATGTCACGTCTGTGAGTGGCAAAAGTATTTGACCATTAGCATTAGTAGAAATCAGGTGTAAGCGGGTGCTTATTTTATTGAAAGAACAGGGAACTATTGATGTCTGATTTTCACAACAGATGTTTGGGAAGTGTATGGTGGCCAAAACAAAGGAGATTTCTAAGGACCTCATTAGAAGAGCTGCTGATGCTCATCAGGCTGGAAAAGGTTTAGAACCATCTCTAAAGAGATTGAACTCCACCTGTTCACAGTCATATATACATATATAAAGTATTGTGCACAACTGGAGAAAATTCAATACCATTCTTACCCTCTCCAAGAGTGGTCAACCAACAAGGATCACTCCAAGAGCAAGGTGTATAATAGTCCATGTGATCACAAAGTAGCCCAAGGTAACTTCTAATCAACTGATGGTCACTTTAACATTAGTCAATGTTAAAGAAGAACTCCCATCAAAGTTTTTTTTTATCTTCTTAAAGGGAATCTGTCACCCTTTTTATGCCGTATCAGCTGCCGGGATCGACATCAGGGGCTTATCTACAGCACTGCAGTATTTTGCTCTGCCCTCAACAGGGCAGAGCAGTGCGCATGCGCTGGAGCTACTACAGGAAGAAAAGAAGAGGACGGCATCATATGAAGATGGGAGGAGCCGGAATGCGACACCCATCAGACCGGACCGGACCGGTGAGTATAATCTAACGTGTTTTTCTTATCTTTCAGGTTACAGCGGGGGGGCTTATCTACAGCATTACAGATGTGACAGACTCAGCTTCTGCTGAGCCGATGTTTTGAGTGGACCCTCTGGGTCATGGTACCCACTCACCGAGGGCAAGCTGACCTTGTGAGGAACCACCCCCTATACAGGGAGTGTCAGGGGCAAGACCAAGGGGGTGAGCCACCACCACTGCTGGGACCAGACGGCTGACTCAGGGGGACACTATGTGAGTGTCTGACGACCAGGGAAGCAGGAAGCAAAACAAGCCAAGACGTAAGTTCAAAGTATCTTCATTAAGACAACTTCAGGATAACATACAGTGCAAAAAGTGAGAGCAAGCAAACATGGCAAGGTCCGTGCGTGGGCACGCCTAGGTCCATAGCATGGTGTGTACCAGGTGGCACGCCTGGGTACAGGCAAAGGCACAATGGCATCGGTCTCCGAACAGCTGGCAACAATCGACATGATCAGGGCATCAGGCTGCGGACATCAGCTCTGGACATCAGGCCACAGTCATCAGGCTTACGATCTCTGGCAGCGATCGGCAGGTTCCGGACATCCGGCAGGCAAACCAGGGGTAAGGCAAGGAGGCACAACAGATCTCCAGACAGGGTGCGTGTTAGGGAACACGCCGAGGTCCAAGGCAGGATTTCAGGCAGGGTGCATGCTAGGGGCACACCAGGGTCCAGGACAAGGTGCAAGGCAGGGTGCGTGTGTAGGGGACACGCCAGGGTTCAAAGCAAGGTGCAAAGCAAGGTGCGTGTGTAGGGGACACGCCAGGGTTCAAAGCAAGGTGCAAGGCAAGGTGCATGTGTAGGGGACACGCTAGGGTTCAGAATTCAACAAACAAGACAGGGTGCGCGTGTAGAGACACGCCAAGGCACAAGGTACAAGGCAGAGTCCTGCGTGGGCCAAGGGGCACGCCAGGGTCAGGTTCAACATACAACACAGAGTCCTGCGCATGCAGAGGGGCACGCCAGGGTCAGGGTTCAAAGGCAGGGTGTGTGCTAGGAGCCACGCCAGGGTTCGAGGCAGGGTGCGTGCTAGGAGCCACGCCAGGGTTCAAGGCAGGGTGCGTGCTAGGAGCCACGCCAGGGTTCGAGGCAGGAGACAAGCCTCACTGGCCAGTGCACACGGCTGAGACACAAGCATGCGGCACGACTAAGGCACAGGAGGTGGGCAAGGGGCAATCTGTCACGTATGCCTGTCCTGTGTGACACGACCAACAGGTCGGTACTGAAACAACAAGACGAAACGTGACACTGTCCTGTGTGATGCAACCAACAGGTCGGTACTGAAACAACAAGACGAGGGGAAGGGAAAACCAGACAGGGAAAGGAGAGGACAAAGCAAGGAGCGGAACCTAGGCAGAAGCACAGAGCGGGGTCAGAGCAAAAAAAGGGCTAGCAGCGGAGCGTAGGCAGAAGCCCAGAGCGGGGTCAAGGGAGAACCTTGAGACAAGACATGGAAATGTGCAAGAGAGCACCATAGGGCAGGGTACGGAAAACCAGGCTGAGACGAGAAACATGAGAAGTACTACAAGGCTCAGAATAGCAAAGACCAGACATGGCGAAACAGGCAAGGCAGAGCAAGGACACAACATGGCGAAAACAGGCTAAGGCAGAGAACAGCGGAAGTACTACAAGGCAAAGCAAGGCAAGGACAAACATGGCACGAGAGACAACACAAGACATGGCACGAGACAAGAGGCAGAGTACAAGCACAGAGCGTGTGCAGAGACGCACGACAGGGCAAAGTGCAGGGGCACAGAATACAGGGAGCGACCAAGCAGACCAAGCAGCCATGCAGGGAAGCAACACAATAATCAGGCCCTGGCCATAGGGAGGGGCGGTCAGATATTGCACCATAGCACCAGTACTTCCAGGTCAGGAGCAGGGAGGGACTTTGAGTTCAGATCCTCCAGGATCACAGAGAGCATTGCTAGAACAGCCTGGGTAGAACCATAGAGGTCACATGATCTGGGAGTTCCAGGAATACAGTGGATTGCAGAACCAGAGCAGGACTGGAACATAGGAAAGGTCACATGATCAGGGGTTTCCAGGAATACAGCGGATTGCAGAATCAGAGCAGGACTGGAACATAGGAAGGGTCACATGATCAGGGGTTTCCAGGAATACAGCGGATTGCAGAGTCAGACAGAGACGGATGATTACCCAGCAACAGCGTGCAGCCATGAGGTAAGGCGCGCGTGCACACTGCTCCAGGCATCTTGCGGCATGACAGACATGGCGGACATGACAACTGAATGCTGTAGATAAGCCCCTGATGTCAATGTCGGCAGCTGATAGGGAACAAAAAGGTGACAGATTCCCTTTAATATATTGCAGTCAACATACTATATGGCACTGTATACCTTCAATTGCTCATTTTGCCTTTCTACCCAGTTAATTATTCTCTTTGCTCTGTGTAAAAACAGGAATTATCCACCATCAAGATGCTATTATTCACCAATTGTCCACCATCAGGAGGACACTGCACAACAGTGGTGTGCATAGCAGAACTGCAAGGAGAAAGTCACTGCTCTCCAAAAACAACATTGCTACCCACCTGCAGTTTGCTAAAGATAACCTGAACAATGTTTTGTAGTTTTGTAGACCGAAGAGACCAAAATAGCAATTTTTTATTCAAATGAGAAGCATTTTATTTGGACAATTAAAAACACTGCATTATACCATTAAAAAATAACGCCATCTGTGAAACATGGTGGTGGTAGTGGTCATGGTCAGCTCCAGGTTTTCATGGGCACCAGGTGAAAGACTTTTCGTGGGCCACTTTAACACATACCACAATTCATGATGCACAGATATGGCAGAGAAATATAGGTATAGACCAATGCACTTCTTATATTACGAGTGATATCTATTGTAAAATCTACAATAGCTCAGAAACCTGATGGTATAGTCCTCCATATAGTATTATGGGCACTACATAGTGCTCCATACAGAATAATGAGCCCCATATATTGCTTCATACAGTATTATGGGCACCACATAGTGCTCAATCAGCTCTCACCTCAGCTAAACAGGCCTTCTTTACATCCCTTGTATCTTCATTATCCCACAACCCCAAACAGTTGTTCAATACTTTTAACTCCCTCCTCCGCCCACCACTGCCACCTCCGACTTCCCTAATCTCTGCCGAGGACTTTGCCGCACACTTCAAAAACAAGATAGACCAAACACGGCAAGTCTTTATTGCCCAACCACCTCAACCCCTTTGTATACCAGACCAATGCCCAAACCTCATAACCTCTCTCTCCAAAATCACTGAAGAGGCACTTAATCGCCTCTTCTCCAAATTGCACCTCACAACCTGTACACTTGACCCCATCCCATCCCACCTCCTCCCCAACCTCACCACCACACTTATCCCATCCCTAACCCACCTCTTCAACTTATCACTAACTTCTGATACCTTCCCTTCTGCTTTCAAACATGCCACAATCACACCTATCCTTAAAAAGCCAACCCTCGATCCAACCGCTATGTCCAGCTATCGCCCAATATCGCTGCTCCCATTCGCTTCTAAACTCCTGGAGCAGCATGTCCACACTGAACTTTCCTCCCACCTGTAATCTAACTTTGCTCTTTGACAATCTACAATCTGGTTTCCGCCCCCATCATTCCACTGAGACAGCCCTGACCAAAATTACCAAAGACCTACATACAGCCAAAGCTAATGGACAATACTCTATACTCCTGCTTCTAGACCTGTCCTCTGCTTTTGACACAGTTGACCACTGCCTCCTACTACAGATCCTCTCCTCCTTTGGCATCAAAGACCTCACCCTATCCTGGATATCCTCATATCTTTCCAACTGCACATTCAGCGTCTCCCACTCCCACACTAAATCCTCATCCCACCCTCTCTCTGTTGGAGTCCCCCAAGGCTCTGTTCTAGGACCCCTACTCTTCTCAATCAACACACTTGGTCTGGGGCAACTCATAAAGTCCCACGGATTCCATTATCACCTTTATGCCGATGATACTCAGATCTACTTCTCTGGCCCAGACATCACCTCTCTGCTCTCCAGAATCCCAGAGTGTCTATCAGCCATATCCTCCTTCTTCTCCTCTCGCTTCCTCAAACTCAATGTGGACAAATCTGAACTGATCATCTTTCCCCCATCTCACAGATCTTCCTTACCCAACCTTTCTATAACAATTGACAACATCACGCTTTCCCCCGTACCTGAGGTCCGCTGCCTCGGAGTGACCCTTGACTCTGCCCTGTCCTTCAAACCACACATCCAAGCTCTCTCCACCTACTGTCGCCTCCAGCTCAAAAATATTTCCAGAATCCGTTCCTTCCTCAACCCTCAATCTACTAAAATGCTTGTGCATGCCCTCATCATCTCCCGCCTCGACTATTGCAAGATCCTTTTCTGTGGCCTCCCTGCTAACACCCTTGCACCTCTCCAGTCCATTCTCAACTCTGCCACTGACTAATTCATCTCTCTCCTCGCTACTCCTCCACTTCTCCCCTCTGCAAATCTCTTCACTGGCTCCCATTCCCTCAGCGTATCCAGTTCAAATTACTAATACTGACCTACAAGGCCATCTACAACCTGTCTCCTCCATACATCTCTGAACTAATCTCCAGATACCTTCCCTCAAGGAATCTCCGGTCCTCCCAAGACCTCCTCCTCTCCTCCATACTTATTCGCTCCTCACCCAACCGCCTCCAAGACTTCTCCCGAATAGCCCCCATCCTCTGGAATTCCCTGCCCCAACACGTCCGGCTATCAACCACACTCGGATCCTTCAGACGGAACCTGAAAACCCACCTCTTCAGGAAAGCCTACAGCCTGCAGTGATCCCCGCTGCCTCCTCACCACTACTGGAGCTACCGCCTCACCATCACTGGAACTGCTGTAACCCCCCAACCTACTGTCTCCTTCCCCACCATCCTGTAGCATGTAAGCCCGAAAGGGCAGGGTCCTCTCTCCCCTCTATATCAGTCTGTGATTATTAGTTTGTTTGCTGTAAGTGATATCTGTAATCTGTATGTAACCCCTTCTCATGTACAGCACCATGGAACCAATGGTGCTATATAAATAAATAATAATAATAATAATAAAAATACAGAATAGTGAGCCCTATATATTGCTTCATACAGTATTATGGGCACCACATAGTGCTCCATACAAAATAATTAGCCCCATATATTGCTCCATACAGTGCTCCATAAAGAATAATGAGCCCCATATATTTTTCCATACAGTATTATGGGCACCACATAATGCTCCATACAGAATAATAAGCCCCATATATGGTTCCACACAGAATAATAGACCACATAGAATGTTCCATACAGTATAATGAGCCCCATATATTGCTCCATCCAGTATATTGGGCCCCATATAATTCTCCATGCAGCATTTGATGGGCCCCATATAATGCTCCATACAGTATATGATGTGCCACATATAATTCTCCAGTATATGATGGACCCCATATATTGTTCCATATATAATGGGCCCCATATAATGCATCATACTGTATATGATGGGCCCCATACAGTATAATGAGCCCCATATATTGCTCCATACAGTATGAGTCCCATATATTGCTCTATGAATTATAATGAACCCTATATAATGTTCCATACGGTATAATGAGCCCGTATATTGTTCCATACAGTATAATGAGCCCTGTATATTGCTCCATACGTAATTTCCCCCATATAATGCCCCATACAGTTTATGATGGGCCCCATATATTGCATCATACAGAATGGACTCTACATAATGCTGCATACAAAATAGGCCCCATATAATGCTCCATGCAGTTTATGATGGGCCTCATATATTGCTCCATACAGAATAGGCCCCATATAATGCTAAATACAGTATATGATGGGTCCCATCTAATGCTCCAGTATATGATGGACCCCATAAGATGCTCCATATATAATGGGCCCCATATAATATGGACCCCATACGATGCTTCATATAAAATGGGCCAGTATAATGCTCCATATATGATGGGTCCCATATGATGCTCCAGTATAATGTATAATTGGCCCCATATGATGCTCCATATATAATAGGCCCCATGTAATGCTCCATATATGATGGTCCCCATATGGTGGTCCAGCAGATGATGGACCGAATATATTGCTCCAAACATAAAAAAAGGAAAAAATGAAATATTCACCTCTTCCCGCTGGCCTCTGCTCTGATCTGGACTCCTCAGCTTCAACATCTTCTAGCTCTGTGCACTATGACTGAGGGAGCACAGTAGTGATGTCATCACTCCCTGTGACCTGAAACGTCACAGTCAAAGGACGCGAAAGACGCTGCAGTGGAGGAACATGGAGAGGTAAGTATTGCAAGTACTGGGGCACTGGGCCATCATAGCATGCCTTGTCAGGGCCCGGCACTTACCCAGGTGCGCCAAGCAAGGAGGAGAGGTGAGGGAGAAAAAGCAGAGGCATGGGTAGATTGTCAAAGACCTGATCAAATTTTATGACACTATTCCAGCGTCCAGGGCCTGATGACATGGTATTTTTAACAAAGAAAACCCTTTAAAGATGGTCAATACCTGGCCGACCAAACTGGCATACTCCCTAATCCCTCAGCGATCTTTAACTATTGGATCTCAAAGCTGGACATGAGCTGTCCCTCTATGCCTTTAAGGTGTTGTGCTGACCTGCCGATAGCATCTTGTTTGAGTAGGTTTTTAGTGCCGCCGGGGTGGTCATAACAGACAGGAGTTTTTGCTTGTCAACAGAGAATGCTGACAGGCTCACTCTGATAAAAATGAACAAAGCTTGGATTAGCCCCCATTTTTCCACACCACCATATGACAGCAGCAAATAAAGTGTTTTTCATAGTCAATATTTGAATGAGGCCATCCAGTTGTTGCAGTCAAAGGTGTATTAATGACCCTCCTTATAATATTTTCCTGGCTTTGCACTTTGTGCAAAACCTTTATGAGTGTAGGGCTACATCAAATATCCTAAATTGTTAATGCTTTTTTATGAGACACTACCCTTGGTGCCTTCAAGGTTATATGGATGACCCTTCTTATATTTTTTTCCTGGCTTTTTCCTTTATGCAAAGCCTTTATGAGTGTAGGAGTACAGCACCTACACTTTAAAAATATTTGAATGAGGTCTACCAGTTGTTGCCTTTCAGGGGTCTATGTATGACCCACCTAATAATTTTTACCCAGCTTTGCACTTTATGTGTGTAAAAGTACATCAGCTATACTTTCAAGATATTTTTGTTAAATACATTTTTCTGGATTCAGTTAGTTATTCATACAGTTGAACGTGGTTATTGCTACATTATGATGATATGTAAAACCAAAAAAGTATTGAAAAATATTTCTGGATTCAATTACACAACCATTTATTATTATGTGCTCTGGAGTACATTGTGGTTGTATCTAATCCTCCAAAAAATTGTTAAAGAATGTATCAGTTTTATATTGCTCATCCATATTGTATTACATTTTCTTGGGTACATTTTGCTGGTATCTAATAGAGATGAGTGAACCCCTGGATGTTCAGGTTTGGCGGGTTTGACGAACAGTTAAAAACACCCAGACTCCATTCACTGGAAAGGGGGGGCAAGAATATCCAGTGTTTGCCATGCTGACATGTGCATGACAGCGCGGCAAACACTGCTTCTGATCAGGGGTAAAATCATTACCACCGGTCAGACAGCCCGCAGCTGTGATAACATCATCTGACACCTGCTGCCGCTAATAACAGCAAGAGCAGACAGCGGCTGATGGGAGTATTCATCAACCAGCACCGGCACTCTAAATAAATAATAATAAAAAAAGATGTAGGGTTCCACTCTATTTTTTATAACCAGCCAGGAAAAACTGACAGCTGCTGGCTGCAACCCTCAGCTGTCAGCTTTAGCCAGGTTGGTTATCAAGGATAGAGGGTCCCCACTCTTTTTTTTTTAATTATTTAAATAATTAGAAAAAAGGTATGGGGCTTCCCACCAGTTTTGAAAACCAGCCAAGCTAAAGCAGACAGCTGGGAGCTGGAATTCTCAGGCTGGTAAGGAGCCAAGGATGTTGGCCCCCAGCCTAAAAACAGCAGCCCACAGACACCCAGAAAACCTGAACTGAATTGCAGTGACCTCAGCACTGTGGGAAAAAGTCAGTGAGTTCACCTCAGTTCAGCTCAGTAAGTTCACCAGTGATCTGCAGTGAACTCACTGAGCTGAACTCTGGTGAACTCAGTGACTTTTTCTCACAGTGCTGAGGTCATCACAGTTCAGGGGCCCAGCTGGGAACTCAGTCTCGGTGACCAGCTGTAACCTCGATGAGGTCACCGCTGCTTACTGTTGCTGTGCTCTTAGCAGCTTATTCATCAGTGGTTCTCAGCCTAGACGTTTGCATCTTGGCACCGTCCAGGTAGAAAACTATTTATACACAGACATGGATTATGGCATAGAACAGAACATTGGACAGGTGAGGGATATTAAATAACAAAAGGGCCCACCAAAATAAATGGGTATTTAAACTCAATATGACATGAACTACAACAAAGATGGTTGAAAAATAGCCCAAAAATCAAGCCTTGTCCATCAAATCGGTCACTTCTACCTCTATAGGCCCCATAACGCTATCGGATCATGCCCCGGTTTTCTTAGCATTAAAATTAGACTCCCTCTCGCGCTCCCCTCTCACATGGCGACTGAACGAAACACTTCTAGATAATAAGGATAATGTTTCTCAGATTGATTTTTCTTTAAAGAGGTTTTTCAGGGAGAACATGGTGGATGGGAGGTTAACCCCAATTATATGGGAAACACATAAAGCCGTCTTGAGGGGGGAGTTGATCTCCCTGGGGACCCACATTAAAAGGAGAAGAGACAGGGAAATCCTCTCCCTCTTACATCAAATTGCCACCATGGAACGCTTACACAAACGGAGGACGTCAGACAATGTCCGTGCAGACCTGATGTCATTAAGGGAAAAACTTAAAGATTTACTCAACGTGCGTTCTGCCAAAATGTATGCTCGTTGTAAGCAAAAAATATATATCCATGGGAATAGAGGGAGCAAGCTTACCTCAAAAATGTTAAAGGCACAGAGGGAAAAATGTTTCATCTGGCAAATACATACGGAGGGGGGACAGACTGTGACAGACTCCGAGGGTATAGCTGAAGCATTTTGCTCATATTATCACTCACTATACAACTTAGATCCCCATGTGGGTATGAGAGACCCCCCCAGTGCGACTCAACGCATACAAGACTTCCTCTCCACCCTCACATTACCGGTAATCCCCACCTCTGAGTATTTGACTTTACTTGCACCAATCTCCACCCAGGAAGTAGAGGAGGCAATTGCCTCGACCCCGGGAGGAAAAACACCGGGCCCAGATGGCTTTCCCATCATTTACTATAAGACATTTGCAGAAACTCTCGTCCCGCACTTGGTTGAACTGTTCAACCTGTTCCTTTCGGGCTCAACTCCTCCTCCGCAGGCCCTGGAGGCACACATCACGGTGCTACCTAAGGAGGGGAGGGAGGGGACCCTGTGCCGTAATTACCATCCGATTTCTCTACTGAACGTGGATCACAAACTTTGGGCCAAAATATTAGCTAACAGGATACACCTAGTTCTATCTGATCTAGTTCTCCCTGACCAGGCTGGTTTCGTGCGTGGAAGGGAGGGGAGGGACAACTCTGGGAAGGTCCTACAGGCCATCTCTTACGCTAAGCAGTCACATCAACCACTTATCCTGCTCTCTACAGATGCCGAAAAGGCTTTTGACCGTATTGGCTGGAGATATATGGCTTGTGTTTTGCGGAGGTTTGCCTTCCCTCCTCCTTTCATAGACGCAATCATGTCACTGTATGCCTTCCCCACAGCCAGGGTCAGGGTGAATGAGATATTGTCGGCGCCTTTTGCCATCAATAATGGCACTAGGCAGGGTTGCCCTCTCTCCCCTACTTTATTTGTCTTAGTGATGGAGTCATTCATCCAAGCCATCAGGCAGGACCCCGGGATTGAAGGGTTTAAAATTAATCAGCTGGAATTGAAAGCGGTTGCCTTCGCAGATGACCTTTTATTACTTTTATCTAACCCGAGAACTTCAGTTCCTAGGGTCCTGGAACTCTTCTCCCTATTCGGAGAACTCTCAAATTTTAAAATAAACTTAGATAAATCTGAGGCTTTGAATATCACGGCAACGGAGAGGGATGTTCAGATTCTGAAAAGCCTGGCCCCTTTTACATGGCAACGCAATACACTCAAGTACCTTGGGATATATATCTTGAACGACCCCTGTACGCTGTTCCAGTATAACTTCCCCCCCTGTTAAAACACGTTGAAACTCTTTTAAAGACATACGACGTTCCTCTCTTGTCCTGGTTGGGTAGGGTAAAGGTGATGAAGTCATACGTGTTCCCTAAAATATTCTATGTGATGAGTATGATCCCAATCGAACTCCCTGAGTCATTCTTACGCGCTTTAGATCGCCTGATGGCGAAATTTGTTTGGAGACACAAAAGGGCCAGGTTGCCCTTGCGACTCCTATCGCGCCCAAAGCGAAGAGGGGGAGTTGGCCTACCTAATCTCACGGCTTATCATCAGGCTATCTTATTGGCAAACTGGTTGAAATTAATAAAATGGGCAGAAAAAGGACAGGATGCACATATAGAGATGCAGCTCATGGGTAGGAATGTGCTAAAATTCTTGTGGACAGATTGCCCACTACCTAAAACTGGTCTGGGAGATATCCTTCTGGCCATCCTACGCACCAGACGCACATTGATACCGATAAGAGCACCCCACTGCAACTTCCTAGATAAAATTCCAATTGGGCTCATACCTTACATATTTATACCAGATTTCACAGACCCGTATGGACTCTGGTCCTCATTACCAAACAAACCTATTTCTCACCTATTACAGGGGAAAATTCTATGCTCAAATGGCTGGCCATTGACTGCGGGGAGACGTCCCATAAACCATTTACAACTCTCACACGTAACTTACTTTATGAGTCAAATCAAAACACTTCCTCAGTTGCCCACTAAATGGCTCTGGTTGGAAATATTGACGAAGGTTAACCATTATGTCCCGAAAGTGGTATCAAAATTTTATTCCAATCTCATAGATGAGGAAAACTCCTACCAGCCACCTTTCCTACATTTGTGGGAAGTGGAACTAAATATTTCTTTATCCCCACTGGACAAACAAAAGATCTGTGCTGCTTCTCATGGCTTCTCCCGTTGTGTTCTATTTCAAGAGTCGGCTTATAAGTTACTATCGCGATGGTACTACACACCAGAAAAACTGCATCATTTGGGACTGATTAGCTCCCCTCTGTGTTGGAGGTGTGGGGAGTCGCGGGGTAACCTGTTTAACATTTTTTGGTTCTGTCCTACTCTCGCTCAATTCTGGTCAGATGTCATGGGGTTTATGAAGAACCTTAGCATACTTAAGGCAGACCTGACTGCGGCGGAGGCACTCCTATCCTTACCTTCAGAAAATTTCCAACCTAAGAAGCATGAGCTAGCGCCATTGATGCTGGGAGCGGCAAAACAATTGATCGCCCTTAGGTGGAAACAGCAACCCCCCCGACTCTGACAGAGTGGAAACGTAAAATAAGAGATTTGTTTAGACTCGAGGAGCTCACGAGTTGGGACTCGTATCTCATGAGAAATTTAAGAAAACCTGGGCACCTTGGATACATTTCCAGGACACTGCGGGGAGGCTGGGGGGTGCCACGGCGGCCGAGTAAGTAGCGAGGAGTGATTGAGCCCTGGGGGCCACTGAGCCAATTTCTTCAAACTATCTAAGGTCATAATTACAACAGATGTGCATGAGAGAGCGTCGTATCGGTTGAGGCGACATTCTGGTGGGGGCGGTTCATCGGGCCTCTTCACTAATATTTTTATCGGAGAACCTCAAGAGCTTGTTTTTCTTTGTAAAGTATGCCCTAGAGCAGGGGTCCCCAACCGCCGGTCCGCGGCCCAGCACCGGGCCGCTGCAGTGCCCTTGCCGGTCCGCAGACACAAGGGGAGCCAGGGGCGGTCAGTGGCGTAGCGGGGGCTGGGGCGGCGTGTGTAGCGGCGGCAGGGAGCGATCCAAGCAGCTCCGCTGCCTGCAAGAGGGAATAGCAGGAGCGGAGCTGCAAGGACCCGTCCAGCTTCCTGCCCGCCGCCCGCGCTTCCTGTCTCTGACTGACACAGAGAGGAGAGCGCTGCTGCTGTGTCAGAGCAAGGAAGCGCGGGCGGTGGGCAGGTGAGAGGAGAGAGGTGGTGTCTGTGTGTGTGTACGTATAATATGTATGTGTGTGTGTATGTGTGTGTGTATGTATGTGTGTGTTGGTCTGTGTTTGTGTAGCCTGGCCCTGGAGGAGATGGGGACATGAGGAGAAGGCCATGAGGGGAGTGATGGATAGACAGCAGTGATGGGGTGAAGGCAATGATGGGGAGAGGGGAGTGATGGGGTGAAGGCAATGATGGGGAGAGGGGAGTGATGGGGTGAAGGCAATGATGGGGAGAGGGGAGTGATGGGGAGAAGGGAGTGATGGGGTGAAGGGAGTGATGGGGTGAAGGCAATGATGGGGAGACAGCATTGATGGGGTGAAGGCAGTGATGGGGTGAAGGCAATGATGGGGTAAAGGCAATGATGGGGAGAGGGGAGTGATGGGGTGAAGGCAATGATGGGGAGACAGCAGTGATGGGGTGAAGGCAGTTATGGGGTGAAGGGAGTGATGGGGTGAAGGGAGTGATGGGGTGAAGGGAGTGATGGGGTGAAGACAATGATGGAGAGAAGGGAGTGATGGGCTGAAGACAATGATGGGGAGAAGGGAGTGATGGGGTGAAGGTAATGATGGGGAGAGGGGAGTGATGGGGAGAAGGGAGTGATGGGGAGAAGGGGGTGATGGGGTGAAGGCAGTGATGGGGAGACAGCAGTGATGGGGTGAAGGCAGTGATGGGGAGACGGCAGTGATGGGGTGAAGGCAGTGATGGGGAGAAGGGAGTGATGGGCTGAAGACAATGATGGGGAGAAGGGAGTGATAGGGTGAAGGCAATGATGGGGAGAAGGGAGTGATGGGGTGAAGGTAATGATGGGGAGAGGGGAGTGATGGGGAGAAGGGAGTGATGGGGAGACAGCAGTGATGGGGTGAAGGCAGTGATGGGGTGAAGGCAGTGATGGGGAGAGGGGAGTGATGGGGTGAAGGCAATGATGGGGAGAGGGGAGTGATGGGGTGAAGGCAATGATGGGGAGAAGGGGGTGATGGAGCACTCATTCAAAACCTATGGTGAGTTGAGTCACATTATAAATGTTATTTAATTATAAGTATGAACTGCTACACTACAACCGTGTCCATAGCCCCGCCCCCTTATGGCCAAAGCCCCGCCCCTGCCACACCTCCATCCCTGCCCTGCCGGGCCATGGAAGAATGGTCTTGCTTGAAACCAGTCCCTGGTGCAAAAAAGGTTGGGGACCACTGCCCTAGAGCATCAAGGATACCTGCCTATGTAATGGGTTAGTTTTAGTTAGGTTATTTACCTCGTTAAGTGTTATATTGTTTTGAAAAGAGTAAAACTGTATAATTAATGCTCTGTAATTCTACATACAGACTTGTACCTCAAAATTTGAACATGTTTTGCTTCTGTATTGCTGTAATCTCTCTTTATTAATAAAATAAAGAATTATAAAAAAAAAAAAAAATAGCCCAAAAAGAGTATAAACCCTTAAAATAGTTTGTATTAATTTATCTTCACAAAGGAATTCATATAATAATGCAGACAATACCACTGAGGTTTAAAATACTAAAACTAAAATAGAGGGGGACACTGGCTATATATCTAATTAGGTGTATATTGCAGTGTCTAAAGACAACCATAAGCTGCCTTAAATACTTATATAAATTCTCCTAGCTTAACAGCAAATAACAAAATTCTTAAACAACACAAAGCAGCAGAAGGTCACACTTACATTAGTAACAATGGAAGACAGGGTCCCCGTCGCCCCAACGCAAGTTTCGTCTTTGTTACTACTTCAGGAGGCGTGTGTTATATTGTTATATATAGTTGCTTTTTATGTTTGCTTCATTACAGATGATAAGGCCTTCCATGGAATGGGTGTTAGGTGAGTATAACTGTGTTTGTTATTTTTTTTAAAAATAGGAAAAGTGTGTTTTGTTTTTATTTCAAACAAAATACTTTATTCTTGCTGTGAATTTTTTTTACAATGCAACTATAGTACTAGTAATGGTTAGGTGTCTTATAGATGCCTCTCCACTACTAACCCATAGGCTTGATGTCAGCAGACAATACACAGGTGACATCAATTCCACAAATATGAACCCCACTTGCCACCACTACAGAGCAAGTGGGAAGAGCTGGGCAAAGCGCAAGAATTTGTGCATCTATTAATATATGCACCTTTTCTGGGTGGATGCAAGCTGCTATTTTTAGGCTGGGGACCAATATAAATGGCCCATTTCTAGCCTGAGAATACCAGCCCCCAGCTGTCTGCTTTAGCTTGGCTGGTTTTCTTGATAAGCAACCTTGCTAAAGCTGTTAGCTGAGGCTTGCAGCCTGCAGGTGTCAGTTTTGACTGCCTGGTTATCAAAAATACAGGGGAACCCACGTTTTTAAAATTATTTATTTAGAGTGCAGTGTGCAGCTGATGAAAACTCCCATCAGCCACCGCCTGCTCTCGCTGTTATTAGTGGCAACAGGCGTCGGCTGACGAGAGTAGTAGTCCCATGAGCTTACGCGAGTTACCGGAGGCAAACATTTTACCTCTGATCACAGCTGCAGGCTCACACTGTCAAATGACAGTATGGGAACCGTGGCTTTCTGACCAGCGTTAATGATATACAGTACCGCCAGGCACAATCACAGCTGTGGAGTCAAGCTGACATCTGACAGCATGTCCATGCAGTGCTTCTGCCTGATGGTAATGATCTTACCACAATCAGAACCACTGGCAGGCTCACAGCCTTAGTCCAAACTCAATCATTTGCCAAATTTTGCGGAAAATGCTGGGAAATCCAAACGTGCAACGTTTGTGCCGACTTAGTAAGATACGTAAGTATCTAACCCTTCCAAAATTTGTTAAAAAAATGTATTGGTATTATATTGTTTATCCATAGAGTATTACGTCTTCTTGGGTACATTTTGGTGATATCTAACCTTTCCAAAAATTGTTTTAAAAATGTATCTGTATTATATTTCTTATCTATAGAATATTGCTTCTGTTGAGGTGCATTTCGTTGGTATCTAACCCTCAACAAAATTGCTAAAAATGTTTCTGTTATTATTTTGCTGATTCATATAATATTAATTGCTCTTGGGTAGATTTCAGTGGTATATAACCTACCCTCAAAACAAGCTTTCAAATTTTTTGTGGAATTGTGTACATCCATACAGTGTTACATGTTCTTGGGTACATTTCGGTGATATATATAACACTACAAAAAAGCAGTGAGAAATTTGTATGGATTCAATTACTCATCCATACAGTTTTACATGCGTTGTGTTACATTTCAGTGTTACATAAAACTCCAAAAAATAAATATTGAAAATGTTTTTATTAATTCAATTGCTGATCCATACAGTATTATGTGCTTTCTCTTACATTTTGGTGCTATAAAAAAGAAAAAACCTTGAAAAAAAATGCTTATGGATTCAATGATTCATCCATACACTGTAACATGGTCCTTGTTACATTCTGCTGGTATATTAAACTCTAAAAAATGTTCCAAAACTTTGTATGGATTCAATGATTCATCCATACACTCTTACTCGGTTCTTGTTACATTTCACTGGTATGTTAAACTCTAAAAAACGCTTCAAAAAAATTTTATGGATTCAATGATTCATGCAAACAGTTTAAGGTGCTTTGTGTAAAACTACAGTGGGTTCAAATTTTTAAAAACCGCATTGTCTGGAACAGTTTGCAAAATATTTTTGGGAAATTTTTTTTTAGGTATACTGTAGAACCTGCTTTGTGTGAAATTCTGTTGGTTTGAAATAAAAAATAAAATTTGCCTGCTACAGGTGTACACTTTCTTAATATTTTAATAAGGCCATCCAGTTGTTTCCTTCAAAGGCTTTGGACTCTGCCTAACTTTTAGGAGTGTAAGAGTACCACAACTATACTTAGCTCACAGTATTTGAATGAGGTACTACAGTTGGTGCCTTCAAGGGTGTATGGGGCACCACTACATGCCAATTTGAACAGAATGTGTATGAGGCCCTCCTTTATATCTAATACAGGGTGTATCTTAGTCCCTCTTGCATCAAATTTTTAGCAGTTTTTGTTTCCTTTATAAATAACACTGAAATTTCCATTTTGTTTGCAAAAAAATTCAATTTTGGTTTGCTTAAATTATTGTTTTTTAAAAAAAATCTCTTAAATTTTGCCATATGTAAAAGTCATTATTAAGGAAAGAATGTTTATTTTTTTTCCTGTAAACTCCAATTTCTTGTTGATTTTGAATGTTTTTTGTCAGTCCTTAAAGTGGAGTTAAAGTGTGACACCACTATTCTCAGCAGCAATATGGGAGTCACAGATGCTTCCAGGTGTCTTCCCCATCCTGTTCTCCTTCAATTCAGCACTTTTTCCATACATTTCAACATTTTCACTGCCCCCAGATTTCTTTGTAGGGTCTGCCAGAAAAATGTTCGGATTTCCCTTTGACTCCCATTGACTCCCGTTATACTCATTACTCAAAACAATTGTATGAGCATAGGAATTCCTCAGCTCAAGTAACAGGCATCCGAGCATTTTAATGCTTTCTCATCTCTAGTTGCAACACCAAGAAAAAAAAGTCATGAAATTATGAAAATCACAGGTTCGATTGACATGTATTACCCTGTCTATTGAGCCAGTGTGTTTACAATGCAAATGATGAGAAAGTGGAGCAAAAATGTTGATAACATCTTGATTTATTAAGCATCAAGCATGAGCATCATGCTTAGAAATAGACACACTTGTACAGTACCACAGGCAACATGCAGCCTGGCATTGCCATGTTAACTTCCAAGTTCCCTCGTGAAGACCTATAACACTCTTGTAGTGGTGAGATGACTGGATTGAAGACCAGCAATCGCAGTATTCCAGACACACTAGGCACAAGCCGTCATGCTAATGCACACCCTTAAGGGCCGACATACTCTTCACCCTCTCCCACTAAAGGGAGGAGGGCTTTTGCAGAGCCCTTCTCAGGTGCCAATAGCGGGGTGGCTGGTGGCTGAGCACATTGGCCACAGTTGGGTCAAACACAGCAATAAACTATATAGGGAAGGCAGAGAGGATAACAGGGCCACAAGAACCAGAGGACACCAAACACTAGAGCCAGAGGCAAACTGATGAAACACTCACCAAATACCTACCATCATTACCATTAAAGTGAAACTGAATAATAAGCGGTGAAGTAGAGGATATGGCAGGTTTAAATATCCCTCTCATGGATCACCTGACATCGCTGGGGTAATGCCAAATCTCCACCCTCTGCCCAGAGAGACAGAGAAAGGGGCGAGGATTGTGGAGAGAAAGGAAGCTCCCACTACATATCTGAACCAGGAGACCTAGCGTCCCATGTCTTCTGGCAACAGCTGTGAAGTATCCACATTCAGTGATGGTTTCGGGAGCCATGTCATCTGCTGGTGTAGGTCCACTGTGTTTTATCAAGACCAAAGTCAGAGCAGTCATCTACAAGGACATTTTAGAGCACTTCATGCTTCCCTCTGCCAACAAGCTTTCTGGAGATGAAAATTTCATTGTCCAGCAGGACTTGGCACCTATCCACACTGCCAAAAGTACCAATACCTGGTTTAAAAACAACAGTATCCCTGTGCTTGATTGGCTAGCAAACTCTCCTTACTTTAATCCCATAGAGAATGTTTGGGGTATGTAATGTAAAGAGGATGATGAGAGACACCAGACCCCACAATGCAGACGAGCTGAATGCTGCTAGCAAAGCAACCTGGGCTTCCATAACACCTCAGCAGTGCCACAAGCTGATCACCTCCATGCCACACCGCATTGATGCAGTAATTGATGTCAAAGGAGCCCAGACCAAGTATTGAGAGCATTTACTGAATATACATTTCAGTAGGCCAACATTTCGAATTTTAAAATCATTTTTTGAAGTTGGTGTTATAAAGTATTCTAATTTACTGAGATAATGACTTTTTGGTTTTCATTGGCTGTAAGCCATAATCATCAACAGTAGCAGAAATAAACACTTGAAATAGATCACTCTGTCTGTAATGACTCTACATAATATATGAGTTTCACTTTTTGTATTGAAGAACTGAAATAAATTAACTTTTTGATGATATACTAATTTTGTGAGATGCTCCTATATCTATCAATCCTGCTTTTCATGAGTTCCATGACTTTTCCTTCATGGCGTTGCAATTTCAACTCTGAGCAGTGTACCGTAAGTTAAAATTTTTCATTTATTTTTCAAAAATCACATTGTGCTCCTATTTTAGAAGAATAAAAGGCAAAGTGTTCTTTTTTCGACATTCTTTCAAAAAGCTTTGCGATCCCTTGTGTCCCTGCTTCTTTTTCTTTGTAGAGAGAAGTCCGTTGAATCTTCATGTTTAGAAATGTTTTCGTCGTTGTAGTAAATAAAATAAAGGTGAAATATAGAAAAGTTTTCTTAAAATGTTGTTCATTTGCACAAGGGTTTATTGTCGAAAAATAGATATGCCCTCTCATTTACATTGGCTAAACTATATTTTTACATATATGCCCAGCAATCTAAATATAGTTATCTAATGTATCTTTGGGGGCAAAATTCTGCATTCACCTATACTTATTCATGAATAAGTAAAGGAAATAGCCTGTAATATTTAGGATCTTTGTACTGATGATTTAATCTTCATTTCCTACTAACTGTTTAAATGGGTAACAACACAAAATTTTTTACGCTTTGTTGTTACCATGTTGCCATAATTAATTTGTATATTCATCTGTCCTGACACACATTCTGTTTTTTACATTATTGCTTTGCACAAAACTAACAATATTGAACATTAAAGAGATACATTCTCAAAGAAGTTTAATTTAGTAGATGAAGTGTAATGTAAGGATAATTATTACCCAAACTAGAAAAAACTCCAATATTCAATACACTACAAAAGCATACAAATAGAAACCAATAACATTAGTTTTAATATATAAAATAAGTATGATATACAGTATGTTACATGAGTAATCATTTTTCTACTTTACTTTAATGGTAATTAATTATCCATACAAACAATGATCAGATGTCTACTTGTAAGTCAAAGTCAGTATGTGGTATTGCTAGCAATGTGTCTGTCATAATTATACATTAAGGTGATTTAAAGTGATTGCCTTTTATCAGATCTAAGTCATGTCAGCTATAAAATGTCAAAGTGTGCTAATCTAATCTCACAGGTTGTGGCATTGATTTTGAAATTAATTTAACATCATACTCAACTGGCTTTTCAAAACGCAATTTTTTTTATGGATTGTTTATTAGTACTTATTTGGGTATAAGTAAATGTCAGTAGTAAAAATGGATAAGGATTAATGACAAAAAACAAAAGGCTTCTATGTGTTCTAATGGCACATACAACAAAGAATATAACAGTACTGAAGGCCCCATCACACACAGCGATCTCGCTAACGAGATTGCTGATTTTGTGATGCCACAGCGATCTCGCCAGCGAGATCGCTGTGTGTGACGGGGATCAGTGACCGGCCCCCCTGCCGGGTATCGCTGATCGTGCACTATCGTCCTGGGCCGTTTTTATCACTGGTCTCCCGCTGGCCAGCACGCATCTCTGCATGTGGCAGCGAGAGACCAGCGATCAGCGATGCTGGATGCTGGTTTCTAATGTAAACATCGGGTATCCAAGAGCCGCGCAGCTCTTAGATACCCGATGTTTACACTGGAAACCAGCTTGCTCACTGGTCCTGATCACTGGAGGGGCTGTCTATGTGACAGCTCACCAGCGATCAGCCTAACGATGTCCCAGCAATCCCAGCCATGTCGGATCGTTGGTGGGATCGCTGGGACATCGGGGCCTTAAGTCTAAGGGATCATGCAGATGGCTGAAAAATCGGACGAGTGCTATTCATGTTTTGACAGACAGCACTGTACATGTGCTATTTTACGGGGCTATGGATATGCCCAATTTTGAAAAAATATTTGACATGGCCAATTTTGTTCCAAGTGTTAAATCAAAATCAGTAATGCAAGTCTATAGGTTTGTATAAAATATCGGAATGCACTCAGATGATATCTGAATGCCGTCCAATGTTCATGGACTCACTGCATGGAGAAGGTGAAGAAACTTTCTTTTTTCTCTCCACATTCAAGAAAAATGGGGTCGAACTCTGATCAGAATGTGATTAGCTTAACCTGACCGTTTTTCTAGGATGGAAGGAAAATGCCTAGTTCTCCTTACACAGAAATTTTTTTTCTTCTAGAATGTTTAACTTATTATGGACCGAGCCACTAAGTAGGTTAATGACGGGCCTCATTTTTTATATCTGACCATTGTCAATTTATGAGGTAATAACTCTGGAACGCTTCAATGAATTCCAGTGATTCTGAGAATGATTTTTCTTTGATATATTGTACTTCATGAGAGTGGTAAAATTTGTTTGTTATATGACTTGCGTTTATTTGTGAAAATATTGAAAATTTGGTGAAAATATTGAAAATTTCACAATTTTCAAACTTTTAATTCTTACGCCTTTAAAGAGAGCTCTTTCACACAAAATAGTTAATAAATAACATTTACCATTATGGTTATTATGGTACAGGCAGGAGGCCACATTTTCAGAATCAAAATCGTTTGGGCTAAAACTGTGGTGTAGGCTCCAGGCCACTTTTCATAGTATAAATCCTTTGTGATAATACTGTTGTGCAGGCACCAATCCACATTTCATAATCAAATTCGTTTGGCCTAATACTGTGGTGCAGGCACCAGAACACATTTCGTAATCTAAATTGTTTGGGCTAATACTATGTTGCAGGAACCAGGCCACATTTCCCAATCAAAATCATTTGTGGTAATACCATGGTGCAGACACCAGTCCACATTTCTTGACCAAAGTTGTTTGGGCTAATAATGTGGTGCAGGCACCAGGCCACATTTCATAATCTAAATCTTTTGGTGGATGTAGGAACAGACTTGTTGTTAGAGGTGTACGTGAGATAAGTGGTAATGTTACTGAAAGCTCTACTGAACAAATACAGGCTCGTCCTATCCAAAGACAACTATCCACTTCTGTTACTGGGTGGGCGACTCAACTACCTTTCTTTGGTAGCCACACAGCAGGACACATTGCAGATGAGGGCCAGAAAGAGCATGTGCTCCAGTGGATGGCAAGCGCTGCATCAAGTGGCCATTCCTCATCCTCCACCTTAACATTAAACACAGTACAAACTGACTGGGGAATCACAGATGGGTGAGTCTGCAGAGCTGTTCACACATTCTATTCCATGGGCATCAGAGGTCCCCTCCAAAGAATCAAGATTAGGAAAGTAACTACATTAATGCTCAAAATTTTTTCAGTTCGATCTGGGGCTGGATGAGGTAGGGTGTGAGCAGAATCCAGACCCTTGTCACCAGACATGGAGGGAATTCTGATGAGACTCAGATGCCTGGTCCGCCCGCGAACTGTACTATGCTGTCAGGGCAGTGGGAGAGGAGTGGGAGAACAGAGAGGATGACAATGAGGTTGTAGATCGCAGAGGAGGTGGAGGAGTTAGAAGATTAGGAGGTTACGTTGCGGCTTGCCACACAGACACAGACTGATGTAACCACAACAAGCACTGTATCCTCAGCCACAACTCTGCCTGTGGCCAGCAGTAGTGACAGATCTGCGGCCTTTTTGAGACCACTAAGGATGACACAACTCACGTTATCTGCCAACTTTGCAAAAACGACTCAGTAGTGTCATGATCCCAGTGCAGTTTTTGACCTGCACGTCAGGGATTAATGTCTGGAGCCCAGTGCAGGCTTTGACCTGCACGCCTGGGGTTAATTATGGTGACCTCTCTTTGGTTCAGGGAGAGCATCTTAAACCCCTGAGAAACTCCAATCCCTTTGGCCGAGTGTGTAGACCCCTGTGTGCCTGTGCCTATTCGTTGTCTTATAACTTGCTTATATGGTTCTGACCTGGTTCTGTTCCCCGTTGTTAGTTTGCCTGTTGATTCTGTACTGTGCTACCCTCTCTGTGTATGACTCATTGGCTGTGATCTGACTACTCTCTGCTCGCCTCTCTTGTACTTTGCAGCTATCTCCGTGTATGACTCATTGGCTACGTCCTGACTATCCTCCCTGTCTATGCCCCTTGGTAACTTTGTCCTGCAGTTACCCTGCTAGGAGTTTTCCTTCAGCTCCTAGCTCTCTGAGGTTTAGGCCACGCCCCCAGCAGTCACGTGCTTCAGGTCCTGCTGTTCTGAAATATGCACCTTCTCTGCTGCTGCCCGCTCCACAGGTCTCTCTGAGCACAGTTTGCTTTACTCAGGACACGCGCACTGGCTCAGTGAGCAAGTTCAGTGCGGTGTTCCTGACAAGTAGAGGCAACAGTTGCAATAATTTCACTACTACATGCATGAACTGGCACATGTGCAATCAACATTTGTTAATCTCACTGCGCTAAAATGCGGACTAGCGTACCTCGCCAACCACTGGCCAAACGCATCTACTGATACTTCCTCCTCCATCACCATGGCAAGTAGCACAAGTCTCCGGCCACAGAATCTCAACTTGTTTACCCCCTATAGTTGGGGTGAGTGAGAGCCCGTCAGCTGTTATGGAAGTGGAGATGCCTGCTATTTTTGTTTCACTGAGCACACCACATTTTTCTAAATCCACCATAACATCTCCACCTGCTCCTCACTCATAGTCCAGCAGTTTGCAATGTTCACCCTACTCCTCCCTCTCTCAGCATGTCACCCATTCCTTGAAAAAATCTATGTCTGCCAGGGTGTATTTTACTGCTGACACCTGGATGAGCAAACATGGCCAGGGGCATTACATCTTGCCGACTGGGCACTGGGTGTATCTGGTGGCTTTGTGGGCAAGCGGGCAAGGGGCTGCTCCATATGTCTTGGAATCCCCTCCACTGCTTCTGCCTCCATCAACCCCTTTAGGGCCTCCACCTGTGCCCTTAACTACTCTCTTAATGAGACACACACGTTTCAATAGTGCATAGAGAATCCCCCCACCTTTGGCTATGTATTGTTTCCACGTTATGTATAGTAGATTCAACAAAATACCAAGGTCAAAAGTGCATGTTTAAAGAAAATAAAAAGGTGTTGGAATAATAAACCCTATCAAAGCACAAATGGACAGTATAAGACAAATAACGACAAATCGGAACTCAAATAATACATAACGTGATATCATATCACAACGAAGAAAACGTCCAATGTTCAATTGAATTAAATATTTATTAAGAAAGGTACAAAACAATAAATGCAGGGGTGGGAATAAATTACCAAAAGAAGGGGCAACACAAGGGGTCTATTGCACAGATATCATGCACTACAATGTACTATGACTGTATAGAAAATAACATAGTTATAAGAAAAATTAAAAATTAATGAGCCACAAAAAATCCATGAGCCACAAAAAATTAATGTGCTGATATTGTACAATACCTTACACCAGCGTGCAATAAATCCCCAGGATGCGCCCGTCCCCGACGTCGAAACGCGTGTCGGGGACGGGCGCATCCTGGGGATCTATTGCACGTTGGCGTAAGGTATTGATTGGGCGCAACATTCCTGGCACTTGTATATGTATCTGTAATTTTGGAAACATTTCACTTGTAACTGCAGACATGACTAATTGTCATTGGACACCTCTTTTTTGTACCTGCCACTGAGCATTCTTATATGGTCATCTGCTGTGACATTCCTTGCCTATATGGCATTTTATACTAGTCATTTAATTAGTGATATACATCTATGCGGATTTTGTGCCTCAGCCCATTGTTCATTAAATTTTTGCATATTGCACTTTATATATGATTCTTTTATTTTTTATTTACCTGTGCCTGAGCCCATTATTTATGAATGTTTGCACATTGCACTTTATATATGGCTTGGTTTTTATAATTTTATAAATTTGTGCTTTTTTATGCATTACTTTTTTACACGTTATGATCATGTATAATATCAGCAAATGAATTTTCTGTGGCTCATGGATTTTTTGTGGCTCATTAATTTTTAATTTTTCTTATAACTATGTTATTTTCTATACAGTCATAGTACATTGTAGCAAATAGTAACTTGGCACTCAACTTGAATGATCCTTTTTGAAAGAAAATTTTATTATGTGCAGTCTCAGAAACATTTCGGCCCACAACAGGTCTTCGTCGGTCTGCTGTATCAGATATGAGACAGAGATATAAAACAATCATAACAAGTCCTCATGTATAATGCATAGATGACAAGTACGTAATATCTAGTCACAAAAAAAGAAAAAAATCACAAAATCATCGAGATTACCCATAAAAAATACATCCTATAACATAATGACCAAATAGCACAAAGAACCAGGTGGAGAGAAAAAAAAGGTCATTATTGAAAAGGTGGCCTACCCCACTGATGTCACAGTGTGGTGACTAAATGCAAGTCCAAACGAGACTAATTTCGTATATATCGATTCCTAAATAGGTAAGTGCAGGGAGGTAAGATAATTGTGGTTCATAGTAATCAAGGTCTTAAAAAGAATGATATTCTAAATATACCTGTTATCAAGGTTGGTGCAGGTGTGCACTGTGCACTCACTTGATACTGTTTGCATATGGGCTATAATATAAGTAAAGATAACATTAAGAAATATACAGCAGAGTGCAAAATGCTAAGGACTCGTGGGTAATATATACCTGGTAAACGAGCCAGGCTCATTATATATAGATTTTGGTGCGGTATCTAACTCCTTGGATTCAAATTAGGATGATGCACATTGTGAGATGCTTGGCCTGAAATAGTTAGGAGAGGGTAAAGATAAAACATACCTGCTTTTTTCTTTTTCTTTATAAGGCTTTATGTTTCAATGCCCATAAAGGGCTAGAAATAAGACATAGTGCATCACAATAAGAACTGAGCATGGCAGTATCAGTAAACTGAAGACAGGCTGACACATCACTGCTTACCATGTAAGACAGGCGTTTGATATGAAAAACTAAGTGCTCTTAAACCAGAGGTCCATCCAGGACTGTAGCTGAGAGGGAGCACAAGATGAGCGGTATGATCAATGTACAGTAGTGGTATCCCCTAAAGCTGTAATACAGCAGGAGCACAGGTGAATACTAGTAACAGCAGTGGTGGTGAAAAAAAAGGGCGCGCTATTAATCAGGAATACTTACCTTGTGGAGGTCGGTTTGGGGTGTGCAGATCAAAACGCGGTATCCACCGCTTGTATGACAGCTCAAATAGCCATAACCGGCGGGACTAAGATCGCACCGACCGGAAGTAGTAAACCGGAAGTGCCCGGCTGAACATGTCAATCACATTGCCCTGTGTGCTCAGTCATAGAAAGAATAGGAGCAGACATGCTCCAATAGAATGAGTGAAACAGGGTCACATGTCAGGAATGGGAGAGGTAATGGGACTCACATTGTCAATCACATTGCCTTATGTGATCAGACATGGAAAGAATAGGAGTAGACGTGCTCCAATAGAATGAGTGAAACAGGGTCGCATGTCAGGAATTGGAGGGGTAATCGGACTCAATGTCAGGGCTGGCAAGTGGCCCATAGTTATAAAGGGAATAATGTGACGTTCATGATAAAGGAGAATACTCCTGTCAAATATAGCGGGTATAGTAAGGAGAAATATCAAATTCTAGACATATTTATAAATCATTAGCTAGGATATGTAATATATTGGAGAAAGGCTAGGTTTACCAGGTCAGGTAAGAGAGTAATAAGTGGTGGGATATAAGCTGAATATATCACAATATATAATATGAACCTACCCATCACATTTATAGTATAGAAAAACATAGTAAGGTGAATTGCTGATAATCGTAGTCGGGTGAGATTGGTGGTGCAGTGAAGTCCAGATGGACCTGACCCGTGAAGGTAATCGATTTGTTATCAGTAGAGACGACTTTAAAACAGAGGAAAAAAACAGTATTAATATTCATGATTGCAATTATATAATCCTAGGAAATAAAGGTATAGACCCTTCTATAACCCTCTGAAAATCAAGAAAAACCATGATTACTGTAAAGATAGCATACACATTATTATACAATAAAGTCACATTACAGATAACAAATCATATTCCCTATTTAACCCCTTAGGGGCCAATGTTTGCAGCTCATGTATCCAGAACGATTCCCTCCGTTTTAAAGTCCTAATGCGGTCTCCTCCGCGTCTGGGGATGGGGATGTGTTCAATGACTTGGAACTTAAGCTGCGTAACTTTATGTCCATGTGTATGAAAATGATGGGGTAAGGGGAGAAGTAAATTCTGACATCTGATAGTAGATTTATGTTTACTAATCCTATCACGTATTGCCTGAGTTGTTTCTCCCACGTAGAGGAGCCCGCAGGGGCATTTAATCAGATAAATTACGTAGTTCGTATCGCAAGTGGAGAAGTCCTTAATCGGGTATTTTTTACCTGAATGTGGATGAAAAAAAGCGTCACCTTTTTGTACGTTATTGCATTGATGACAATGCAGACAGGGATATGTGCCCATACGAGGATTCTGTAAGAACCTCTGTGTAGATATTCTCTGTTTAGGACCAATATCTGCCCTGATGAGGGAGTCTCGTATGTAGTTTGGGCTCTTGTAGCAAGGAAGAAAGCGATTACGAAATTCAGGAATCTCTGGATGTGCAGTAGAAAGAAGGCTCCAATGTTTCCTTATGGTTTTATGAAGGGTGTTAACGTATGGGTGGTAGGTATGAATAAATGGTAAACGGGAAGATACTTCCGTACGAGTGATCGCATGTGTGTCCAAAGCTTCTGTAAGTATGTTTGGTGGATAGCCGCGTTCCCTGAATTTAGAATCCATCTGTTGTAAGCTTATTGCTCTTTTCTCAGGGTCGGAGACTATCCTTTCTACTCTTTTAAATTGGGATTTGGGAATTGTCTTTTTCACTGCGGGTGGGTGTAGACTAGAATAATGAAGGAAACTATTCCTATCCATTGGTTTTGTGTATAGATCCGAACTAAGATTACCCTGATCATCCTTGATGATCGTAGTGTCCAAAAAACTGATCTGTGTCTTGCTACTGGTAATAGTAAAGGTGAGACCTGTCCATGCTTTATTTAGATTATTAAAAAATGTGTCTAAGGAATCTGGTGACCCTGTCCAGATGCAAAGCACATCATCAATGTAACGTTTCCATACAGGGCAGTATGTTTGAAAAAGAGTATCTGCATATACCACCTCCTCCTCAAATGTAGCCATATAACTGTTGGCGTACGGAGGTGCCATGTTCGATCCCATGGCAGTACCCCCGGTTTGGAGAAAAACTTTTCTTCAAACATAAAATAGTTACGTGTTAGGATGATCCTAAGGAGGCGTAAAGTCAGGTCAATGATGTCTTTGTGTGTATTGGATCAAGTGAGTAGATTATGGACACAATCCATGCCTTTGTTGTATGGGATGGAGGTATATAAATCTTTGACATCAAAAGAGACCAATAAAGCTTCCGTTGGTATGGGACCCAATTCATTGATTTTTTTAAGAAAATCATCTGTATCCAAAAGGAACGAGGGTGTTTCTCTGATTAGAGGAGTAAGAATTTTTTCAATGAAGATAGATAGAGGAGACAAGACCGAATCCGTGGCTGCCACTATAGGGCGTCCAGGGGGGTTTTCAAGACTCTTGTGGACCTTAGGTAATATATTGAATACCGGAGTTATGGGATGGGAATTGGTCAGAAATTTGACTGTTTTTGTGTCGATGATTTTACGATGGCAAAATTCGGTAAGGACATCCCTGATTAGATTTTTTGTGTCCTGTAGGGGATCTTTCTCTAGTTTAGCATAAACCGTAGTATCATTAAGTTGGCGGTATACCTGTCTTATGTAATTGGTCTTATCCCTGACAACAATAGCTCCGCCCTTATCTGCTGGTTTTATTATTATATTGTTATCAGACTGTAGATTTTGTAGGGCCTGAAAATCTGTAGAATCAAGGTTAGAAGGATGGTGGAGCTTATTACTAGTGATATCCTGTCTCAATTTATTGAAGGAGTCATTCACAAAATCAATGAAGGTCTCTAGGGCATGTGAACCATGTGGGGGGGATGTATGAACTTCTAGACCGTAAGCCTAAACTAGCGGCAGATATAACACATTGGTTAATATTGGCTGATGATGGTACAGGCCTTAATGGATTCTCTTTTGAAAAGTGAACCTTCACTCTGAGTGACCGATAAAATCTTTGTAGCTTCATGTCCATTTTAAAAGTATCAAGCTTATAAGATGGACAGAATGATAGACCATTTTGTAATAGGGAGTGTTCGACTATGCTTAGAGCCCTAGAGGAAATGTTTATAACTAACTGGTTGGTACCTGTGATCGAGTTATTCTGTTGGAGTCGGGGGCCCTTCTTTCCTCTGCCCCTGTGGATCCTCTTCCACTTGATCTTCTTTGTCGCTGTCCTAAAAAACGACCCCGGTTAGTATGATATTCCTGTTGTTCAGTCTCAGAGCCGGTTGATGATTGGTCAGTAGACGACCTAAATGAGAACCTATTGCGAAATGGACGAGGATTAGAATTGAACTGCCAACGGTATACTCGGCCCTGTTCGTAATCGTCCGTGTCTCGCTGGAATTTAACCCTCTTCCTGCTCTCTGTATCCCTCCTATGTTGATCAGTCACTGTTTTGATACGGGCTTTGAGTTCAGAGAGCTCTTCAGCAGTACCTATGGTATTCAGCTGAGACTCAATGTTATGAATGGACTCTTTAAATGTCGTAATAGCCTGTTTTAGATGCTCGATAGTCAAAGTCATCAAATCAAAAAAACACTTGTTCAGTATATATTCAAATTTTTGACAAAATTCTGTTGAATCTCGAAATAAAGTAGGGCGTAAAGGGACTCTCAAGCCTCTCGGGATCCTCTGTACACGCAGGTATTCACTTAAAGTAGCACAATGAAGTTCATAATCGATCTGACGGCGTAGTTCACGTTCAAGGTCTCTCCCTCTGGTCTCCTTTGGTGGAAGTTTGAGGAATTCACTGGGGAGATTCAACTTGGACAAGATATTAGATGTTTCATCGTTATTATATGAAAAGGTGTTGGAGGACATTACGTGCAGTTTGCTCACGAAAGGGAAGAAATTGAGATAAGTATAACGTGGCACTACCGCAGGGTGCACAAGTAGGTTACCCAAACCCAAATGAATAACAAATAGTAACTTGGCACTCAACTTGAATGATCCTTTTTGAAAGAAAATTTTATTATGTGCAGTCTCAGAAACGTTTCGGGCCACAACAGGCCTTCGTCGGTCTGCTGTATCAGATATGAGAGAGAGATATAAAACAATCATAACAAGTCCTCATGTATAATGCATAGATGACAAGTACGTAATATCTAGTCACAAAAAAAGAAAAAAAATCATAAAATCATCGAGATTACCCATAAAAAATACATCATATAACATAATGACCAAATAACACAAAGAACCAGGTGGAGAGAAAAAAAAGGTGATTATTAAAAAGGTGGCCTACCCGACTGATGTCACAGTGTGGTGACTAAATGCAAGTCCAAAAGAGACTAATTTCGTATATATCGATTCCTAAATAGGTAAGTGCAGGGAGGTAAGATAATTGTGGTTCATAGTAATCAAGGTCTTAAAAAGAATGATATTCTAAATATACCTGTTATCAAGGTTGGTGCAGGTGTGCACTGTGCACTCACTTGATACTGTTTGCGTATGGGCTATAATATAAGTAAAGATAACATTAAGAAATATACAACGGTGGGCAAAATGGTAAGGACTCGTGGGTAATATATACCTGGTAAACTAGCCAGACTCAATATATATTGATTTTGGTGCGGTATCTAACTCCTTGGATTCAAATTAGGATGATGCACATTGTGAGGTGCTTGGCCTGAAATAGTCAGGAGAGGGTAAAGATAAAACATACCTGCTTTTTTCTTTTTCTTTATAAGGCTTTATGTTTCAATGCCCATAAAGGGCTAGAAATAAGACATAGTGCATCACAATAAGAACTGAGCATGGCAGTATCAGTAAACTGAAGACAGGCTGACACATCACTGCTTACCATGTAAGACAGGCGTTTGATATGAAAAACTAAGTGCTCTTGAACCAGAGGTCCATCCAGGACTGTAGCTGAGAGGGAGCACAAGATGAGCGGTATGATCAATGTACAGTAGTGGTATCCCCTAAAGCTGTAATACAGCAGGAGCACAGGTGAATACTAGTAACAGCAGTGGACCCATAGACTTTAATGGGTGTTTTGCTGTAAAAAAACGCATTCCGTGCGCATGCATTTTTTGGGGGCAAGTCGGACATGTGCATGTGCATACCAAAGCGTACGTGCGCATACATTTGCGCACATATGCGCACCCATGTTAAAGTATAGGGGAAAAAACGCATGCTTTTTTTGCACTAAAAAGCAGCACCAAAAAACGCAAGTGTGAAACCAGCCTTAGATACCGCACCAAAATCAATATATATTGAGTCTGGCTAGTTTACCAGGTACAGTGGGGAAAAAAAGTATTTAGTCAGTCAGCAATAGTGCAAGTTCCACCACTTAAAAAGATGAGAGGCGTCTGTAATTTACATCATAGGTAGACCTCAACTATGGGAGACAAACTGAGAAAAAAAAATCCAGAAAATCACATTGTCTGTTTTTTTTTCATTTTATTTGCATATTATGGTGGAAAATAAGTTCTCACGTTTCTGAGACTGCACATAATAAAATTTTCTTTAAAAAAAAAGGATCATTCAAGTTGAGTGCCAAGTTACTATTTGCTATTCATTTGGGTCTGGGTAACCTACTTGCGCACCCTGCGGTAGTGCCACGCTATACTTATCATAGTACATTGTAGTGCATAATATCTGTGCAATAGACTGCTTGTGTTGCCCCTTCTTTTGGTAATTTATTCCCACCCCTGCATTTGTTTTGTATCTTTCTTAATAAATATTTAATTCAATTGAACATTGGACGTTTTCTTTGTTTTTTTCGTTGTGATATGATATCACGTTATGTATACTGTTGGATCATTTGAATTAGCCTTATACTGTATGTCACTAATATTTGTGTACAAATTTTCAAACAATTGTAACATTTTGACTATGTGGGCCAGTCTCAATACCCTAATAGGCCAGTTTTAGTAAAAACAAGGTTTACAGTCACAGAAGGAACACAGAATTATAAGAGTCTGCAGGAATATAGGCAGCTCTTAGTGTTTTTTTTTCACTTACCATCAAAGGTTTTTTTTCTCAGCTTTGACCATTACATTTTCACCTTTCGCACATTTTACACCCTTGTGCTTTAACAATATCCTGAAAAATCAAAATGACTAAGATTTAAATGGATTTGCTAGCTTAAAAAAAAGTATCCATATGTGTATAATTACTCACCAGATGATGCCAATAAAGATTAAAGGTAGTTATTAATTATTTTCATTATCTTACTTGCCTTTATTCTGCACCTTTTTTTCATCATGCTGTTGCTGGCTGTGGGAGGGCTAAACATTTAAAGAGTTACAGCTTTAAGGCCGGGTGCACACGATCCAGAAATAGCAGTGCTTTGGAAGCAGCGCATGTTGACTGCGTCCAAAGCTCTGCCATCTATTTCCCGCAGGTGAATCCGCATGTGTTCACTGAACTGGACAGATTGACGGCGTTCAATACATTCTAAGGGTGAAATTTCTCTGCCAGAGAGATTGAAATGCTGCGGTTTCGAGCATGTCCATCTCCTCGGGTGAGCCGCGAGCGTCTGTAAGCTTGCGAGCAGGGCCCTCTTTCCTCTTGGTATTTGTTATAATCTACTGTATGTGATTATTGTTATGCTGTAATGTCTATTGTCTGTACAAATCCCCTCTGAAATGTAAAGTGCTGCGGAATATGTCGGCGCTATAGAAATAAAATTTATTATTATTATTATATAGTGGGCATGGGATTTCTTGAAATCCCATCCACTATGCTGTAACGTTTGGCCACTGCAGATTGGACGCTGCACAAGTACGCAGCGTCCAACCAGCAGCAATTACTGATCGTGTGCACATACACTCATGATTCCTCTCACCTGTAATCACCTCTATTACAAAGTCATGAGAGGACTTGCAGCTGGCCAGCATGTGAATCATGATCTCTTTCTACAAAGAGTGGAGAGGCGAGATACCCACATGCTTAGAGTATAGGACATCACTTAAACAGGAGACAATACCATGGTCAAATAATTGCATATGAGATCCCGTACAGAAGCATTATAGCATTATAGTATAGCATTTATTAGTGATACATCTTACTGCATATGTGTGTTTCAATATTTTTTATTAATTTTAGAATTTTTTGAGGGAAGGGGAAAAGGGTACAGAACAAAATGAAGGGATTAGGGTAGGGAAAACATAATCCCTGTAAAGACAGGGATACCCCACAAAGTGGGGAATTAGACAGGCAAACATACGTGTTGTACAAGTAGTGTAACAAATCGCAAAGCAAATTGTATGCTATTCAACTCTAAGTACCTATGTCTGTAAGAATGTACTAATCAATTTTTGCTTTTTTTGCAAAAAACCTGTAGGAAGAAAGGATTACAATACAAATGCAAAGATCAATATACTTATAATAGCCGTCAGAAAAAAAAACAGTACACATATTGTGTTAAATTTTACACAATTGTGGTAGCTCAAAAAAAAAAAAGATCAATACACGTATTATATTCCTGATACTTCAGAAAATTTTTTAAATAGCTAGGTACGTTATATATATCATAGATACCGCTATACCTAAAAAAAAATCATATTAAATTGAATATAAAGAATATGAAAGCCTGTCCTGTCCGGGACATCCAGTGATGTCCCTAGGACTGAGCGGAGGCAAAAAATTGGTTCTTTAGAAAAAAAACTATATAAAAGTGGAAAATATTTCTTTATACAATTCTATATGTAACTCTAGATTGAACAGCAACAAATAAATTACAAGACCATCAGCCAAGAGGAAGATCCGATTTCGACGTTGAAAGTCTCGGGATAACCTTTTGAGTACTTATTCCAGCGCACTCGAGGAAGTCCTTTCCCTCATCCGGAGAAGAAATAGGAATCACTCTTGATGCATATTTTACTTGAAGAGTTGAAGAAAGAGTCCAGGTGTATGGTATCTCAGCTCGCCGGAGTTCACGTGTGGTGTGTGCAAACGCTTTCCTTTTTTGTAAAGTCTCTCTTGAAAGGTCCTTGAGGAAGATCAGATGACTGTATTTGGAAGATAGAAATCTTGGCTCTTTTGAAATACTCAGGAGCGCACTTCTTATCCAGTTGGGGTAAAAGGATACAATTATATCACTTGTTAAGCCCTGCGGCAGAGAGGGCGGCCTTCGTATCCTAAACGCTCTCTCAGCCAAACATCTCTCATTAATGTCAGGGATCAAGTGAGAGATCATCGAGGATATATAATCTTTTAATTGAGAAGAGTGTATTGACTCAGAAATCCCTCTGATCTTGACATTATTTTTTCTTCTAAAGTCCTTGAAGTTAGCCATATGAATTTCTAGAGAAGCAATATCTTTTCGAATCTTATCTAATGAATCTGTTAATGTAGGGGAAATATGAACATCTCTATGTTGCGTTATTTCGCATTTTTTATTATTAGAGGGGATCTTCATTTTCCGACCACAAAGAGGACCATCAGAGACTCTAGACGAGGTTGAATGGGTGTCGTCGGTCAAAATCATTAATGTATCACTAAAAAGTCTTTTTATGAAAGCCTCAGAGGCTTTGGATTTATTTAATTGCTTAAGGTCAATGTTTTTAAGAGTGGGATCACAGGATACATTACAGATGATATCAGCATTATCTTCTTTCCCCAAAAGTTCCACTGATGTAAGAAGAGCTTTAAACATGCTAACCATAAAGGCCTCTGTTGGATAGTCGTCAGATGCAGGTATCTCGTCTATCAAATTGGAAGAGGATTTTCCATGTTTCCCCTGATCCAATTTAGCTATGTCCAGTTGTTGTAAAGAATTTTCAATAGGCTCTAAGTTTCCTCGTATATCATCAACTCCCAAGTAGGAATTTGTGGATGAAGATTCATCAGAATCATCATTAAAATAATCACTTTTACTGAGTTCAAAAAAATCTGTCCCTTTAAAAATCTTCTCTGAATATACACTCTCCAGTTCTTCTGATAAATAAAGAGAGTCCTCCAATTGATCTGATCTCCCAACCAAAGATTCCGGGTGCTTTGAGGATTTACTTAGGGGTGCCCCTTTAAGTTTTACATTAGCTTGTACCATATATTCTTGGGGATCGGAAGTAGAGCCCCCCTCAACCAACAGTCCCATATGTACTCCACTCTTATCAGCAGAAGGAGCAGGTTTAGTCCCATTTAACTGCAGACCAGACTCACAAGAATTAAAGCATGTAATCAGAGACTGCTGTGATTTTTCCTTGTTATTAACATTCCCTCTATCTTCCCCTCTATTAAATTTGTTATTGCATGGCTTCTCATTACATACATAACTATTTTCCACGTGATCTATAACTTTAGGGCTCTTATGGGAAGATTTAATAGAGGTACTCCGCTTCATAATAGGGGATGTAGAAATGAATTGTATGAGTCTGCTTACCCCTTCAGTTGTCTGCTGAACTTTTTCAGACTTGTGTACTCCTTTGTCCTGCTTTCTCCTTCCCTGTTGTCATGGCTCTCCCCTCCTGCTCCCGTTCTCCAAAATGCACTCCAGGTGGCTCACTCTCTGTCCGGAGACCTAGGGATTCCCCAGGCCGGTTCCATGTGCTTGTCACTGTCTCCTGCTCCTCCTTAGTCGCATCCTCTGTTGTAAATCCATTTTTTGTTTGTGTCCAAGGAACAAAAGCTGGCGCTTCCACTCTTAATCCTCCTGCCTGCTTGATTGTAGATCCACCAACAGGTCTTGGCTTTGTGAGAACTGCTGAGCCATCTAAAGGTTTTAAGTCACAAAATTTTCCACCTTTAGTAGATTTAAGCCGCTTCAAATAGGGGAATTGCAGGAGCTCCTGATGAACAGGTCTGCTCCCTTCCCCTGCAAACCACGCCCCCATCCATCTTACTGCATATGAATCATGTGAACATTAATTTTAAAGATCGGTAAACCCCTCTAATGAATGTCAGTATTTTTTAGCCAATTGCTATCTTTATGTTCCTTTTATGTTTGCAATAAAAAAAATAGACAACATTTTGGAAACAGGGATATTTTAGATGTATTTTAATAGTTTCATCCTAGTCTATGTAATGGTAAATGAAAGGTTGCAATGTATAATGGATGCAAACAATTTGCTATTTCATTTTTTAGCAAGTGTACTGCTGTGTGAATGACAAGGTGCATTGGAGCTCAGAATGAAACAAATTAATGAACTGATTACAATGTTATAAAAGGCACTGAATGAAGCCTGCTGTGTTTTCATCTGCTTAAATTATTCACACCACTAAGTGACTATGAGAGGAAAATACCCAACAACAAAATAGAAGCAAATTGCTTATTGTTCATTATTAATTTAGAATATTAAAAACAAGTTTAAAAGTTAATTTGTACATAATGCATGTTTTGTGGTCAAACCTTCTGTATATGAAAATTCAGACCGCAAATAGGAAATTGTCTTAGAGCATTAATTGCTTAATTAACTAAGGGCTATTAAAGTTAGTCATGCTCACTGCATAATTGCATAAATTGAAAAGGTTATTATCACGGTTGTGTCAGATGCTACAGACAGTTTCTCTGCATCTGGCTGCAGAAGGTCTCTGTGTTTGGCATTGCAGACACCTTCTTAATCCTTCTGACTTTTGGACCCAGTGGCAACCTCCCTCTGGCTATAATTGACACACATGGACCTGGGTGTTTATAGACTCCCAGTCTGCTTCAGAGAGTCACCGGTGATATTCACATTTTCCTTGTGAAGGCTTGAAGCTATAGCAGTCGGCTTGCTTCCTCTCTGGTGCTGTTGGAGGACATTTGGTGTTACCCCTCTGAGTCTGCTTAACCCCTTCATGACCAAGCCTATTTTGACCTTAATGACCAGGCCATTTTTTGCAATTCTGACCAGTGTCCCTTTATGAGGTAATAACTCAGGAACGCTTCAACGGATCCTAGCGATTCTGAGATTGTTTTTTCCTGACATATTGGGCTTCATGTTAGTGGTAAATTTAGGTTGATAATTTTTGCGTTTATTTGTCAAAAAATCAGAAATTTGGCGAAAATTTAGAAAATTTTGCAATTTTCAAATTTTGAATTTTTATTCTGTTAAACCAGAGAGTTATTTGACACTAAATAGTTACTAAATAACATTTCCCACATGTCTACTTTACATCAGCACAATTTTGGAAACAAAATTTTTTTTGTTAGGAAGTTATAAGGGTTAACAGTTGACCAGCGATTTCTCATTTTTACAATAAAATTTACAAAACCATTTTTTTTAGGGACCACCTCACATTTGAAGTCACTTTGAGGGGTCTATATGGCAGAAAATACCCAAAAGTTACACCATTCTAAAAACTGCACCCCTCAAGCTACTCAAAACTACATTCAAGAAGATTATTAACCCTTCAGGTGTTTCACAGGAACTAAAGCAATGTGGAAAGAAAAAATGGACATTTTAATTTTTCCAACAAAAATTTTCTTTTAGCATCAATTTTTTCATTTTCACATGGGAAACAGGATAAAATAGATCCTTAAATTTGTTGGGCAATTTCTCCTGAGTACAAGGATACCTCATATGTGGTCATAAACCACTGTTTGGGCGCACGGCAGGGCTCAGAAGGGAAGGAGCGCCATTTGACTTTTTGAATGGAAAATATGCTGGAATATTTAGCGGTTGCTATGTCGTGTTTGGAGAGCCCCTGTGTGCATAAACATTGGAGCTCCTCCACAAGTAACCCCATTTTGGAAACTAGACCCCCCAAGGAACTTATCTAGATGCATAGTGTTCACTTTGAACCCCCAGGTACTTCACAAATTGATCTGTAAAAAAAAAAAAAACTTTCTTTTCACAAAAATTTTCTTTTAGCCTCAGTTTTTTCATTTTCACATGGGCAACAGGATAAAATGGATCCTAAAATTTGTTGAGCAATTTCTCCTGAGTGCACAGATACTTCATATGTGGTCATAAACCACTGTTTGGGTGCACGGCAGGGCCCGGAAGGCAAGGAGCACCATTTGACTTTTTGAATGGAAAATTAGCTCCAATCGTTATCGGACACCATGTCGCATTTGGAGAGCCCCTGTGCACCTAAACATTGGAGCTCCCCCACAAGTGACCCCATTTTGGAAACTAGACCCCCTAAGGAACTTATCTAGATGTGTAGGGAGCACTTTGAACCCCCAAGTGCTTTACAAAAGTTTATAACAGAGAGCAGTGAAAATAAAAAATAATTTTTTTTCCTCAAAAAAGATTTTTAGCACACTATTTTTAATTTTCACAAGGCTAACAGGAGAAATTGGACCACAAATCTTGTTGTCCAGTTTGTCCTGAGTACGCTGGTACCCCATATGTCGGGGGGAACCACTGTTTGGGCACACGGCAGGGCTCAGAAGGGAAGGAGCGCCATTTGACTTTTTGAAATGCAAATTACTTCCAATCGTTAGCGGACACCATGTCGTGTTTGGAGAGGCCCTGTGTGCCTAAACATTGGAGCTCCCCACAAATGACCCCATTTTGTAAACTAGACCCCCTAAGGAACTTATCTAGATGTGTGCTGAGCACCTTGAACCCTCAAGTGCTTCACAAAAGTTTATGACGCAGAGCCGTGAAAATAAAAAAATTTTTTTTTCCCTCAAAAAATTATTTTTTAGTGCGCAATTTTTTATTTTCACAAGGGTACCAGGATAAATTAGACCCCAAAATTTGTTGTCCAGTTTGTCCTGAGTACGCTGGTACCCCACATGTGGGGGGGGAACTACTGTTTGGGCACACGTCGGGGCTCGGAAGGGAAGTAGTGACATTTTGAAATGCTGACTTTGATGGAATGGTCTGCGGGCATCATGTTACATTTGCAGAGCCCCTGATGTACCTAAACTGTGGAACCCCCCACAAGTGACCCCATTTTGGAGACTAGACCCCCCAAGGAACTTATCTAGATGTGTGGTGAGCACTTTGAACCCCCAAGCGCTTCACAGAAGTTTATAACGCAGAGCCGTGAAAATAAAAAATATTTTTTTTCCTCAAAAAAAAAAAGATTTTTAGCCAGCAATTTTTTTTTCACAGGGTAGCAGGATAAATTGGACCCCAAAAGTTGTTGTCCAGTTTGTCCTGAGTATGCTGATACCTCATATGTGGGTGGGGACCACTGTTTGGGTACACGTCGGGGCTCGGAAGGGAAGTAGTGACATTATGAAATGCTGACTATGATGGAATGGTTTGCGGGCATCATGTTACATTTGCAGAACCCCTGATGTACCTAAACTGTGGAACCCCCCACAAGTGACCCCATTTTGTAAACTAGACCCCCCAAGGAACTTATCTAGATGTATGGTAAGCACCTTGAACCCCCAAGTGCTTCACAGAAGTTTATAACGCAGAGACGTGAAAATAAAAAATATTTTTTTTCCTCAAAAAAAATGAATTTAGCTAGCAATTGTTTTTTTCACAAGGGTAGCAGGATAAATTGGACCCCAAAAGTTGTTGTCCAGTTTGTCCTGAGTACGCTGATACCCCATATGTGGGGGATGACCACTGTTTGGGTACACGTCAGGGCTCGGAAGGGAAGTAGTGACATTATGAAATGCTGACTTTGATGGAATGGTCTGCGGGCATCATGTTACATTTGCAGAACCCCTGATGTACTTAAACTGTGGAACCCCCCCACAAGTGACCCCATTTTGGAAACTAGACCCCCCAAGGAACTTATCTAGATGTGTGGTGAGCACCTTGAACCCCCAAGTGCTTCACAGAAGTTTATAAGGCAGAGACGTGAAAATAAAAAAATATTTTTTTTTCCTCAAAAAAAATGATTTTTAGCCAGCAATTTTTTTTTTCACAAGGGTAGCAGGATAAATTGGACCCCAAAAGTTGTTGTACAGTTTGTCCTGAGTACGCTGGTGCCCCATATATGGGGGGGAACTATTGTTTGGTTACACGTAAGGGCTTGGAATGGAAGTAGTGGCGTTTTGAAATGCAGACTTTGATGGAATGGTCGGCGGTCGTCATTACGTTTGCAGAGCCCCTGATGTGCCTAAACAATAGAAACCCCCCACAAATGACCCCTTTTTGGAAACTAGACCTCCCAAGTAACTTATCTAGATGCCTGGTGAGCACTTTGGACCCCCAAGTGCTTCACAGAAGTTTATAACGCAGAGACGTGAAAATAATAAAAAAAATTTTTTCCACAAAAATATTTTTTTAGCCCCCAATTTTTTATTTTCCCAAGGGTACCAGGAGAAATTAGAACCCCAAAGTTGTTGTGCTATTTTTCCTGAGTACGCTGATACCCCATATGTTGGGGTAAACCACTGTTTGGGCACACGTCGGGGCTTGGAAGGGAGGAAGCACCGTTTAACTTTTTGAACGCAAAATTGGCAGGAACCAATGGTTGCACCATGTCGCGTTTGGTGACCCCCTGATGTGCCTAAACAGGGGAAGCCCCTCAATTCTAACTCCAGCCCTAACCCCAACACATCCCTAACCCTAATTCCAACCCTAACCATAACCCTAACCCCAACATAACCCTAACCCTAATTCCAACCCTAACCCTAATTCCAACCCTAACCCTAATTCCAACCCTAACCCTCTTTCCAACCCTAACCCTCTTTCCAACCCTAAACCTCTTTCCAACCCTAACCCTCTTTCCAACCCTAACCCTAACCCTCTTTCCAACCCTAACCCTCTTTCCAACCCTAACCCTCTTTTCAACCCTAACCCTCTTTTCAACCCTAACCCTAACCCTCTTTTCAACCCTAACCCTCTTTTCAACCCTAACCCTAACCCTAACCCTCTTTTCAACCAAAACCCTAACCCTAATGGAAAAATAAAAATAAAAATATTTTCTTTATTTTATTAGTTCTGCCTACCTATGGGGGTGATAATCAGGGGGTTTATTTACTTTTTCTTTCATTTTGATCACTGTGAGAGTGATCAAAATGAAAGAATGGAATCTGCAGCAGGCAGATTCGGGCAGGCGCATTGCGCATGCGCCCGCCATTTTGTAAGATGGCGGCGCCCATCATCCGGACCCAAGGGACACCGGGAGGGACGGGGGGACTCAGGAGGTACCGGGGGGTGCGTGAGGGGAGGATCGGAGGCTGGCGGGGAGCAGAGGGAATGGGAGGGGGGCAGATCATGACAGCGGCGGCAGATCGCCGCTGTCATTCAGTTGCGGGGGGCGATCGCCGGTGGGGTGGGTGGAATCAGTGTCTCCAGCCATGTCCGATGCTACAGCAGCGTCGGACATGGCTGGATTGTAATATTTCATCAATTTTCATTGATGAAATATTACTATCGCTCTGATTGGCTGTTAAAAGTGAAACAGCCAATCAGAGCGATCGTAGCCACGTGGGGGCGAAGCCACGCCCCCTGTGGTGAATTACAAAGCCCCCTGTATCTGCGGGTAGGGTGACCTTTCAGTGACCTAGGTCGCCCGACCCGCAGGGGGGCTTTAAAGTCATGACGCCACATAGGCGTCACTGGTCAGATTTGAACCAGGTTTCATGACGCCTATGTGGTTAAGATAAGATGCGTCCCCCTTGTTCTTCTCCGGTCTTCTTTTTAGTGTGCAGTGGGAACTGACTAGTTCTCATCCCCCTTCACTATTCAGGGCCTAGCTCTAGGGATATACAGGGCTTATGTTCCTGCTTGGTTATTGGTGTGGAACCAATATACGGATGGTAGGGGAGGTAGGGCACTATTAGATCTGCCTTGGGGTCTCCACTCCCCCATTCCCTAGCGTATGGGCTTCCTTACCCTCTTCCCCTCATGTTGCACTTAGCCTTCCCGCACTGTGCGTGACAATTATCCAGGAGTTTTATTTTTGTGTGTGGAGGTAAGAATTTAAAGTCATGTTGTTACGGACTGACCTGGGTTGTAGTAGTGGGATTGCAACCACTAGGGGCAGCACTGGCAGGTAGCTTAGTCAGGAACAGCCAAGGGGTCAGTACATAGGAGTAGCGATGTAGTTAAATGATCAGCAGATAGCAAAGTCAGGAATAGCAAAGGGCTCGGTATATAGTAGCAGCAATGTAGTTAAAGGCTAGTAGCTCAATAATCTCACAACGAAGGAAGTGCAATACCAGGTTTAAGTAGGGTGTTCAATCAGGGTGGAGCCAATCAGGAACTCAGGGTGGAGACAATTAGAAAAATCACAGGTACTGGGTTAGAAAGGAACTGTCCAACGAGCTGAATAGCTCAGAGGGAAGAGCAGCTCAGGTAGTGTTAGGACTCAATACTCACTGTTGGCTCAGAGCAGTCACGTGACTGCTCAGGCTGGCGATTCCCCTTCTGTTGATATCACATTGATGGAGCATCATCTTCTCTTCTGCTCTGCTCTGTATGGGATGTCTTTGCCAATGTCATCTGCAGGAACACCTTGTCAACAGAACAAAGAGGAAGAAATAAAGCTGCACTCTTGACAAGAAATGAAATAAAGCGGGGAATCATTGGCTGAGCCAGCAGAGATCATCTCCATGCAGAAATGTCAGGTAGTTAGCAACTAATTAGTTCCATATAAAAAATATATATAAATCCTGGATAACCCATTGAAAGATCAATATGGAGGCTTTAATGGAGATGACCACAATAGGGGAGATATAACTAGGAACTTAGTATCATATAAATGTCACAAGCATACATACTGTAAATTAAGCTGAGCACCTGTAGTACCTAGCAAACATCTACAGTTCAGAATTTATTTGAGACTGTTACTTTTCACTGTTACCATTTTTATTGTTTAATGCTCATTGTGTAGATTATTGCCCAACTCTACAGTAAATACAGCCCTGTAAATGCTGATCTAAACCAGTCTAGATCTCTGGAGCACCCAAGCTTTAGTGTTCTTGTGCTTCTCTGATTCTTTTGCAGCAGAATTAGAAAGTGCAAAGTTCAGGCTAGGTGAGCAATTATAATGCTGGTCCGAATTGCCAAATTTCAAGGAAGTACTGCACCAAGCAAACAGGATGCAGGTGATCTCCTGATGAAGATGCCTAAGAACAAAAATTTATTGTGACTCTTGTGGAGGTCCCCACAATAGGAGGATCAGGAGCAACAATAATGGAGCATGTAAACTTTTACTCTTTTGGCTCACCAGAGACTTTACCAATAGCTCTATAACAGCCCCAGACTAATAAAAATTCCTTTAGTTTGGCACTTTATGGTGCTATTATCTGAACACAGAGTGACAGCGTTTTTTGGGAACTGAATGACACTATTTTGTGGAAATTGTATGGTAGTGTTTTATATGCACTTGAGACATACAGTATTTTGTATACTATTTGAACTTTTATTAAATTATTTAAGTATTGTATGGAGGCGAGTTTGGGAACCGTTTAGCTTTACAATCCATGCATGTATAACACATTATTATTTTTTTATGCATCCAAACATGAGTGCTAGTTTATATAATCATTTTATAATATAGTTATATAATAGTTATATTATAGCTATAATAAGGTTAAGGTACATTATTAATATACATATAAAGCACAATTCTAACTTGAATATGAACTGTATTTTATATAAATTTGCTTGAAGAACTGTATAAAAGTAGCAGACCTTAATAATCTGAAATCTGTAAAAACCAATCCTGATCCGATAGATTTAAATTAGTTGTCTAATAACCATTGTACACTACTTCTGTTCCCTGCCTCCTGGCTTCTTGTGATCTGGAAGATTCACAGTTCAAACTGGCTGTCACGATTTCACTACTCATTGTGTCCTTGACACAGTGAGTGACAATTCAGCTGTCCAAACTTGATCAGGGGCATGCTGAGCTGTCAGTATTGTTATTGACCGCCCAGAAATCCAATCTGAGGTTAGAACTAGTGATGATGAGCGAACATGCTCGTCACTACTTGTTACTCGCTAGCGCATCAGCTCAGCGAGTATTTTTTTAAATGCTCAAGCAGGAGCTCAAGTCACCCCCGAATGTTTGGCGATTTTTAGACTGCCAATAAACATGTAGGGATTGCCTGCCAGTCACTGTAATGCCACAGCTATCAGAACAGAATTGTAGCTGTGTATTAGCTAGGGAATCTACCATATTTACAATTCTTTCATGTACAACAACAGCCCTTCTTGGGGCTAATTATAATCAATATTAATACTCCTGTTAGCAGCACTTAGGGAGAGATTGTGGTGAAGTGATAGTGTAGGACAGGCTATGGTGAATTGCACGTCCTTTATGCTGCAGCCTGCAACTCATAACAAAATCCCTTCTCAGGGCTGATAATATTCTTTTTGCTCTTAATCTTGGAAATTGTTCTGAGCAGGGAAATATTATGTTCCATTTTTACTACCACAGTTGTACGTCAAAAGCATACAGCCAGACTTGGTTGGATCTCAATAGCATCACTATATTGCTCCTGCAGTGTAACCAGTTCATCTGAAGTGTGATTCAAAAGGCTGTGGGAAAGGTGAAACTGTGCCTGCTGCGGGAGCACAACAAACACACACATCATATCGATCTATCTTTCTGTCTCACATTGTAGGGGGGTATGGAAGACAGCTCTTGAAGCCAGACCAGTGTGAGAAGGTTGTTGGACGGATAGCAGACACCCTGCCTTCCACACAGTCTCAATAGCAGTGACTCTGGACCACATAAACTTTGCCCTGATCCTCCCCCTTCCCACCATGCTGAGTGCTCGGAGACAAGCTTTGACTCTCTTGACACTCTTGACACTCCGAAGAGCTGTTCACATTTCCATTTATAGATTCTAGCCTCTCGCCTGTAGTGATGCTCAAATATTTGAGCAGACACACTCATAAGAAGGCGATGGTGGGAAAATGCAATTACTGTCGCAAGAGGTGGATGATAATGAGACACAATTGCTAACAAGTGGTGTTGCTACATCAGCAAGTCAGGAGGAGGACCAGGGTGTGTAAGTGGAAGACGAGTTGGGGGACGATTAAGTATCTGGCCCAACCTGGGAAGGTGACATGTAGAGCGAAAACAGCAGCACACAGGGTGAGTGATCTACAGCACCACAACAGGCGGGATGAGGCAATGGGGTGGCCAGAGACACATGGTGGGCAGCTGTTCCCCAGAGTGCCAACACGGGTGAAGTTGCCAAGCCAAAGCTTAGGTGTTCTCAAGTCTGTAGTGTTGTGAGTTCATTTTCCCCTTCACCATTGAGGTCTGATGAACTCCCTCTTCTGGTGAAGGAAGGTAGTGAGGCTGATTACCAAGCACCTGGGTAAGATGATGATGACTGGGTGACGGGAATTGCTGACTGGATATAAGGCAGCCAAAGCCCTTCTGCCTTGCTGGTGATCTCTCTGAGGGATTCTAGGAGATCAGTCTGATTCCTGCTCCTCAAAAGCTAAGTTTTCTGCACTGCTTTTTGCATTTGTGTTTTGTTTTGCCTTGTTTTTCTGAATTTCTGCCATTCCCTGCTGAGGTGAGTTGAATTCCTTTTTGCTCTGTCTTCAGAAAATACCTGAGTGCTGATATAGTCTTTTTTGAAGCCTAGCGTCTTCAGGGCCTTTTTCCCTATCAGCCTGTTGGCCCTTGTTTTGATAGGGTTTGTGACAGATTGCAGACAGCAGCTTTCCTATCCTGTCCTATTTAGTTAGCTTGGGCCCCATCATTTGCTCAGCCTATCTTTCTATCTGTGTGAGTGTTTTTTCATCTTGCTTCACCGTCATTATATGTTGGGGGCTGCCTATTGCTTTGGGATCTGCTCTGGGGCAGTTTAGATTTCCATTTCTGTCTTTAGGCTATGTAGTTCTCCGGCTGTGATTGAGGGGTCTAGGGCACCGTAGGAACCCCCCCCGGCTACTGCTAGTTGTTGTTGATAGATTCAGGGGTCTGCAATCCAATAGCTGCCAACTTCTCTGGTTTTCTGGACTTAGCTAGTATTTCTGTTTTTGCCTCCTACGGTGACTCATTCATGACAGAATCACCAGCCATACCGCAGATCCTAGGGTACTCAATAGCAGGAAAGAATTGTAAAAAAAAAAAAAAAAAAGTGTGTATATTCTTTCCTCTATATCTCTGAGGCCGTAGGGGGAATTTTTTTTTTCTCTCAATGGAGATAAAGCAATTGTCTGATCGTGTGGAGCAGCTCGCTGTGGAAGTGCGGGGAATTTCCGCCTACCTTGCTCATTCACATGCTGCTGAACCAAAGATCCCTACTCCTGATGTGTTTTTTGGGGATCGGTCTAAATTTTTGAATTTCAAAAATAATTGTAAATTATTTTTTGCCTTGAAGCCTAACTCGTCAGGGAGCTCCGTGCAGCAGGTTAGAATTGTCATCTCTTTGCTATGTGGCGATCCCCAGGATTGGGCGTTTTCTTTGAAACCAGATGAACCTATTCTGACTAATGTGAACGCATTTTTTCAAGCCTTGGGGTTGTTGTATGATGAACCTAATGCTATTGATCAGGCTGAAAAGACCCTGTTGGCACTGAGCCAGGGTCGAGATTCTGCAGAATTTTACTGTCAAAAATTCCAAAAGTGGGCCGTCCTTACTACCTGGAATGATAATGCCTTGGCAGCTCTCTTTCGGAAGGGTTTGTCAGAAGCCGTAAAAGATACTATGGTGGGATTTCCTGTTCCCTCTGGTCTTGACGATTCTATGTCATTAGCCATTCAGGTTGATCGGCGTTTACATGAACGCAGGACTTTACGAGAGGTGTTGCCACCTGTTGAACAAGTGTCTGAGCCTATGCAATGTGATAGAGTTTTGTCCAGGGAGCAACGTCAGGAGTTCAGAAGTCATAATAAACTGTGTTTTTTTTATGGAGATGCCTCGCATATTATTTCTGTCTGTCCTAAACGAGAGAAACGTTTTGCACACACGTTTTCTGTTGGTGGTGTTCAACCTAAGTTTCTTCTGGCAATTACTCTGATCTGCTCCCTGTCCACATTTTCCGCCAAGGCTTTTGTGGATTCGGGAGCAGCCCTGAACCTAATGGACTTGGATTTTGCTAAACGTTGTGGATTTCCGATGACACCTCTGCGGATGCCTATCCCTTTGAAAGGGATTGATGTCACTCCTTTGGCGAAAAATAAACCTCAGTTTTGGACCCAGGTGGTAATGCGGTCGCCCCAGACCATCAAGAAAATTGCAGATTTTTGGTGTTGCATAATTTGCATGATACCATTGTTCTGGGGTTTCCCTGGTTGCAAATTCATAATCCAGTTTTGGATTGGAAATCTGTGTCTGTGGTGAGTTGGGGTTATCGGTGTGCCCTTAGTGAGGCTCCGTTTTTTTCCACCTCTCCTCAGTCGCATGATGTTCCTGACTATTTGGCGGACTTTTATGATGTATTTAGTGAGAATGAGTCTGCGTCTTTGCCTCCTCATAGGAGTTATGACTGTGCAATTGAACTGAGCCCGGGGTGTAAATTTCCCAAGGGTCGGCTCTTCAATTTATCTGTACCCGAGCACGAGGCTATGCGATCCTATATTAAGGAGGCGTTGGAGAAGGGTCATATTAGACCATCCTCTTCACCCTTAGGTGCCGGTTTTTTTTTTGTGGCCAAAAAGGATGGTTCATTAAGGCCTTGTATTGATTATCGTGCCCTCAACAAAATTACTGTTAAATATCAGTATCCGTTACCCCTGATTTCGGATCTATTCTCCAGAGTTAAAGGTGCTTGCTGGTTTACCAAGCTTGACCTCAGGGGGCGTATAATCTTATCCGCATTAAGCATGGGGATGAATGGAAGATGGCGTTTAATACTCCGGAGGGACATTTTGAGTACCTGGTGATGCCTTTTGGGCTCACTAATGCCCCTTCTGTCTTCCAGTGTTTCATGAACGACATTTTCAGAGACTTTGTGGATAAATTTTTGATATCTATCTGGATGATATTTTGATCTTCTCCAAGGATTGGGATTCTCATGTGGAACATGTTCGGACTGTGTTCCGGATCTTGAGGGAGAATTCCCTGTATGTCAAAGGATCGAAATGCCTTTTTGGGGTACAGAGGATTTCTTTTTTGGGATTTATTTTGTCTCCGTCAACTATTGAAATGGACCCGGCCAAGGTACAGGCCATTTATGATTGGGTTCAGCCCACTTCTTTGAAGGCCCTCCAGAAGTTTTTGGGTTTTGCTAATTTTTATCGGAAATTTATAGCAAAATTTTCTAGTATTGCCAAGCCATTGACTGATCTGACTAAGAAGGGTGCTGATGTGTTGAATTGGTCTCCAGAGGCTGTTTTTTCCTTTCAGGAGCTGAAGCGAAGATTCACTTCTGCCCCATTTTGCGGCAACCTGATGTCTCACTCCCGTTCCAGGTAGAGGTGGACGCTTCTGAGATTGGTGCAGGAGCTGTTTTGCCCCAAAAGGATCCTGTAACATCTAAAATGAATCCCTGTGCTTTCTTTTCCCGAAAGTTCTCTCCATCTGAACGTAACCATGGTGTGGGGAATTGGGAACTGTTAGCCATGAAATGGGCATTTGAGGAGTGGAGACATTGGTTGGAGGGAGCTAAACATCAAGTCGTGGTCCTCACTGACCACAAGAATTTGATTTACCTGGAGTCGGCCAAACGCTTGAACCCTAGACAGGCTAGGTGGGCCTTGTTTTTTACAAGTTTTGATTTTGTGGTCTCTTTTCTTCCTGGCACTAAGAATGTCAAGGCTGACGCTCTCTCTAGGAGCTTCTTTGCTGATTCTCCTGTGGTGACCAAGCCTGCTACCATCTTAGGCGAAGGGGTAGTTCTTTCTGCCATCTCGCCCGATTTGAGACGTGCTCTGGAATAGTTCCAGGAGGACAAACCTGAGCATTGTCCCAGGGGAAAGTTGTATGTTCCTGACCAGTGGAAGAAGAGGGTGATGTCTGAAGTTCATTGCTCTGCATTGGCTGGTCATCCAGGTATTTTTGGTACTAGAGATCTGGTGAGTCGGTCTTTTTGGTGGCCCGCCTTGTCTCGTGATGTCAGGAATTTTGTGCAGTCCTGTGGGACTTGCTCCTGGTCTAAACCTTGTTCTCGCTCTAGTGGGTTGTTGAGGCCTTTGCCGGTCCCCAGGAGGCCATGGACCCATATTTCAATGGATTTCATCTCTGATATGCCTGTCTCTCAGATAATGACTGTTGTTTGGGTGATTTGTGATAGGTTCTCTAAGATGGTTCATCTTGTACCACTCCCTAAGTTGCCATCTTCCTCTGAGTTGGTGCCCCTGTTTTTGCAACAGGTGGTTCGCTTGCACGGGATTCCTGAGAACATTGTATCTGACAGAGGAGTTCAGTTTGTGTCTAGATTTTGGAGGACTTTCTGTTCCAAGCTGGGAATTCAGTTGTCCTTCTCCTCTGCTTTTCACCCTCAGACCAATGGGCAGACAGAGAGAACAAACCAGACCTTGGAGTCGTATTTGAGATGTTTTATTTCCGCTGATCAGGATGATTGGGTTTCATTTTTGCCCTTGGCCGAATTTGCTTTAAATAATAGAGCTAGTTCTGCCACTTTGATGTCACCTTTTTTTTGTAACTTTGGGTTTCATCCTCGATTTTCTTCAGGGGCAGGTGGAGCCTTCTGCCTGCCCAGGTGTTGACACTGTGGTGGAGAGAATGCACCAGATCTGGGACCAAGTGGTGGATAAGTTCTCTCTCCCAGGAAAAGGCCCAGCGGTTTTCCAATTGACATAGGACCATTGGTCCCCAGTTTAAGGTTGGTGATATGGTTTGGTTATCATCAAAAAATATCGCTATGAAGGTGGCTTCTCCTAAGTTTAAGCCTAGATTTATTGGACCTTACAAGATTTTGGAGATTATTAATCCGGTCTCTTTTCGTTTGGCTCTTCCTGTCACATTTAAAATCCATAATGTGTTTCATAAGTCCTTGTTGAAGAGGTTTGTTGAACCAGTAGTTCCTGGGGTGGCACCTCCGGACCCTGTATTGGTTGAAGGTAACATGGAATATGAGGTAGAGAAGATACTGGATTCCCGTCTGGTTAGACGGAGACTCCAGTATTTGGTTAAGTGGAAGGGTTATGGTCAGGAGGATAATTCCTGGGTCTCTGCCTCTGATATTCATGCCAAAAGATTGGTGCGTGCCTTTCATCGGGCTCACCCTGATCGCCCTGGTGGCGTGGATGAGGGTTCGGTGACCCCTCCTCAAGGGGGAGGTACTGTTGTGAGTTCATTTTCCCCTTCACCATTGAGGTCTGATGAACTCCCTCTTCTGGTGAAGGAAGGTAGTGAGGCTGATTACCAAGCACCTGGGTATGATGATGATGACTGGGTGACGGGAATTGCTGACTGGATATAAGGCAGCCGACGCCCTTCTGCCTTGCTGGTGATCTCTCTGAGGGATTCTAGGAGATCAGTCTGATTCCTTCTCCTCAAAAGCTAAGTTTTCTGCACTGCTTTTTGCATTTGTGTTTTGTTTTGCCTTGTTTTTCTGAATTTCTGCCATTCCTTGCTGGGGTGAGTTGAATTCCTTTTTGCTCTGTCTTCAGAAAATACCTGAGTGCTGATATAATCTTTTTTGAAGCCTAGCGTCTTCAGGGCCTTTTTCCCTATCAGCCTATTGGCCCTTGTTTTGATAGGGTTTGTGGCGGATTGCAGACAGCAGCTTTCCTATCCTGTCCTATTTAGTTAGCTTGGGCCCCATCATTTGCTCAGCCTATCTTTCTATCTGTGTGAGTGTTTTTTCATCTTGCGTCACCGTCATTATATGTTGGGGGCTGCCTATTGCTTTGGGGTCTGCTCTGGGGCAGTTTAGATTTCCCTTTCTGTCTTTAGGCTATGTAGTTCTCCGGCTGTGATTGAGGGGTCTAGGGCACCGTAGGAACCCCCCACGGCTACTGCTAGTTGTTGTTGATAGGTTCAGGGGTCTGCAATCCGATAGCTGCCAACTTCTCTGGTTTTCTGGACTTAGCTAGTATTTCTGTTTTTGCCTCCTATGGTGACTCATTCATAACACTGTAGCTTTTTTAAAGATAGTTTAATTAACCCCAAAAAAGGCAATTTGCTACATCTGCCATTCCAGCATCAGCAGGTGCAGAACAACTGCCAGCCTGACCACCATCAGCATGCTCAGGAACACGCAAGCAAAGCACCCGATTACTTGGGCTGAATGGCAGGGTTCAGAAATAGTGTTGGCAGGTGAACCCACTGCCTCTTCTCCTTTTCTATGTGCACACACCAATAACCTATCCATGATGTAAGCAAAAATAACTCCCACTCTGCACCTGTCTTTGCAGACTTGCAACCACCATCAGCAACCACATCCAGGTCCTTGTCCCAGCGCAGACTTCTATTGTCCCCACCCCAGTCCACACACCCACAAGCCACAATACTAAATGGCCACATTTCCAGACTGCTTGCCCTATTTCTCTTGGTGTGCCATCCGTGCCATACACTAGCACGTGTCCCATAAAATCAGCCGTGTCCTGACCAATGCTATTACTGGGCAAGTCAACTTAACCAAAGACACCTGGACAAGTGCTTGTGGCCAAGGATGCTACAACATTTCCCTGAGGGCACACCGGGTGAACACTGTGGAAGTCAGGACCCAGTCGGACTATGGGACAGAACACATGCTGCCGACACCGAAGATTGCGGGCCCTGGTTCAGTCGGTATTGCCCCCAGCTTCTACAGCAGTTCCTGCATCTCCACCTCCTCCATCTCACTTTCCATCTCCAAAACGTCAACATCAGTCGCAAGCTGGTAGTATTGCAGCACTGCCTACTGAAATGCTCACTGCTTACAAGTTGAGATGGAACAAGAAACTATACTGGGTGACGCTACACAGCCCAGCCTCATCTCATCTTCTTAATGCAGATTGGGTGATAATGAGGATGAGGAGGTGGAACACGAGCTGTTTGCCTGCCCTACAGATGGTATTACCCACACCACCTTCATCCTGTCTGTTCAGCATGGATGGTCTTAAAGACAGAGAAGATGAAGAGGGAGACTGTGACGTCCGCCTGCGGGTCTGGGCTGCAGCCAGACAACACCCCGAGAAACACTGATACCCTTTACCCCTATACAGGGATCTGGATTTATAGCAGAGCCCAGGAGGCGCTGTCTGAATAGGAGCAGTGACCAGAGCAGGACGGTTGCCAGAAAGGTGTTCCAATACAGGACACAAACGTGGAGATATGCGAGTCTAAACCAGTCGGGCAGCAATGGTACAAAAACGGTAGACAGAAGCAGAGTCAGATTCAGGCCGAGAGTCATAAACCAGGAGAGTAGCAGAGGTACAGAATCGTTAGGCAGAAGCAGAGTCAGATTCAGGCCGAAAGTCATAAACCAGGAGAGTCGCAGAGGTACAGAATCGTTAGGCAGAAGGAGAGTCAGAAGTCCAGGCCAAAGTCAGTCAGTCAGAAAGCAATTCACACAGTAACACACAGGGGAACCAAGAATATATCCGGCGGCTTGCAAGACCAGTCCCAAGGTATTTCAGGGATCAGGTCACCCCTCATAGGTTCCTGGACTGATGATGTCATCAGTACCGCCCCCAGGACCAGGCCAGATGGAGATGCAGTAACCTCTTGATGACTGACAGAGGGGTGGAGCCTGCGTCCACCAGATGCCTGCGCAGGTGCCCTTACTCTGTCAGCACCATAACTCCCAGGCGAGCCATGGCGCCTCCTAGTGACCGCGACAGGAGCAGCAGACCCAGAATTTAACGGCGACGTGACAGACCGGCGCCTCCTAGAGGCTAAAGCCGGGACAGTAGGCTCTGAGCCTGACGTGACAGAACCACGGCCCTGTCCAGTGGCCGAGGCAGGAACAGCCGTCCCTGAGTCTGATGATAAAGTGGCGGTCCGGCGCCTCCTAGAGGCCGCGACCGGAACAGCAGGCCCTAAGTCTGGCAGAAACGTGACAGTACCCCCCCCTCCAAGAGGGGCCTCCGGACCCTCAAAACCCGGTTTATCAGGGTGAAGGAGGTGAAACCTTCTAATCAACCCCTTGGCATGAATGTCACTAGCGGGGACCCAGGACCTCTCCTCTGGGCCATAGCCTTTCCAATGAACTAAATATTGCACAGACTTTCTCACTAAACGGGAATCAAGGATGCCCTGGACTTCGTACTCCAAGGCACCCTTGACCAAAACTGGAGGAGGAGGGGACTGGACGGGATGAATTGGGGAGCGGTACACCTTGAGAAGGGATTTGTGGAAAACATTAGGAATTTTAAAAGACTGAGGGAGCCTTAAACGAAAGGCTACCGGGTTAATTACTTCTAATATCTCGTAGGGACCAATAAACCTGGGCCCCAGTTTGGCAGATGGCACCTTAAGCTTAATGTTTCTGGTAGACAGCCAAACTTTGTCCCCAACTCCTAGGTGCGGCCCCGTGGATCTCCGTTTATTTGCGGCCAAAGCCTGCCTGACCTGGGACCCTTTCAAGTTTGTGTTCACCTCCGACCAGATTGTCCTTAAGTGACGTATGGAATTCTCTACTCCCGGAAGCTCCGACATCTTGGCCGAAAATGAACCAAAACGTGGGTGCAAACCATGATTGCAGAAGAACGGGGTGGTTTTGATAGATTCCTGGTACTGGTTATTTAGAGCGAACTCAGCTAATGGGAGATGTTCCGCCCAATCAGACTGATGTTCCGAGACATAGCAGCGAAGATATTGCTCTAGAGCCTGGTTGGTACGCTCCGTTTGACCATTGGTCTCAGGGTGGTAAGCGGAGGAGAAGGATAATTCAATACCAATACGTTTGCAGAATGCTCTCCAGAATTTGGAAACAAACTGGGTACCTCGGTCGGACACGATATTCTCTGGAGCGCCATGCAGCCTTATTACATGAACAATAAACAACTTACTCAGAGTTTCTGAATTAGGTAATCCAGAGAGGGGAATGAAATGACATTGCTTACTGAACCTGTCCACCACCACCCAGATACATGTCTTCCCCTCTGAGGGTGGTAGGTCAGTAATGAAGTCCATGGAGATGTGGGTCCATGGACTCTCTGGAGCGGGCAAGGACTGGAGCCAGCCGGCAGGCCGATTGTGAGGGGACTTGGCGCGAGCACAGATTTCACAAGCTAGTACATAATCCTTGCAGTCCTTAACTACCGTTGGCCACCAAAAACTCCTAGTCACAAGCCTGGCGGTATTATTGACCCCAGGATGGCCTGCCAGGATGGAGTCGTGCGACTCCTTCAGAACTTGTAGGCGAAACGGCGCTGGAACAAACAATTTCTGGGGGGGCGTCGAGTCAGGGGCTGGTTCTGGGGACCTACGGATCTCCTCCAGAAGGTCCAGAGACACAGCCGACACAACAATACCATTGGCCAGTATTGGAACTGGCTCCGAGTCCTCAGCCTGTGAGGGGCAGAAACTTCGAGAGAGAGCATCAGCCCTCACATTTATGGTACCAGGACGAAAGGTTATTAAGAAATCAAACCTAGAGAAGAACAAGGCCCACCTCGCTTGTCTAGGATTTAATCTTTTAGCTGACTCCAGGTAAGTCAGATTCTTGTGATCTGTAATCACAGTGATCTTATGTTTGGCGCCTTCGAGGAAGTGGCGCCATTCCTCGAAGGCCCATTTGATCGCCAATAACTCCCGATTACCTATATCGTAATTCTTCTCAGTGGCAGAGAATTTGCGGGAGAAAAAGGCACATGGGCGAAGCTGAGTGAGTGATGCAGTGCCTTGCGACAGCACTGCTCCAACTCCGACCTCAGAGGCGTCCACCTCTACAATAAACGGGCGGTCCAGATCAGGCTGAACCAAAACTGGGTTGGCTACAAAGCACTCTTTTAACGTAGCAAAAGCCTGAATTGCCTCAGGGTTCCAATTGGTCACGTCTGCCCCTTTTCGGGTCAAATCCGTGAGTGGTTTAGCAATTTCGGAGAAACCCCTGATGAATTTTCGGTAATAATTTGCAAACCCTAAAAATCGCTGCAGCGCTTTTAGCGACTTGGGTTGCACCCAAGTTTTAATAGGTTGGATCTTGGCAGGATCCATACGGAAGCCTGTGCTTGAAACCACATATCCTAAAAATTGTACCTCCTCCGCAAAAAAAACACATTTCTCCAGTTTAGCAAACAGGGAGTGTTCTCGCAGTCTCTGCAGTACAGAGCGAACGTGCTGAGCATGTGTCACAGGGTCAGCAGAATAAATCAAAATGTCATCTAAATACACGACGACATACACCCCACAAATGTCCCTGAAAATGTCATTTACAAAGTGCTGGAACACGGCAGGTGCGTTACTGAGTCCGAAGGGCATTACCAGGTACTCAAAGTGGCCAAGAGGGGTATTAAAGGCTGTTTTCCACTCATCCCCGTCTCTTATGCGGACTAGATTGTATGCCCCCCGGAGGTCCAGTTTAGTAAACCAACGGGCTCCCATTAGCTGATTAAAAAGATCAGGGATGAGTGGAAGCGGGTACTGGTTCTTTACAGTGATTGCATTCAATTCCCGGTAGTCAATGCAGGGTCTGAGACCACCATCTTTCTTTTCTACAAAGAAGAAGCCAGCTCCAACTGGTGAAATGGACGGTCTAATAAACCCCTTTTTTAAGCTATCAGCTATGTACTCGTTCATAGCCTGACGCTCTGGACCTGAGAGACTAAATATTCTCCCTTTTGGGAGACGGGCATCTGGAATCAGATCTATAGGGCAATCATACTTTCTGTGAGGGGGTAGCTTTTCAGATTTTGCAATAGAAAAGACATCCTCAAAATCTCTGAAGGCAAACGGTATGTGGAGGGGTTTAACTTTAACTTGGTTTACTGTTAGCGACATGCAGTTTTCCTGACAGTGTGAACTCCAGCGTATAACATCGCCTAGGTGCCAGTCGATGACTGGATTATGCTGGCGTAGCCATGGCATCCCCAAAATGACTGCTGCAGACAAATTATCCATCACAAAAAATGACATAACCTCGGTATGCAATGCTCCCACCGACATAGTGATTTTGTCAGTAACAAATTTAACCCCCTCCTGGACAATAGATGTGCCATTAATAGCCGTAGTTTTTATAGGGGCATTAAGTCTTAATAGGGGTACACCGAGACTTTTAGCAACCAAAGAATCCATAAAATTCCCTTCAGATCCACAATCCACATATGCGTTCACACACTGAGATTTCTGACCAAAAGAAAGGGCAATAGGCAATAAAACTTTAGCCGCATCTGCGGGCAATACCTGTGCCCCTGGGCAACCATAGCCAGAGTTGCCCAGAGGCCGATGTCTCAGTAGTATGGATCTCTGACGCTCAGCTCTCTCTCTGAAGGCTCCAGACTGCAGCATACTGTTGCAGGAAGATGAAAGTGCTCCTTCAGGCTGTGCACTGAACCAGGTGTTTAGGCCAGAAATCAGCTCAGTCAGAAGAAGGGAGAGAAAAAAAAAGTTCAGGGAGACTGCTTTTGTATATGCTGGATATATACACAAGAAGCAGTTTTTTTTTATATGGCCGGATATAATGTGACGTCCGCCTGCGGGTCTGGGCTGCAGCCAGACAACACCCCGAGAAACACTGATACCCTTTACCCCTATACAGGGATCTGGATTTATAGCAGAGCCCAGGAGGCGCTGTCTGAATAGGAGCAGTGACCAGAGCAGGACGGTTGCCAGAAAGGTGTTCCAATACAGGACACAAACGTGGAGATATGCGAGTCTAAACCAGTCGGGCAGCAATGGTACAAAAACGGTAGACAGAAGCAGAGTCAGATTCAGGCCGAGAGTCATAAACCAGGAGAGTAGCAGAGGTACAGAATCGTTAGGCAGAAGCAGAGTCAGATTCAGGCCGAAAGTCATAAACCAGGAGAGTCGCAGAGGTACAGAATCGTTAGGCAGAAGGAGAGTCAGAAGTCCAGGCCAAAGTCAGTCAGTCAGAAAGCAATTCACACAGTAACACACAGGGGAACCAAGAATATATCCGGCGGCTTGCAAGACCAGTCCCAAGGTATTTCAGGGATCAGGTCACCCCTCATAGGTTCCTGGACTGATGATGTCATCAGTACCGCCCCCAGGACCAGGCCAGATGGAGATGCAGTAACCTCTTGATGACTGACAGAGGGGTGGAGCCTGCGTCCACCAGATGCCTGCGCAGGTGCCCTTACTCTGTCAGCACCATAACTCCCGGGCGAGCCATGGCGCCTCCTAGTGACCGCGACAGGAGCAGCAGACCCAGAATTTAACGGCGACGTGACAGACCGGCGCCTCCTAGAGGCTAAAGCCGGGACAGTAGGCTCTGAGCCTGACGTGACAGAACCACGGCCCTGTCCAGTGGCCGAGGCAGGAACAGCCGTCCCTGAGTCTGACGATAAAGTGGCGGTCCGGCGCCTCCTAGAGGCCGCGACCGGAACAGCAGGCCCTAAGTCTGGCGGAAACGTGACAGAGACAACATGTAAAGTCCTCCTCTTGGTTGTGACAGGGAATTTTTGTCTGTTGGCAGTCTGGCACACATGGCTGAGTTTATGTTCCACTGCCTTTTCCGTGATCCTCACATTGTATGCATTTTGGCAAACACAAATTACTGGTTGGTCACCTTTCTAGACCAATGCTACAAGGATAACTTTACATCTCTCCTTCCCATGGCACCAGGGGTGAACCTAGCCTCTCCGCTGCCTGAGGCGAACAGCAAAATGACGCCCCCCCACACACACAAAGTAAATTCTCATATCTATCCTGTAAAACTGAGTATAGTAGTGGACATTTTGATTTAGATAAATAGAAAAAAAGGTGTCCAAACACAAGGATGTCAGCGCCATCACACGCACATACAAGAACAACACATAAGTATCCAGAACAAGGGTCAATAATGGCAATGGTAGGCCTGGCACAGGGCCAGACTGGGACAAAAATGCAGCCCTGCCACACAAATCCCACCAGCCCACAAACTATAACACTCCTCACCCTGATCAGTGAATTTTTGCCATACTTTGTTGTCCCCTCATCACTCTCTTCAAGGAGTTATTTGAAGAGCCACATGTGAATGGGATGGGAAATCTTGAAAAATGAAATTCTCAAAGCACAGTTGTTAACAATTCCGAAAAGAGGGAAGAATAGGAAGCATTTAAGGAAACCAGGATGGATGAACACAGAACTTAAGCACATGCTAAAAAGGAAGCAAAAAATGTTTATAAAATGGAAAGAAGGAGGCATATCTAAAGAAGAATATAATGCTGTCTGCAGAACCTGCAAGGCACAAATCAGATTATCTAAAGCTGAAAATGAATTGAGGCTTGCAAGAGATGTCAAAAGCAATAATAAAGGATTTTGGGGATATGTCAAAAGTAAAAGAAAAGTCAAAGATGCTATAGGATTTTTACAGGATGAAAATGATGAAATGGTAAGACAGGATGTTGAGAAGGCTGAACTTTTAAATTCCTATTTTGCATCTGTTTTCTCTCAGAAAGGAAATGTAACATCAACTGTTATTCACTGTCCTATTAAGGGAATAGAAGAATCCAGGATATCTATAAACAGAAAGATAGTGAGGAAACACTTAGCTAACCTAAATGTATTCAAGTCTCCAGGTCCAGATGAATTACACCCCAGAGTACTGAAGGAGATAGCAGAAGAAATTTTTGAACCCCTCTCCATAATCTTTGAAAATTCTTGGAGAACAGGAGAAGTGCCAGAAGACTGGAGAAGAGCAAATGTTGTTCCTATCTTCAAAAAGGGGAAGAAGGTGGACCCAGGCAACTATAGGCCGGTGAGTCTGACTTCTATACCAGGAAAGATCTTTGAACAAATTATTAAACAACATGTATGTCAATACCTGGATAAGAATGAAGTGATTAAACAGAGTCAGCATGGGTTTGTAACTAATAAGTCATGTCAGACTAATTTAATTTCCTTCTATGATGGTATTACTGATTGGGTGGATCAAGGAAATGCTGTAGATATAGTATATCTTGACTTCAGCAAAGCATTTGACAAAGTCTCTCATACAATCCTTATTGAAAAAATGACTAAGTATGGAATGGACAAGGCAACTGTTAGGTGGATTCATAACTGGCTTAGTGATCGGACCCAAAGAGTGGTCGTAAATGGCTGCACATCCAGTTGGAAGAATGTCTCAAGTGGGGTACCACAGGGCTCTGTCCTGGGCCCTGTATTGTTCAACATCTTTATCAACGATTTAGATGAAGGAATTGAGGGTAAACTGATTAAATTTGCTGATGACACAAAGCTAGGAGGGATAGCTAATACTAGAGAAGAGAGAGAGAGGATTCAAAAAGATTTAAATAAACTGGAGAAGTGGGCAGCAACTAATAGAATGGTTTTTAACAGGGAGAAATGCAAAGTACTACATCTGGGCAATAAAAATGAAAAAAGCATATATAGAATGGGAGGAATAGGGCTAAGTGACAGCACATGTGAAAAAGACTTGGGTATACTAATAGATCACAGACTGAATATGAGTCAACAGTGTGATGCAGCAGCAAAAAAGGCAAATGCAATTCTAGGATGTATTAATAGAAGCATACAGTCTAGATCACGTGAAGTAATTATTTCCCTCTACTCCTCTTTGGTCAGACCTCATCTGGAATATTGTGTCCAATTTTGGGCACCACATTTTAAAAAAGACATCAACAAACTGGAGCAAGTTCAGAAAAGAGCGACCAGAATGGTGACCGGTCTGCAAACCCTGTCTTATGAGGAAAGGTTGCAGGATTTGGGAATGTTTAGTTTGCAAAAGAGAAGACTGAGAGGAGACTTAATAGCTGTCTACAAATATCTAAAGGGCTGTCACATTGTAGAAGGATCAACTTTATTCTCATTTGCACAAGGAAAGACTAGAAGCAATGGGATGAAGCTGAATGGGAGGAGACACAGATTAGATATTAGAAAAAACTTTTTGACAGTTAGAGTGATCAATGAGTGGAACAGGCTGCCACGAGAAGTGGTGAGTTCTCCTTCAATGGAAGTCTTCAAACAGAGGCTGGACAGACATCTAACTGGGATGATTTAGCGAATCCTGCTTTGAGCAGGGGGTTGGACCAGATGGCCCAGGAGGTCCCTTCCAACTCTACGATTCTATGATTCTATGATTCTATGATTCTATGAATGGCACCACAGTGCGTATGACTGACCACAGCTCCATTTACATGGTGCTCTTCAAAGCTATGTTTCCCAGGATCATGGGGGTCCCAGCGGTCAGATCCACAGCAAACAGAAAGTCATCCCCTATCCCCACATAATGCTCCATACAGTATTATGTGCCCCATTTATTACTTCGTACAGTATAATGGGCCCCATATAATGCTCCATGCAGTATAATGGGCCCCATATATTACTTCATACAGTGTAATGGGCCCCATATATTACTTCATACAGTATAATGGGCACCATATATTACTGCATACAGTATAATGTGCACCATATATTACTTCATACAGTATAATGGGCCCTGTTATGATGAGTCACCGAAGGAGGAAAAAACAAAATACCAGCTACAGTCATATGTAAAAGTTTGGGCACCCCTATTAATGTTAACCTTTTTTCTTTATAACAATTTTGGTTTTTGCAACAGCTATTTCAGTTTCATATATCTAATAACTGATGGACTCAGTTATATTTCTGGATTCAAATGAGGTTTATTGTACTAACAGAAAATGTGCAATCTGCATTTAAACAAAATTTGACCGGTGCAAAAGTATGGGCACCCTTATCATTTTCTTGATTTGAACACTCCTAACTACTTTTTACTGACTTCCTGAAGCACTAAATTGGTTTTGTAACCTCATTGAGCTTTGAACTTCATAGCCAGGTGTATCAAATCATGAGCAAAGGTATTTAAAGTGGCCACTTGCAAGTAGTTCTCCTATTTGATTCTCCTATGAAGAGTGGCATCATGGGCTCCTCAAAACAACTCTCAAATGATCTGAAAACAAAGATTATTCAACATAGCTTTTCAGGGGGAAGGATACAAAAAGTTGTCTCAGAGATTTAACCTGTCAGTTTCCACTGTGAGGAACATAGTAAGGAAATGGAAGAACACAGGTACAGTTCTTGTTAAGCCCAGAAGTGGCAGGCCAAGAAAAATATCAGAAAGGCAGAGAAGAAGAATGGTGAGAACAGTCAAGGACAATCCACAGACCACCTCCAAAGACCTGCAGCATCATCTTGCTGCAGATGGTGTCACTGTGCATCGGTCAACAATACAGCGCATGCATAACGCCTTTTTGTATGACCAAACAACTCAATCTTTGTTTCATCAGTCCACAGGACCTTCTTCCAAAATGTAACTGGCTTGTCCAAATGTGCTTTTGCAGACCTCAGGCGACTCTGTTTGTGGCGTGCTTGCAGAAACGGCTTCTTTCGCATCACTCTCCCATACAGCTTCTCCTTGTGCAAAGTGCGCTGTATTGTTGACCGATTCACAGTGACACCATCTGCAGCAAGATGATGCTGCAGGTCTTTGGAGGTGGTCTGTGGATTGTCCTTGACTGTTCTCACCATTCTTCTTCTCTGCCTTTCTGATATTTTTCTTGGTCTGCCACTTCTGGGCTTAACAAGAACTGTACCTGTGTTCTTCCATTTCCTTACTATGTTCCTCACAGTGGAAACTGACAGGTTAAATCTCTGAGACAACTTTTTGTATCCTTCCCCTGAAAAGCTATGTTGTTTTCAGATCATTTGAGAGTTGTTTTGAGGAGCCCATGATGCCACTCTTCATAGGAGAATCAAATAGGAGAACTACTTGCAAGTGGCCACTTGAAATACCTTTTCTCATGATTTGATACACCTGGCTATGAAGTTCAAAGCTCAATGAGGTTACAAAACCAATTTAGTGCTTCAGGAAGTCAGTAAAAAGTAGTTAGGAGTGTTCAAATCAAGAAAATGATAAGGGTGCCCATACTTTTGCACCGGTCAAATTTTGTTTAAATGCAGATTGCACATTTTCTGTTAGTACAATAAACCTCATTTGAATCCAGAAATATAACTGAGTCCATCAGTTATTAGATATATGAAACTGAAATAGCTGTTGCAAAAACCAAAATTGTTATAAAGAAAAAAGGTTAACATTAATAGGGGTGCCCAAACTTTTACATATGACTGTAAGTCCAGAAAAACCAGAGAGATTGGCAGCTATCGGATTGCAGACCCCTGAACCTATCCACAACAACTAGCAGTAGCCGTGGGGGGTCCCTATGGTGCCCTAGACCCCTTGATCACAGCCGAAGAACTATATAGCCTAAAGACAGAAAGGGGAAAAACTAAACTGCCCCAGAGCAGACCCCAAAGCAATAGGCAGCCCCCAACATATAATGACGGTGAAGCAAGATGAAAACACTAACAGATAGAAAGATAGGTTGAGCAAATGATGGGGCCCAAGCTAACTACATAGGACAGGATAGGAATGCTGCTGTCTGCCATCCGCAAAAACCCTATCAAAATGAGCCAACCGACTGATAGGAAAAACAGGCCCTGAAGTCGCTAGGCTTCAAAAGACTATATCAGCACTCAGGTATATTCTGAAGACAGAGCAAAATATCAACAGATCAGAGACAAAAATGGAGTTCAGCTCACCCCCGGCCGGGGATGGCAGAGCTCCCAAAAAAACAAGGCAAAACAAAAACAAAACTGAAGAGAACAAAGCAGAGAGAAAAACTTAGCTTTGAGATGCAGGAATCAGACTGGTCTCCAAGAATCCAGCAGGACAATCACCAGCCAGGAAGAAGGGCGTCGGCAGCCTTATATCCAGTCCTCAATTCCAGCCACCTAGTCATCAACTAGCTGCCCATGTGTTTGGTAATCAGCCTCACTACCTTCCTTCACCAGAGGAGGGAGTTCATCAGACCTCAATGGTGAAGGGAAAAATGAACTCACAACAGGGCCCCATATATTATTTCATACAGTATAATGGGCACCATATATTACTTCATACAGTATAATGGGCACCATATATTACTGCATACGGTATAATGTGCACCATATATTACTTCATACAGCATAATGGCCACCATATATTACTTCATACAGTATAATGGGCCCCATATAATTCTTCTCCCCAAACCCCGCTGCTCTGGTCTCCTCAGTGTATTCTGATCCTCCGCACTGCTTGGCACAGGGACATCATTAACTTTACGTATATAATTGTCCACTTGGACTGATAGTAATAGTGATTTGTTTGTACTCTGTTGTCTGGGCCTGGCCCACTTTATGGGGGTGCTGAGGGCATATGATTATACACCAGTAAAAAGTATGAGAGGCTCAATATGACCAGTGCCACCTAGTTTCCTACCCATCTTATTCTACTGGTACTGTGGGCACACTGACTGGTACTGAGGAAAAGAAAGAAAGAACAGAGAGAAAACAAACAGAGAGAGAAAGAAAGAAAGAAAGAACAAAGAGAGAAAGAAAGAGGGGAAAGAAAGAAAGACGAGAGAGAGAAAGAAAGAGGGGAAAGAAAGAACGAAAGAAAGAAAGAAAGAAAGAAAGAGAGAGAGAGAAAGAAAGAGCCAAGAGAGAAAAAAAAAGAAAGATTAGAGAGATAAAGAAACAGAGAGAGAAAGATTCTATAAAGATACTAGGACAGGACAGGACATATCATGATCCGCTTACATGGCCGGCAACCCCGAGTCCAAGGCGATCCTGCTGTCCGCGCTGTTGGAGGAGGACACAGTGATGGATCTGAAACATTCCCTGAAGTGCCTCCATGGTTCCTTCTCAATCTCCTCCCGAAATTACCTAATTTCCATTCAGCTTCTAGCACATCACTTCCGGTAGAACGTCACGTGCGAATTTTAAAGTACTCCGCGGGGGTCCGCCGTGTACTCCTGTGTTTGCGGGAAAAGTAAGCTCCCAGCCGGGGCAGTGGGACAGAATCTCTCTCAAAATCGGCACTGTCCCGCTGGGAGGTATGAATGCTCCCCACCATACACCTTGTACACATCATAAACACACGGTTCCACTTTTTATGCCTCGCACACACACAGCTCCGCTCTGTACACCTCGCACACACATGGCTCCACTCCGTAAACCTCGTACACATGCGGCTCTGCTCCGTACACCTTGTACACACGTGGCCACGCTCTGTAAACCTTGTACACAAATGGCTCCACTCCGTAAACCTTGTACATATGCGACTTTGCTCCATACACCTTGTACACTCGCAGTTTCGCTCCGCACACCTCGCACACACGCAACTCCGTACACCTCACACATGTTCGACTCTGCTCCTTACACCTCGCACATGAGCTGCTCAGCTCTGCACACATCTCTGCTCCGTGCACGTGTGGCTCCGCTCCGTGCACCTCGTACACATGCACGGCTCCGCGCACCTCGTACACACGCACGGCTCCGCTCCGTGCACCTCGTACACACGCACGGCTCCGCTCTGTGCACCTCGTACACACGCACGGCTCCGCTCCGTACACCTCGTAAACACGCACGGCTCCGCTCCGTACACACGGCTCCGCTCCGTACACCTCGTACACACGCGGCTCTGCTCCTTACACCTCGCACACACAAATGGCTCCGCTCTGTACACCTCGTACACACGCGGCTCTGCTCCTTACACAGGGCCGGGCTGAGACAAAAAAGCAGCCCTGACACAAAAAAAATTCACCATTCCACATACAATGAATGTCCTCACCCAAATCGTAGAACACTGGCAGGTTGTGCCAACTTTTGCTTTAGCTCACACACACACGTACCACACAGCTCACACGTATCACACACACACAGCTTACACTTGTCACGCATACACACAGCTCACACGTATCACACACAGCTCACACGTATTGCACACACACTGCTCACATGTATCGCACACACACACAGCTCACACGTATCGCACACACAGCTCACACTTCACAGCTCACACATATCACACACACACACAGCTCACACGTATCACACACAGCTCACACGTATCACACCCAGCTCACACACACACACACAGCTCACACGTATTGAACACACACAGCTCACACGTATCGAACACACACAGCTCACACGTATCACACACAGCTCACATGTATCACACACCCAGCTCACACGTATCACACAGCTCACACGTATCACACACCCAGCTCACACATATCACACACAGCTCACACACACAGCTCACACGTATCGCACACACACACACAGATCACACGTATCGCACACACACACAGCTCACACGTATCACACACACAGCTCACACGTATCACACACCCAGCTCACACGTATCACACACACACACACAGCTCACACGTATCGCACACACACAGCTCACACGTATCACACACCCAGCTCACACGTATCACACACCCAGCTCACATGTATCACACACACACAGCTCATATGTATCACACACCCAGCTCACACGTGTCACACACCCAGCTCACACTTATCACACGCACACACAGCTCACACGCATCACACACAGCTCACACGTATCACACACAGCTCACACGTATCACACACAGCTCACACGTATCACACACACACACAGCTCACATGTATCACACACACACAGCTCACACGTATCACACACACACAGCTCACACGAATCACACACACACACAGCTCACACGTATCACACACACACACAGCTCACACGTATCGCACACACACAGCTCACACGTATCACACACAGCTCACACCTATCACACACAGCTCACACGTATCGCACACACACAGCTCACACGTATAACACACAGCTCACATGTATCACACACACAGGTCACACGCATCACACACACAGCTCACACGTATCGCACACACACAGCTCACACGTATCGCACACACACAGCTCACACATATCACACACACACAGCTCACACGTATCACACACACAGCTCACATGTATCACACACCCAGCTCACACGTATCACACACACAGCTCACACGTATCACACACCCAGCCCACACGTATCACACACCTAGCTCACACGTATCACACACACACAGCTCACACGTATCACACACCCAGCTCATACGTATCACACACCCAGCTCACACGTATCACACACACACAGCTCACACGTATCACACACAGCTCACACGTATCACACACAGCTCACACGTATCACACACACAGCTCACACGTATCACACACACAGCTCACACGTATCACACCCAGCTCACACGTATCACACCCAGCTCACACGTATCACACACCCAGCTCACACGTATCACACACCCAGCTCACACGTATCACACACACACACACAGCTCACACGTATCACACACACACAGCTCACACGTATCACACCCAGCTCACACGTATCACACACCCAGCTCACACGTATCACACACACCCAGCTCACACGTATCACACACACCCAGCTCACACGTATCACACACACACAGCTCACACGTATCACACACACAGCTCACACGTATCACACACAGCTCACATGTATCACACACACACACACAGCTCACACGTATCACACACACACAGCTCACACACTCTGTATCACAGCTCACACACAAGTAGCTCACACAGCTCACGCTCACACAAGTAACTTACACACACGTATCACACAGCTCACGCTCACACACAGCTCACACGTATCACACACATGTATCACACAACTCACACACAGCTCACAAACACACATGTATCACACAACTCACACACAGCTCACACACACATATATCACACAACTCACACACAGCTCACACACACATGTATCACACAACTCACACAAGCTCACACATGCATGTATCACACAGCTCACACACAGCTCACACACGCATGTATCACACAGCTCACACACAGCTCACACACGCATGTATCACACAACTCACACACAGATCACACACACACGTATCACACAACTCAAACACAGCTCACACACACACATGTATCACACAACTCACACACAGCTCACACACGCATGTATCACACAACTCACACACAGCTCACACACACAAATGTATCACACAACTCACACACGCATGTATCACACAACTCACACACAACTCACACACAGCTGATACACGCATGTTTCACACAACTCACACACAGCTCACACACGCATGTATCACAGCTCACACACACATGTATCACACAACTCACACACAGCTCACACACACACACATGTATCACACAACTCACACACAGCTCACACACACACATATCACACAACTCACACACGCATGTATCACACAACTCACACACAGCTCACACACGCACATGTATCACACAACTCACACACGCATGTATCACACAACTCACACACAACTCACACACAGCTCACGCACGCATGTATCACAGCTCACACACACAAGTAGCTCACTCACGATGATAGACAGCAGTCCTGCATAAACCAAGGAATGACGCGCACAGGACCTGAGATGAGGTCACAGGAGAGGATGAGTCATGGGTCACATGATCAGGGGGCCCTGACACCTTCCCTCCTGTGACCGCATCAATTACAGCCTCTTGCACGACCGCAGCATCAGCGTTCAGAGGCTAAATTGTAGGTGCTCCGGGTAGAGGAGTGCATAATGCCACCCCCTGCTGCCTGCCGCTTGAGCAGCTGGTGCAAGTCGCCTCATTATAGGTGCGGCCCTGCATGGCACAGAGGTCTAATAAAATGTTGTAGTACTAGAAGGCCCTAGTTGAAGAATTATTGAAAAAATTCCCATCTGACTATGCTGGCAGCAGAAGTCACAGTTCTGGACAATTTTCTCAGACCCTTCCATCGCCCAGGTCCTGATGCGCAAAGAGGTAAAAGTTTTGGAAGATGCTGAAGGCGTACCTTGCCGACCTTACCAGCATCCATGATTCCTCTGTGCCTTATAACTTTTGGGTATCTAAGCTAGAAATGTTGCATGAACTGTCTCTCTACGCCTTGGAGGTCCAAGTCTGTACTACCGCTAGTGTTTTGCCAGAGCGGGCTTTTAGTGCTGCTGGGGGTATTATAACCAATAGTTGCAACCGCCTGTCAACTGAAAATGCTGATAGGCTGACTCTTATCAAAATGAACAAGGGCTGGATTGGGCCAGACTTCTCAACACCACTGGATGAAAGCAGAGGAACATAAACTCAAATCCCAGGGTTTTTTTGTTTGTTTGTTTTTTTTATTCCCGTGCACCCCTTCCCATCCAAACATGGGTATATGCTTCAGGATTTCATCTTTTTTGTGTCATTGTTCTCCTCCTCCACCACCATATCAACAGGGTGATCATGCTACCCTTGCTATAAATTTTTTACAGGTGTCTATGATGCCCGCATTAACAATTTTTAGAGACCTAGCAAGAACATTCATTGATATATATGCATACTCCCCAGGGGTAAATGTTTCTCAGCCCATGCAGTCTAGGATACCCATTCCTTAATAATGGGAAAAAAATTGTTTTCTGAGGCCCTCCACTACGTCTTTTCAAAGGGGTATTGAAGTTCCTCCTTCTAATATTTCGCAACCCTTGCGCTTCGTGCATATACTTTAACAGCGTAAAAAACCCACTCCTTAGTAATGGGACAAATGCTTTTCTCCACCTTCTAGTTGAGGGAACATTTTTGAATCCAAAAGAGCTGATGGATTCTATTAGTAATATATGATCCAGTGCCTTGCTGTGGGCTGTAAGGTGGTCATTACATAGAGAATTCTCACACTCCATACAGGATTTCACAGCTGGGACAGAAGTTTGTACAGTAAGTATAGAAGATCTTGGTCTCCACCATATGTGGCTGAGTAGATGCAACATGCTCCACATTGTGAGGAGGGTACTGTCATGATCCAGTCTGCGTTTTGAGTCCTGTCTGCCCCTTACCCGGACTGATCATGTCAAGGGTTAACTTTGCCTGGCCTCGTTTTGGGTTCAGGTCTGCAATTTCTTCCTGCTGCATCCGCAGGCCATGTCAGTTAAATTTTCTGCCTAGGATGTGAGTATCTAACTCTGGAAGTAAACTGATTTGTCCTGCTATGCTTCTGACCTTGCCCGTGACTGGTCTTCCCTCTCTTCCTTTCCCGTCTTAGTGTTTTCTGATTGCTCTTGTATTTCCCGGTGTTTGACTCAGCTTTGACTCTGATTTGACATTGCCTCTGATGCCTGGTACTTCTGCCTTTTGTCTGGCATTGACCCTTTGGCTCTCCACTGATTCTGTGCTTGTTTTTTCCCTTTGTACTGCGTGACGGTCTAGGTTTTGACTCAGCTTGTTAGACTATTCTGCTTCCAGCTGGTGGTAGCTTCGCTGCAGCACTGCAGGTCTGCTCTTGCTGACTTGTTACTGTCCTTCCACTCTATTGCCATCTAGGGGAGGTTGCAGGTACCTGAATAGCTGCAGCATGACACATTGAAGGTGCTACATTAAACATTGCTTTTTTTAGGGCTATTTAAAATAGATTCTATTTTGTTAAAATAATACCGCTCTTATCTGCATTTCATCTATGGTAAAGTGTGGCAGTAGGGATAGCATATTACAACCATCTAGTCAGGGATCATTGCTTATAAATTATAATCCCTGCTTCTGATTTTTTCCATGTACTCATTGACAGATTTACATTTCTTACTGTGATCTGTACTCGCTTTCCTCCAGAGTTTGCTGCTGCCATGTACAGCAAAGCAAAAAATCTTTATCTTTTCTGGGTTGGTTCAAATCCCTTCTATAGTCTAAAATAATACCTCTTATCTGCAATTTGTGTAGGGTGAGGTGTGGCAGTAGGTATAGCGTATTACAATCATCTAGTCAGGGATTTTTGACTTATAAATTCTAAGCCTAGCTACTGCTTTTTTTCCATGGACTCATTGACCAGCAAAACAACCCCAAAATATCTTTGAACCTCCACCATATTTTACTGTAACAATTGTTTTTTTATTTGTACATCTTTATTTACAGTAAACAGATTGATTTGTTTTATCAAAAAGCCTCTAAAAATAGTGGGTGCCGCCTGCTGACTCTTTCTAAATTGTGAGGGCAGCCTGCTGGTCCTCCAAGTTTCAAACTTTGCAGTGTTAATACGAAAAATAAAATTTGCCCACCACTATTGCACTAGCGTTATGCGTCTATGCAAAGTATAGCCGTCTGCTGGCCCTCCAAAAATGTTTAGTGAGGGCTGGCTCCTGGCCTGCTAAAATTAGAGTGAGGGCCACCTGATGGACTTCTACCAATAGCGAGGCCCACCTCCTGGCCCTCTAACAATAGTAAGGGCCGTCTGGTAGCCCTCAAGAAATAGTTATGGCCGTCTAATGGCCCTGAAAAAAAAATTGTGACTTTCAGAGTCCCACCTTCATAAATTAAATAGGATGTGTCTGATCATGTCTCACACACCACATGGCCACATAAGTTATTAAAATTATAAAAATACAATTCCTGTAGAATGTTTTTTTTCACCATTTAAAGCAATGCAAACGTGCAATAACGTACCAAAACCACTACGTGTGAACATAGCTCAAGGTGTGGAGGAACATTTTTTTTTGTATTATTTATTTTACCTTATATGCACGTCACTATTTTTGGAAAGAATGTTTGTTAGCATTTTTTCCAGTCAAATCCATTTCAATTGCCGTTCTGTATGTTTTATTGTCATTGCGAAAAAAGTGGCATAATACTCTGACAACATTGAAGTACATATTTATGAGCGGGCAACACCTCAAAATAAATCGGGATCACCTATGGCATATCAATAGTAAAAATAGCAACAAGCAAGGAAAGTATATGCACACAAGACAGGGATCACCAAAAAATTAACAATTCTTTTTTAGAGAACACGTACAATTTAAAAACACATAAAATAGTCCACAACATGGACTGAAAAAATCAAGATCCATAATAAAAAGTATAATACTCGAGGACTCGTTAGCCTAATAAATGACAGTCAGAGTATTAAACAATAAACAATATCACTGGAATGGGACCCGTTTAGCCGCACTGTTTGTTCACAGGACCTGGTCAGGGCTGAGTATCATGTTTCTATATCCTTGTGTTGTCTTTATCATATTTCCATGTTTTTTCATTTTACCATGTCATTGGTGATTATGCACATTTTGGTACTGATATTGTACAGTTTGCTTTGCTCTCACTGTGGCATAGTGCAGCTATTGTGCTGACAGCATTTATATATGGTAAATAGGGCATATTTCTCTGTCTGATAAATGTTACACATTGATGCCCTTTATTCCAGGGATATTGCTTGATACTCTGACTGTCATTTATTAGGCTAACGGGTTCTCAAGTATTATACTCTTTATTTTGGACCTTGATTTTTTTCAGTCCATGTTGTGGACTATTTTAATTGTTTTTTAAATTGTATGTGTTCTCTAATAAAGAATTATTTTTTGGTGATCCCTGTCTTGTGTGCATATACTTTCCTTGCTTGTTACTCTGGCCTAGACCCTGTTTTACACATGGCGCCAGGGCTGCCATTAGGAATTTCGGGGCCCCATACTGGCAAAATTTTTTGGGCCCCCTTTAGACTCCGCCCAGGCTCCACTCCAGCCCCACCTCCACCCCTCAATCTGTCCACAGTCCCAGCGCCCTCTCTTGGAAAAACTCTACTTCTCACCAATCACACATTAACAGTTCCCATCACCAGATCACACATAAAGCCGGAAGCTTTTGTTTGGCCAAAAGATTTTTTATGCCGCCATCACAACACTGTAGACACTTTTGGCCGAGGTCTACTCTACACTAACCTATTAAATATTTGTTAAAATATGTAATACAATTTAGGTATATTTTTATTTATTTCTCAATTTTAGAAGTGACTAATAATATCACATAAGGGACAAACACCACCGCACAATGTCCAGACCACATATTACCACCACATAGTGACCAATAATACCACATACAAGGAACAAATACCGCCACACCATGACCAGACCACATATTACTACCACAGTGACCGAATAATATTACATACAAGGAACAAATACAACCGCACCATGACCAGACCACATATTACGACCACAAAGTGACCAAATAATAGAACGTACAAGGGACAAATACCGCAACACCATGTCCAGACCACATATTACTACCACATAGTGACTGAATACTACAATACTGATCAGTAATAAAAAAAAAATGCTATCACCATAAGTGCCATTATACACAGGGGATCTGTAATTAGTATGCAGTGTCTGTGTACAGCTAATACAGTGATCAATGACATTATACACAGGACCTCTGTATATAATATACAGTGTATAGTATCAGTGTATAGGTAACACACTAACTCATCAGTGATGTCTCTAGGTGAAGTCCTTCATCCTTGTTTTTCATCTTTCATCCAGCATAGATCGCCATCACTTCTTCCAGCCAGGGCTCATCTCTGCAGGAAATAACACAGTTGTCTAGAGCTCCGCTTGCAGAACACATTACTTACTTTTTTCCCAACTTCTACATTACATCACATGAAGAAAAAAAGGCAACATATTATCACTCTACACAGTCACAGGACCGCCACCCATTTAAAACAGTATACTCAAAAAATAAAATAAATACATCACTGCAGTAATAATATCCCTTAATTAGCCCCTATGGTAATAATATTCCCCCATGTGTCTCATTCCTGGCTTCAGCCATATGTTCTCCCATCCTGCCCTCATGAGTATCCATTGTGCCCCATATGATCTCCTCATCTGTCTCCATCGTATCCATCCTGCCCCATGATCCTGCACCATGTGTCTCCCATCCTGCCCCTCCTGTGTCTCACATTCTGCCCCCTCCTGTGTCTTACTGTCACATTCTGCCCCCGTGCCTCACATTCTGCTCCCCTCCTGTGTCTCACTGTCACATTCTGCCCCATGTCCATTCTGACCCCTCCTGTGTCTCACTGTCACATTCTGCCCCATGTTTCACATTCTGCCCCATGTCCATTCTGCCCCTGTGGCTCACATTCTGCCCCCATGTCTTGCATTCTGCCCCCATCATGTCTTGCATTCTGCCCCCATGTCTGCATTCTGCCCCCATGTCTTGCAATCTGTCCCCATGTCTGCATTCTGCTCCCATGTCTGTATTCTGCCCCATCATCTCTTACAATCTGCCCTATGTCTGCATTCTGCCCCATCATGTCTTGCATTCTGCCCCATGTCCTGCATTCTGTCTTCATGTCTGCATTCTGCCCCCATGTCTGCTTTCTGCCCCATCATGTCTTGCATTCTGCCCCGTGTCTGCATTCTGCCCCCGTGTCTTGCATTCTGCCCCATGTCTTGCATTCTGCCCCATCATGTCTGCATTCTGCCCCATGTCTGAATTCTGCCCCATGTCCTGCATTCTTCCCCATCATGTCTTGCAATCTGCCCCATGTCTGCATTCTGCCCCCATGTCTTGCATTCTGCCCCCATGTCTTGCATTCTGCCCCCATGTCTGCATTCTGTCCCCATGTCTGCATTCTGCCCCCATGTCTTGGATTCTGCCCCCATGTCTGCATTTTGCTCCATCATGTCTTGCATTCTGCCCCATCATGTCTTGCAATCTGCCCCCATGTCTGCATTCTGCCTCATTTCTGCATTCTGCCCCCATCATGTCTTGCATTCTGCCCCCATCATGTCTGCATTCTGTTCCCGTATCTTGCATTCTGCCCCCGTGTCTCAGTCTGACCCAGGCCCCCCGGATTGCAGCTTTCAATAAAAATTTTAAAAAAATGAAAAACAAGTTCTTCTTACCTGGCCGCGCTCCAGCGGCAAAGCTCCCTCCACGCAGCTGAAGCGCGCACTCGCCGGCGACTGACAATGACGTCAGACACCGGCTACCTGCGCGCTGCGGGTGACGTCAGCTGCCAGCCTCCGATTGGCTGGCGGCTGTTAACTATTGACATGCGGGCCTGCATGTCAATAGTGTTCAACTGCTGCACCGCAGCGCCGCTAAGGGCCCGGTTTAGCCAGCAGGTAGGGGCCCGGTGAGCAGATGAGACGGGGCCCGATGCGGGCCCCCTCTGCCCACTGGGCCCCATACGCCAGTCAGGGCAGTAATGCCCTGATGGTGGCCCTGCATGGCCCATGCCTGACTACTGTGTCATTATAAAATTTCTCTGTGGGTCAACTGATTACATTTTTCCTGCTGTTTACTCCTAATTTTTGAAATGTTCGAACTTTAAGTTGGGTCTCCTTCATGTGTGTTGTCTGAATTTGGCAGGGCTGTCAGAGCACCAGGCCTACACCTGTCACTCATCAACCTGTTACTGATCACTGTTTAAGCTACAAATGCTGGTCCAAGCCCTGTCCAAGGTCTTGTCCCAAGTATCCATGCTGTGCAATTATACTTTTTTGACTCTTAGTCAATTGATGCCACTTTTCCTGGTGTCTGCCCCTAATTTGAGTTGTTTTGGCAGCTTTTGGGTGCCCCCAAAAGCGTTATCTATGCGTTTGATTTTGCCTCCGATTGAATTCAATGGGGTTTGAATACATTCAGCCAACTGTTCGGTGAACTTAACCGAATGGAGCTTTTAAAGATTTGATCATCTCTAGTTATGACCTGGCTATTTAGCTGGATGTCTGTATCTGATTACTGCCAGTCGTAGCATTAGCTCAGTGGTGTTTGGATGCCTTGTGCACTTGTATTTCTGATCTATGGCTGCCTGAGCTCAAACCTTACCTTTGCCCATCTGTTTGTCTTGATCTGCTACCTTCCTCTAATTCTGACCTTGGACCCTGACATGACTATGCCTTTGGCTTTCCCCTTAGTTTACAATGAGCTCTCTTGGTATTTGACCCTAGACCGCTTGACTGCCCTGCCTCATGTCTTGTCCATGAGTAGTGACTAGTGTCACACTGGCATCATGGTTGTGCCGGTGTCCCCAACTGTGTGCTGACAGATACTACAAGAAGAAACAGCTTTACCTCTAAAGCATTGGGATGGAATCTTGGCAGATCCACCTATCCAGACAGCTTTAGAGCAGCATTCTCAGGATGTAAAGTAAAGCTTGGAAGGGTCCATTCCTTGTCTAGGACACAGTCACCTCTGGTAGGCTCCATAGATGGCTGATAACCTATGGAACAGGCAGTAAACTATAGATTTAATTCCTTCATTCTTGTGATTTTTAATTAGAGTTCAATTTTACTCATTTAACAAGTTGAGAATAACACTTTTAGGCTAGGGTCATATGACCGATTTTCTGTCATCCGAGAAAATCAGTCCTATTATGATAATTATACTGTGATTAAAAGCCAACCAGTGTGTGATCCAATTTTCTGTGGAGAATTTAAAACAAACCCTTAATTTTCTCCATTTTGTATATTTGTGAAAATTGGACTGCACTCAGAGGTCATCCGATGTTTTCCACGTACCCATAGAAATGCATGGGCGAGTGACATCTAATTATTAGAGGCAACTAGCGCATGTTGTGACTTGATCCTCACCCTGACTTGGTCAAAGGAAAAAATCAGACATTTACACTGCCCCACGTAATAACATGGAGGTGTACCTTATCTGTCAAAACATTGGATAGCACTCTTCTGGTTACGGTCACGTGCACAAGTCTTAACACAGATGTTCATAATTCTGCATATTGGATGGTTTTCTGTTTTCTTATCTATCATAATTTATTATACAGGGTGGTCCAAAAGTAGGTGGACAGTATGTGTAATAGGGTTATGAAGGGGGAGATTTATCAAACATGGTGTAAAGTGAAACTGACTCAGTTGACCCCAATGAATTTTTTCTTTTGGAGAGTACTCAAGGACAAAGTTTATAGTTTAAAACCAAAAAGTGTCAGTGATTTGAACAATTACATAAGAGATGCATTTCAAGAAATTAATACCCAAAGAGACTTGTGCAAAAATATTTGTTGAAGCGTAAGAGGCAGACTTCAAAGCTGTGCAAATTGTGATGGAAAACAGTTTGAGCACCTGCGTTGACAAAATTTAAGGGCTTTTGTATTATTGCTCAGAATGAAATGTAATTGTCAATGTTATGCTTGTGTTAGTAAATGTAATTTTATATATAAATCAAAATAAATGTTATTACTTTCTGTCCACCTACTTTTGGACCACCTTGTATAATACATGTTTTTATTTCTTGTAATTAAATTATTTTTTAATCCATAATAAATGTCTACTACTTATGGGAACCTTAGGTTAATTCTGCTCAAACTGCAAGCAGAATGAATCTGAGCCATTGCTCTCCGGTTATTTTAAGTGTGTACATAGGTAGGCACCTATGAATCAACTGGAGCAGGGCGGTGAGTAGAAAGCTTGCTTTAGGGCCAGAATAGTTTTTTCTGAAATGCCCCGGCATTTGAGTAAAACATACCTATCCGCAATCGTGTTTCGGGCAACATGAATCAAATAAAAGGTTATATTAGGAATAATATTACTTTGCTAATGAGAATTATTAAATAAATGATGAAGGAAATTGCTAATACTTCACTTGTAAGTGAAGGGTATATAGCACCTGTCTGTGACCATATTAATAAGTAAGAACTGGTGCTCCAGTTTTCTGCAAAATATTTTGGTGAAGCGATCACTGAGCATGTACTATAAAGAAAATGGCATTGTGCTGTGTTGCCTGGGAGACAAGATTTGACTTGAAAAAAGCACTTAATGTGAAGGGCAAAATAGCAAGAATAATTAAATGGCAGTCACAGAGACACTGTATATCCTGGCACAAGCTATTGTACCAGAACAATGTTAATGCTTTGATTATAGAGCTTACAGCAATGTGTTCGGCTCAAGATTCAATATTCAGATTCTTTCAAATTTAAAACTCATCAAATAGCATAGAAAATTTGTAAATTGTGGATTTTAGGATGACATGGGTGGTCACATTATTTTGCATTGCTTTATGTTGGTAAGAAAATGAAATTAGAAATAGGAGTTAAAATTATGAGATTTAAAAAAATGTCTATAATCTGACTAATGAGATGTCCACCTACAGTCATCATTAGAGGAAATGAACTGCTTACTGTATTAATATTCTGGAGTTTAATTAATAAATAATATACAGTAGGCTTCTAGGTTTCCTCTACTAGTGTCTGTGGACAGCCTGCATAATATATTTTTACTTTATGTCAATAATGAAATTTAGAGTACTACAACGGAAAATAGAGTTCTGATAGGTATAAAGATAAATTAATGCATTTCTTGGTATAGAATTTGGGTCCAATTAAGAAAAACAATATAGTATGGTGTTTAAGGATGGACAGCAGAGTTTGGAAGATCTTTTGAAATTCGAATTTATCACCTTTGTTGATTTTTCCCCCAAAAATTTGCTAATTGTAATACTGTGAAGCCTCAAGCCTGTAATTCCCCAGAAAGTACACATACAACATTTTGAAGTCTTCTAGAATTGTATTGAACCTGTTTAAAGTAGTTTATTGCAAATGCAGCTTTAATTATGTACAAGTGACCTCAACCTACATATCTGGCTAGAGAAAAATGAATCATAGCTAACTAGTGTTGAACAACAGCCGCCTAGTTAACAACAAGCCCCAGTTTCAAACTCTGTAGGCTTCTTTAATTATAAAAACAGTCCAAAAATTATCCGTTTTGGAGGTAGATGCATGTCTTATGTGTTTATAAAGTTACCAATCCACCAAAGAACTTTTTAGAGATGTATATACAGTGGGTACGGAAAGTATTCAGACCCCTTGAAATTTTTCACTCTTTGTTTCATTGTGCCTCATCTTGACTGAAAAAAACAGAAATTTAGAAATTTTTGCAAATTAATTAAAAAAGAAAAACTGAAATATCACATGGTCATAAGTATTCAGACCCTTTGCTCAGTATTGAGTAGAAGCACCCTTTTGAGCTAGTACAGTCATAAGTCTTCTGAAGAAGGAGATTAATCCGAAATGTACGTAGGGGAGGCGGGCGGACCTTACGGGGACATTGCTACTGATCTGCATTTACGGGTAAATTATATATCATATAGGTGCTTTCATGACATGCATTTATTGTGATTCTCAGTTAGTGTAACTAGGAGTTTATCATGCACTTATGTGGACCCCCTTTACAATCATTTAGCAGCAGCTTTTTGCGCTACAAGGCTGAATAGTCACAGACCATATGTTTACAAGTTAACCCGGTGTTGGACAAGCGTGCCCTTTGTTGTGAGGGTTTATTTTTACCCATGTCTTTAAAACCACTGTTTTTATGAGTGCTTGTTGGTGTACTAATAAAGTTTTCTATGTTTTATAATAGTTGACGCTTAATTGTCTTTTGTTGGATAATTTTTCCTCGCCCCCCCCCTTATATTCTTGGGAATGATGCAACAAGTTCTTACACCTGGATTTGGTGAACCTCTGCCATTCTTCCTTGCAGATCCTCTCCAGTTCCATCAGGTTGGATAGTGAAGATGCGTGGACAGCCATTTTCAGGTCTCTCCAGAGATGCTCAATTGGGTTTAGGTCAGGGCTCTGGCTGGGCCAGTCAAGAATGGTCACAGAGTGGTTCTGAAGCTACTCCTTTGTTATTTTAGCTGTGTGCTTAGGGTCGTTGTCTTGTTGGAATGTAAACCTTTCTAAATCCATAGGAATAAAAGTGCATGTGTTTTAATGTACAGAATTATTTATAAATATACTTCAGTATAATAATTTCATAATATTAAATAGCACAATAGAAATAGAAATATAGTCTATAGCATATCACAAATATATATTGATCACTATCTAAAATACAGTATATATATGCCTCATTTAGGGAGCAAAATCAGATTTGTTGATTAGAACGTGAAAAAAATAATAGCTGCTCAATTAAGAGTGAAAAAAACAAGTAGACATATAAAAAGAATTTTTATCAAACGATCAAAAACTTATCCTTTATTTGAAGCAGGAACATTTTTGCTATTTTCAAATTGAAGAAGCAACAGAACAAGCCTTTAAAAAAAAAACTCTTCTTTGAAGCGGTTTCATTTTTTTGTTCAATCAAGATAATACATTTGTCAAGATCAGTACTGTATGGCTGGTGTGGCTGTGCAGTGGTGCAGTTAGAAACTATGATGGGGTAAATAAATAGATATCTGGCAGTATAGTGCCAGCAACAGCAGATCCAGCAGCAGTAGTACAATTTGCACTATAAGGCTGTGTGCACAAGTTGCATTTTTTTTAGCATTTTCGCTGCGTTTTTCCGCTGCGAAAAAGCTAAGAAAACGCATCCCATGCAATCCTATGGGATTCCGCGTTGCTGTGCTAATACTGTGGATTTTACCGCTGCGTAATCGCATAGCGTAAAAATACACAGCATGTTCATTCTTTGAGTGGAATCGCGGCGATTCCACAGCCATAGGATTGCATTGAAACACTCACTTTACACATTATGGGTACCATAATCCTGTAAAAAATAGAATTAAAAATTGGTATATACTCACCCTCCGGTGGCTCCCGGAGTCCTTCCCGCCTCTCACCACGCTGCTGGCATCTTCCGGTCCCAGTGATACTTTGCGCAAATCACCTGAGATGACATCGCGAGCGTGACGTCACAAAGGTCCTTCGCGCAAAGCATCACTGGGACCGGAAGATGCCGGGAGCGTCGCTGAGGGCTGGGGGCCATTGGAAGGTGAGAATAACCATTTTTTTTTTTTAAATTATTTTTAACATCCTATCTTTTGCGATGCTTCAAATTGCTTGGAAAGCACAAGCATTCTGCAAGCTAAATACGCTTGCAAAACACTTGTGTTTAGCAGGAAAACGTTTTACCCGTGGCAGGAGTTGCGGAAATGTTGCAGAAATTTCCGCAGCATTTCTGCACGGGTGCACATAGCCTAAAACACAGTAGGTAGCCAGGAGATATGATGGTGGTGTAACTGTGCAGTGGCAGCAGCAAAAGCTACATGATATCAACGTATTACAGGGCAGGCAAGTAAATGTCTGGCAATATAGTGCCAGCAATCATATAATCATGGAATGTTAGAGTTGGAAGGTACCTCAATAGTCTTAACACTGTGACATCCCTTTAGATATTTGTAGACAGCTATCAAGTCTCCTTTTTAGCTTTCATTTTTGCAAGCTAAACATTCCCAGATCCTTTAACCATTTCTTGTAGGACATACTTTGCAGTCCGCTCACCATCCTGGTAGCTTTTCTCTGAACTTGTTCCCAGTTTTTCAATGTCTTTTTTTTAAATGTGGTGTAAAAATATCAAAAAATTAATCACAGTTTTTTGCACTCTGCCCCTAGACATAAGCTGCTGATATAGTGGTGGAGGACGTATTCACAGCAGACATAAGGTAGTCACAATCCATGTAAAGTATGTATAATTACTGCAGTATGAGCCATGACGGCCCGTAGTCATATCAGCTGTCGCTACAGGGCGCCACCACACCGGTCAGAAAATACAGCACTGGAGAGAGCCGCAAAGTGCTGTCGATCAAGATCCCAACGTCACATTAAAAAAAGTATATTGCACAATGCCCGCACAAAATCGGCGTAATATATCAACACATACCCATCATGTCATGAAACAGCCGCTGGTCAGGAGACTCCTCTTTACGCGCGTTTCGCGGTGTAGATACTGCTTCCTCAGGGGCGTGGCTAAAGATGTAAATCACACCCCTTTATATCCAGTTACATTGAGTCACATGACTCTAATAGGCCAATGCTGAGAGGAAAGTAGTGCATGCGTCCTGCAGTTGGATGAAGCCGCTGCCCTGAAACAGATACAGAGTGTGCCGACGTCACCCGGGGATGACCGGCGCCTGGCCGTCTCCCAGGCAACGCCTGAAACACAGAGGAAGGAATCCGAGTGTACTGACATCACACCGGGAGGGCTGGCGCCAGGCCATCACCAGGGCAATGCAGTAAGCAACTCAAGGATTACCAGGGGGCGTGGAGCAACCAAGCGCAGAGAAAAGCAATACTAATTAAAGAAATAATAATAATATTTTCCGTCTCCGAAAATAAATACGCCATGTATACAGATAATATAAGATAGCATGACACTATTATTAGAAATATCAGGTTAAAGTATAATAGCATACAAATTACAATCAGACGATAAATATCGAATCAGGAGATAACCAATATAATAACATGAGCCTACCTAAGGACAGTATATAAGATGATATACAATGATTTCTTCTTCTTGATTTTCCAAGGAGTTCTTCAGAAGCATGGTTAATGGCACTGACTACCAGCACACTCATGGCATATATAATGATGGCAATGTGCATTATCTGAATCTGGATATAAGAGAAAACATGTCAAAAGATAAAAAACATAAAAGTGAAATAAAAACAAACCATGTACACATACATATGCATATACAGTATGTGAATATACGTGCACATGCATGCATACTGAATATACTAATTAATAAAAAAAGGGGGTAAAACCAAAGGGGAATGAAAATAAAGGGAGGAAGGCGGCGAGATCCATATTTGGGAGTTACCAGACGCACAATTATGTTTATAAAAAAGACGCAAAACCTAATGATTCGTTTAAACCATGTGGAGTCATGGTTCCCAAAACCATGATCCACCTGCATTCCTTCTGGGCAAGGAGGCATTTGATATCGCCTCCCTTTATTCCACTCTTTATATGTTGGATACCTCTTACTAAAAAGGTTTTCGGGTCACAGTTATGTACTGATTTATAATGCCGAGGTATAGTTTTAAGTTGTGTCGGGTCCATAACTGTCTTGGCTGCCAGAATATCACGGACATGCTCTCTAGTCCGAGTTTTTAGTTGCCGGCTAGTTAGCCTGACATAAATTTCCAGGACGTCCTATCCTGACAGCACCATGGGGGTTGTCCTTCCTTCATCCTTATAGGGACAGGAAATGCACGAGAGGTTAAAAGGTCCCCTCCCACCCCCCACACTCCAGTGTTTTTCCTGTCCCTGTAAGGACAGGCGCGAGAGGGACGCGGAGGAGCTGCGGCATCCACAGGAATCATCGTCAGAAGTCTTACCAAGGGGCCAGGGAGATCGGGGTCCAAGGCCAAGCTTCTCCCGTCCGATGGTCCGGGGCGGCACCCCCCTAAGGGGGGTTCTCCGCCAGGCATCCCGTGGAGCGCTGCTCCGGGACTCGGAGCCGCTTCCCCTCAGCGGGGCTCTCGGCTCCCGGCTTCACACGCCGCATCATCTCCAGGGCGGCGGCAGCATCATTTCCGGGCGCCAGATGACGACTTCCGGTTGTGTCCCACCAGGCGTGGAGCCGGGAACGGAATGGCGGCGCGGACAGCGACAGCATGAGGATCAATCGACCCACTCAAGGCAAGGTAGGACAGAGTGGCGGAGGGTCGGCCATATAGACTACTGTACACCGCCAGGAAAGACGCTGTGGAAGCAGCGATCACGCTGAACCACCAATGTCTGTAAGTAATGGGCACGATGGACATGACAGATGTAAGACAGGAGCTTTAACCAAAAAGCTCCCGTGCTTTACGATAGAAAAAGAGGGCACCGACTCCTGCAGCATCAACCTCCAGGAAAGCCCCCAGATCCAATAGACACCATCTGTGTTGGCAAACTACCAGGGGGCCGAGCAGGCGGCCCTTCTAGGCGAAGCGTAACTGCTCTCCTCATGTGTCAGCCGCTAGGCAGCGCGAGGCTGGGCAGACCGGGGCAAATCGACAGGCATACCTTTAAACCCCTATGCGAAGGGTGCACCCTCAGGTTCGTCAGAGGCAAACAAGCCTCTTTTCCCCCGTTAAGACGTGCACAATGGTCAGAGGGGAGGTCCAGGCCTCCGCCTCAGGTCTGCTACCTCCTCAGTCATCCACCAGTTAAAGACCATATCCGTACAAGGATTATAGAGGAATGGGGGGACGCTGAGGAGCGGTTCATCTTTCCTCAAGTCCTTAGGCTTCAACTACCCTTTAACCAGGTTAACACTCGGGAGGAAGTTCCTAAGATCGACACCCCTAGTGGCCAGGGTGTCACGGAAGTTTTCAATTCCCTTTGAAGATTCTTCTAGTCACATCGGTCGTCAGATACATGCATCTATGGATCGACCAGTCAGAGTACCGATCAAGGGGAAAACCCCTAGACGTAATATCTTAGAAAGCCTTCCCCTGTTGAGAATTACAAACTGGATTTCTGGTGGACGCTTCAGCCGAATCAGTGCGTTTCGCGGCCAGGAATAATTCTTTATCCATTTGGCTCGCCAAGCCATAGGGATGAAGACCTGGTCAAGGAATTACCAGTCGAAAAATAAGTTACGTGCCATACAGTCTCAGTCGGAGGGGTATTCAGGCTGGTCTTAGATAAAATACTAGAAGGCCAGGGACATCAAAAGGATATTTTCCCTTCAGAGGCCCTATCCTCTGGGCCATGACCCTTCCAATCCACTAGATAGTATTTACCAAGCCAACAGTAGCAGATGGAGCAGGATGCTGAAAACAATGTCCTTGCTGAGCAGACTCCACTACGGCGGGGAGGGGGATTCCTGCTGTGCAGAGTCAGGAACCCAACGCTTAACATTACCCCCCCTCCTAGGGCCCCCTCCCCCCTGTGCCTCACAATGCTCAAAGGCCGCAATGAGAAGGGAGCACGAATGTTCTCCTCAGGCTCCCAGGATATAGGGAAAAGATCAGCTCAATATCCGTAGGGGGTCACCTCAAAAACTTCTCAGAGGCATGGGGGCTTATGTCCCAGAATCAGTGGATCCTGAATACAGTTTCCCAGGGCTATACCCTTGAATTCACAAAGCCCCCCCAGCACGGTTTGTAGTTTCAATCCCGGTCCAAAACCCTTATAGACCCTATATGGGCAGACGTAAAGATCTGCTAGGGTCAGAAGTAGTGGTTCTGGTCCCAGGTACTGAGAGAGGTCAAGGCCTCTATTCAACTCTTCACAACCCTTTGGGGGAGAGTCGGACCATTATAAATTTAAAAACCACTTAACCAGTGGGTCCGATACAGAAGATTCCGGTTGGAGTCCCTAAAAACCACCATCCCTCTGATAGATCAGAACACCACAATGTGCACAATAGATCTAAAGAGTGCATACTATCAGCTTCCCATCCACCCTCACTCTCAGAAGTTCCTGCGATTCGCACTAAAATAAGCGGGTACTATCATTTTCAATTTCAGGCTCGTTCTTTTGGCCTAGCTTCAGCACCCGGGTTTTTCATGAAGCTGGTCGCCAAGATCGTGGCACACTTAAGACAAGTGGCATAATCATCGGGCCATACCTGAACGGCTTCCTTGTAATATCTAGTCAGCATCAGAGTTAAAAGACAACTCAACTTGGTAATCGCCACGCTTGAGATTCTAGATGAATCCTGAACAAGACAAGTCAGACCTGCAGCCCGGTACCCCGGGAGGGGAAAGAATTCCTGGGAATCATGTTAGGTTCCAAGAGAGGAATCTCGTTTACCGGAAAGAAGAAAGAAAAAAAAAAAAAAAAAAAAAGTTCGTCAGCTACGACGAGATTGAATATCCATAAGAACCGCAATGAAGGTCTTGGGTACCCTGACAAGCATACATACCCTGCGTAATGGGACGAGAAGACTACAAAGGGAAATCGGGTCAAAGTGGCCTCTCTGGACAAAGACACTCGGCCGTCCTCAGGCCTAAAATCATCTCCAAAGTGGGGGACCAGTCACAAGAACCATCAGCCTGGGGGTGCCTCGGATCCTATCACCATGTAGGACTATCGTCACGGGCGCCAGTAGGAAAGGATGTGGGGCCCATCTGAAAGGAAGGTACCTTCAGGGACATGGCCCGGAAGCATCAGTTCACAGTCCTCAAACTAGGAGCAGTTTGGGAGACACTAAAACAAAGCCGGTCGAGTCTACAGGGCCAACTTAGGTAAGCCAGGTCAAACATCGTAATCACAGTGTCTTTCCTACGCCACCAGGGGGAAAGCTTCAGAACCTGGCAGCTCACATCTTCACCGGGGCAGAGAACAATGTTCGCTCCATATGAGCGCTACACCCGCAAGGCACCAGGAACAACATAGCCGACTATTTGAACAGGACAAGAAGTCCGAGCCACCGAGTGGACCCCTCAGCTAGACCTCTTTGTGTCAAGGAAGAACACCAGGCTGCAGAGATTCTTCTCCCTCAATCCAGCGGACCATCCAAAGGGGTCGATGCCTTGAATCAGATATTGAGTGGGGGACTGCAATACGGTTTTCCCCCGATTGCTATAATACCGAGACTCTTCAGGAAGATCCAGGAAGAAGGCGGGTGATGCTAGTGGTACTCTTCGGGCCCGGGCGAAGTTGGTTCCCCCTTCTGAAGAAGATGGCTCAGGAAGGGCTGCCCATCTACCAACGCCAGAGGATTTACTTTCCCAGTGCCCAGTTCTGCACCCAGATCCGGTGACTCTACAGTTGGCAGCATGGATCCTGAGAGACTGATCCTAAGATCCAGAGACCTCTCCTACCAATTGATCTCAAAGATGCAGACCAGCTGTAAGCGGGTTACCGAGTGCAATCTATTGCAAAATCTTGGGGAACTTCTGCCCAGAAGGTGGTAATATCCCCATAGACCCGTCTTGCTCATATATCCCTCAAATCCTTGACTTCCTCCAGGCAGGCCTTAATAAAGGTCTGAGTCCAAGCACATTGAAAGTTCAGATAGCAGCTTGAAGCACTTTCTTTGATTTCGCCGTGGCCTCTCATCCGTGGATAACATGTTTTACAAAGGCCATCCAGAGATTGAGAGCCACGTTAAGGAAAAACAGTTCCCGTGGGACCTAAATCAGTTATTTAACGCTCTATGCAGACCACCATATGAGCCAGTATCAGAGATTGATGTCACAAGCTTACAAAAAAAAAACAAAAAAAAAACACATCCTTTGGGTAGCCATCACCTCAGCCAAACGGCTGGGTGAGATCCAGGCTGTGTCAGTCCAGAACTCCTACATTCAAAGGATGACTGCATAATACTAAAACTGAACCCAGGATTCCTCCCTTGGGTAGTATCTCCCCAAAAAAAAAAAAAAAAAATTTAGACCAGGAGATAGTCTTACCCTCATTCTGCCCATCCCAGGAAACGATAAAGAAAGATTCTTTTACTCATTGGACGTCACACGCTACTTAGAGGCCACTCAGGAGTGGCTATAGGACATAAATTATTTGTCCAATACAGGGTAGAAATAAAGATAAAGGCGCATCTACTCACGCCCTGGCAGGGCGGATAAGTCAATTATCTCCTCAGCATACGAGGCCGAGAGATTACCGATACCAGAGGAGCTTAGAGCTCATTCCACTGGGGCGGTGGCGACTTCATGGGTAGAAAGGGCGGGAGCCTCAGTAGAGCAAATATGCGGGGCCGCCACTTGGTCTACACTGAACACTTTCGGTAGACACTATAAATTGGACACGCTAGCAGCTAGCAGAACGACCTGTGGTCGTAAAGTGCTACAAGCAGTAGTCCCACCCTAAACGAATTCCTACTTTGGTATTCCCCATGGTGCTGTCAGGATAGGACGTCCTGGAAAACGGAGATTAGACCTACCGGTAATGTTATTTCCAGGAGTCCATCCTGACAGCACTGGTAGTTCCCTCCCGATGATTTGTATTGGTAATAATATGCTTGTACTAAAATCTAAATAAATAATAATTGCATCCATACTGGTGTGGTACTTGGGAAATCACTGGAGTGTGGGGGTGGGAGGGGACCTTTTAACCTCTCGTGCATTTCCTGTCCCTATAAGGATGAAGGAAGGACAACCCCCATGGTGCTGTCAGGATGGACTCCTGGAAATAACATTACCGGTAGGTCTAATCTCCGTTTTTAGGGCACCCACATGTTGCGTAATAAATCTCCTGTGAGGTGTTGCAAGTTATATGCTGACGTATGGAAAAGGTTTTTGAACCATCAGCTGATTGGAAAGATGAGGTACGCAAGATATTTGTACACGCCACACAATCCCCACAGGGATATCATCCCAATGGGGGGCCACGAGAATTAAAAGGATTTTTACTGAAAGGGACATAATGGGAATGTACTAACATATCTCCAAGGTTTGGACTTCTCTGATAAGTCATGAGAGGACGTTCAGATATAACATTGGTTAAAGAAGGTTCTGTTTTCAAAATATTCCAGTGTTTACTAAGTACGCCTCTCATATCATCCCATTCCCCATTGAACGTGGAAATAAACCTAACAACACCCTGCTGCTGTTTTTTTGTTATGATTGAAGGTAGGGTGCAATAGGGATAACCGATTAACCCTTTTTGCCCTATCGAAACCCCTTTTAATACATCGTTTATTATAACCTCTAGATAGAAAATGGTCCCTAAGGTCTTCCACCTGATTATAGAATTTGGTTTCAGATGAGCAGATTCATTTAATGCGTAAGAATTGACCAACTGGGATGGCCCATATGGTTGTTTGGGGGTGGCAGGGCTGCGCATGGAGAAGAGAATTGACGGAGGTGGTCTTTCTGTACATATACGTTTGTAGGTTTAGATGTTGATCCACCTGTATCTTAATGTCCAGAAAGTCCACCTCACTGTTACTGAAAGTATATGTCAATTTGATGTTGTATCTATTACAATTCAAGTTCTCCATGAATTCCTTCAGTCGTTGTTGTGACCCCTGCCACACCATGAACACGTCATCAATATACCGCAGCCAGCACTGAACATGGTCCGCCGCCTGCCCGCCCCCCTCCGCAAAGACCTCCCTCTCCCAGTAACCCAGGAAGAGGTCCGCGAAAGAGGGCGCACAGGCCGTGCCCATGGCAGTGCCGCACAACTGCAAATAGAACCTGTCTTTAAACACAAAGAAACTATGTGTTAAAATGTATTCAAGCAATTCCAGCACCAGATCACAAAGAATAGATTTCCACTGGTCTAATGTCCATTCCTTGTGTTCTTTAGCCCAAACAAGTCTCTTCTGCTTGTTGCCTGTCCTTAGCAGTGGTTTCCTAGCAGCTATTTTACCATGAAGGCCTGCTGCACAAAGTCTCCTCTTAACAGTTGTTGTAGAGATCTGTCTGCTGCTAGAACTCTGTGTGGCATTGACCTGGTCTCTAATCTGAGCTGCTGTTAACCTGCGATTTCTGAGGCTGGTGACTCGGATGAACTTATCCTCCGCAGCAAAGGTGACTCTTGGTCTTCCTTTCCTGGGGCGGTCCTCATGTAAGCCAGTTTCTTTGTAGCGCTTGATGGTTTTTGCCACTGCACTTGGGGACACTTTCAAAGTTTTCCCAATTTTTCAGACTGACTGACCTTTATTTCTTAAAGTAATGATGGCCACTCATTTTTCTTTACTTAGCTGCTTTTTTCTTGCCATAATACAAATTCTAACAGTCTATTCAGTAGGATTATCAGCTGTGTATCCACCAGACTTCTGCACAACACAACTGATGGTCACAACCCCATTTATAAGGCAAGAAATCCCACTTATTAAACCTGACAGGGCACACCTGTGAAGTGAAAACCATTTCCGGTGACTACCTCTTGAAGCTCATCAAGAGAATGCTAAGAGTGTGCAAAGCAGTAATCAAAGCAAAAGGTGGCTACTTTGAAGAACCTAGAATATAAGACATTTTCAGTTGTTTCACACTTTTTTGCTAATTATATAACTCCACATGTGTTAATTCATAGTTTTGATGCCTTCAGAGTGAATCTACAATTTTCATAGTCATGAAAATAAAGAAAACTCTTTGAATGAGGAGGTGTGTCCAAACTTTTGGTCTGTACTGTATATATATATATATATATATATATATATTTACTATACATATATTATATGAAAGCAGGTATAGATGACAATACATCATGTGACTATATTGTCAACACCAGTGCCCACAAAAGGGTCGTGGCATCACAGGTTTTAAGGTAATTATGCATTAACATTATGGTCTCTTTGCCCTCTTACTTGCTTACCACTTGCTGGTGATACTTACTGGTGGTTTTTGTTCCTTTAGGCTATGTGCCCACGCTGGTGTTTTTAAACGCTCAGGAAACGGGTCTCCTTCCCAGAAAATGCGCATTTTTTTCCGCGATTTTTGCGCAAGAAACACGGACCTAAGCGGAGTTTAATGAACATGCTGCGTTTTTTACCGCTAAGCGTTTCCTTAGCGGTAAAAAAACGCATCTATTGGCACAAAAAGGCCAAAATGCATTAAAATGAATGGATTACTTCTTTTAAGCGTTTTTTGATGCGGTTTGACCTCGAAAAACGCATCAAAAATGCTTAAAAAAACGCAACGTGGGCACACAGCCTCAATATTGAGGTACTTACCTGTAATAATTTTTGCACATGTTATTTCTTATGAGCATTGTGTAGCTCTTTTGCCTCTTACCTGCGGTTCTACCTATTGTATATTGGTAGCTGGTACTGTCTAATAACCTTATATACCATTACTGCTGTTTCCTTTTTTAAAAACTGTTTCTTCAATAAAATGTTATATTTTAGTATATACAGCTCAGGAAAAAATTAAGAGACCACTGCAAAATTTTCAGTTTTTCTTATTTTTCTCTTTATAGGTAGATTTTGAGTAAAATGAAAATTGCTCTTTTATTCTATAAACTACTGACAACATGTCTTCAAATTTCCAGAATTATTTTCAAAAAATGAAATGGTCAACAGAACAAAAAAATGCAGTGCTTGCAGACCTCAAAAAATGCTAAGAAAACAAGTTCATAATCATTTAGAAACAACAATACTAATGTTTTAACTCGGGAAGAGTTCAGAAATCAATATTTTGTGGAATAATCATGATTTTTAGTCGCAGCTTTCATGCGTCTTGGCATGCTTTCCACCAGTCTTTCACATTGCTTTTGGGTGACCTTATGCCACTCCTGGTACAAAAATGTAAGCAGTTCTTCTTTGTTTGTTGGCTTGTGACTATCCATCTTCCTCTTGATTATATTCCAGAGGTTTTCAATGAGGTTCAGGTCTGTTGATTGGGCTGGCCATGAGAGGGATTTGGTGTGGTGGTCCTTCATCCACACATTGATTGACCTAGCTGTGTGGCATGGCGCATTGTCCTGCTGGAAAAAACAGTCCTCAGAGTTGGGGAACATTGCATGAGCAGAAGGAATCGACTTTTTCCAGGGTAACCTTGTATGTGGCTTGATTCATACGTCCTTCGCAAAGAATAACCTGCCCAATTCCAGCCTTGCTGATGCATCCTCAGATCATCACCGATCCTCCACCAAATTTCACAGTGGGTGCAAGACACTGTGGCTTGTACGCCTCTCCAGGTCTCCGTCTAACCATTAGGTGACCAGGTGTTGGGCAATGCTGAAAATTAGACTCATGAGAGATTACTTTACTCCAGTCCTCTATGATCCAATCCTTATGGTCTTTGGCAAACTGTTATGAACTGTTCTTGCCATGTACTTCACCCCAGCTTCCATTTGCCATTCCTTTTGTAGGTCACTTGATGTCATCCTGTGGTTGCTGAGTGACATTCGAACAAGATGACGGTCATCCCGGAGAGTGGAGAGTCGTTTTCGCCCTCTGCCCTCTTAGCTTTGTTAGCCACAATGTTTGCTACTTGACCTTGTTGTAATAGACTGCTATCTTAGAAATTTTAAGGATGGAGGCAACATGACGCTCAGGCTGTGTGCACACGTTGCATTCTTTTGTGTTTTTGCGGCTTTTTTTTAAACGTGGAATCTCCGCGAAAATGCAAAAAAAAACATCCCATCCAATCCTATGGGTTTCCGCAATGCTGTGCTAATGCTGCAGATTTTTCCGCTGCAAAATCGCATAGTGGAAAAATATGCAGCATGCATGGGATTCCGCGCCCATAGGATTGCATTGAAACACTCACTTAACGCATGTGGCTATGCCCACCATGCATAAAGTGAGCACTTCATGTGCGGATGGTATCCAGGGTCTGGAGGAATGGAGATTCTTCTCCAGGCCCTGGGTACCATAATCCTGTAAAAAATAGAATTAAAATAAAAAATCGGGATATAATCACACTCCGGCGGCCCTCTGAGTCCTTCTCGCCTCTCATCATGCTCCCGGCATCTTCCGGTCCCAGTAATGCTTTACGCGAATCACCTGAGATGACGTTGCGCTCTCGTGAGCTTCATCTCAGGTCCTTCGCGCAAAGCATCACTGGGACCAGAAGATGCCGGGAGCGTGGTGAGAGGCGGGAAGGACTCCGGTGGCTGTCGGAAGGTGAGAATAACAATATTTTTTTATTTTTTGTATTATTTTTTACATCCTATCTTTTACTACTGATGCTGCATAGGCAGCATCAATAATAAAAAGTTGGTCACACTTGTCAAGCACTATGCTTGACAAGTGTGACCAACCTGTCAATCAGTTTTGTCTGTAGGATCGCTTGGAAAACGCTTGCAAAACCCTAGTTTTTCATGAGGATTCCGAATGCATATTTCCCGTGTTATTCCTGCGGCAGGGAGTTGCGGAAATTTCTGCGGCAATTCAGTACGTGTCCACATAGCCTCACTGTATCCCTCTGCTAGGAAAGCCAGAATTTAGCCCTTCTTTTCCTCACTCTAGACTTTTCTTTTCAACTCCTCTGGCATGGCTAAAAGTTATTTTTTCATTCCTACTACTTTTGGGATATTACTAGCACTTTTTTTGCCATCCAGCTTGTCCTATTGCAAGAGGATTGTGTACACCACAGCAGGGTTTTTCATACTTTCCTTTGTTAAATAAGGTTTGGTTTAGGTGATCACCTAATCAGAAGCACATTAAGTAGAACGAGGTGTCCTCTGGTTGGAATTCAACTGACACTGGAATGGAATGGCTGTCAGACATGCAGAGAAGCTGATTTTTATAAAACTGTGCAGTAATCTTTTAATTTTTCCCAGAGCTGTGTGTATATATATATATATATTAGAACATGCACTCTTTGTGAGGTAGGCAATTGTTTTTAAACTTCTGGATTCTGTAGATTTTTATTTTGTCTTTAAAAAAATGTAAAATTATAATGTACTTGTCTCACAGTCCAAATGGAACAGTTTCTGTGACACACAAGCATTGGTTTCATGATTTTAGATTAGAAACAAAATTAGGGCAGAAGCGTAACAAAATGCTCTCTTTGATTGCATTGTATGAAAAATTAAAAAGGAAATCTGTTATTACTGTGCTGCAGTTAGGGATGGGCGAGTCTACTCGCTAGGACTCGTTACTCGGCGAATAGTAAGGGACTCGCTGGACTCGTTACTCGGCGAGTCTCCCAGTGATTACTCGCACAGTAATGAGTCCAATGCAAGTCAATGGCAATCCTAGTTTTGTCAGAGTTTTTTTTCTCACTCGCTAGACTCGCTATATCACATCGCTGTCAACAGCGAGTCTGAGCGAGTCTACGATTCCGAGTCCTGTATACTGGATTCGGGACTCGCTTATACAGAATCTGTTATGTTCCTACAAGTTTCCAAGACAGCCTATGTCAACACACAGCGATTGTGAGAGCGAGTCTGAGCGAGTCTACGAATCCCGAGTCCTGTATACTGGATTCGGGACTCGCAAATATAGAATCTGTTATGTTCCTTTGTAATTTGTAAATCGCACATTACTCGCTAAGACTCGCTTCCCCATTCATTAACATTGGACTCGCTAGACTCGCAACGAGTAGCGAGTCCCGGACTCGGACTCGCTAGAGTCAAGCGATTCCGAGTAATTTAGGACTCGCCCATCACTAGCTGCAGAATATCTCCCATTAATCAATTCACATTCACACTGATTATACAGGTGGGGCACTCCTTACTTGAATTTTTGCATTATTATTTACAGACTGTGACTACAATTCCCAATTTCAATCTGCTTCATCACTGCATTAGTGTAACACAGTCAGAGTGTTATACAGTATGCCTTTTTCTTTCTCTATTTGAAATGAGCTATGTGCTCCTATCCCAATGCTGTGAAAACCTAAAACGGTGCTGCTTGGCCGCCCTCATCTTTTATACTGACTTGGATAGCCTTCCTGATTGGCTGTGCTATACTATGTGATGTGATAGCTGCGGTTCATTATGTAGCCCAGAGGCCCGACTTGATATCATTAGCCTGCTCTCTAAGTCTTCAACAGTAATAATTAAATTTTTCAACAATAGTTATATTTTTTGTGCAATTCATTGATTCACAAAGTGGTCAAATTTGTAGGGATCTGCAAATTAGATGAAATTTGTGTATTATTCCACCAATATCTAATGGACAGCTTACTGGGGGCCCTACATATGGAAATTTTGCAGTTTTAATCCTAATATATGTTTCTTTATATTATTTTTACATCATGCCTAAAACCTCTCTTTCTTTGCAGTCTTTTACTATTTCTTTCGACCAGCAGGTTTGTTGGAATTTACAGTTTATATGACACACGATTGATTTTCAGCTCTATAATGAACACTGGCCCCATGCTAGAGGAAAATTTCCTCCTTAACTCCAGATATGGCAATCAATATAAATTCCTGGATCAATATCCCATCTCGACAAATGAATCAATCTAATGACTTTTTCATACACCAATGCCTAAATTGAACACAGTGTCTTTTTTAGGGTCAAAACTAAGTTCATGCCATGAGCATCTATGCCTTTTTTTAATTCATTACATGATTCTACTTGCCTTGGCACCAGCTGCCTGTCACTGGTCACTATCGGTGAGTTTATTATCCACCAGTGCACCTATTTCTTTTTCTGTGGCAATTTTACCCAGTAATTTGCTATTCATTACATTAGTGTACAGTTTTTTCTTTGGTCCAAGTGCATTTATTCCCATTAAACCTAATTTAACATTTCCCCATCAAAGCCTCCAGCTGCCTTAAATCCTTCTATGTTATTATTATTTTCTTATCCTCAACTGTCTCTCCACCTTACAAAACTTAATAGTGACATCTTCATATTTAGTATATTAATTTGCAAAGAGACAAATGAAACAAATGGCAAACTGCAGCCGTCCCTGAAGACAGAAAGACTGGCTGATCATGCCACAATAATCCAGTAGTGTATTTTTCATATGGAAAAATTGAGATTTCGGCAGTTTGACTCACATATTAATAATTATGATGAGACTATTTATTGATACTCAGAAGTAAGGAAAAGCTGATCTGGAAAACAAAGACAAGCAAGCTCGACATTTATATTTCATGATGAGTTCAGGGCAGGCTCATTTGTAAACTAGTCCTCTTGACAACCATTCCTTGGCATGAGAACATATATGCCACTTCTGTCATATGGAAATACTGTATACAAGTGATTGAACACTGACTTTGCAGCCAGACTATGAGTCATGTAAGATTGGTTAATAGAACTGTGGAGCATGCAGATAACTCCCTTCTAATTACTATTAACAAACCCTTTATTCTGCCAACAAGCAATGATCTTAAGACAACACGCGTGACTGAAAAGAGACATTTCTCATTTACTATGTAGTTACCCTATATTGTACCCTCCATTTCCTCTACTCAGATGGGCATTCCTTTCCGTCTGCTTCCAAGATGACCACCATTACAGTGACATGGGGAGCACGTTGGTAGATCTAAGGTTTAATTTATACTGCCGAGTGTTCTAAGGAACGATCATTTCCCATCCTGTGTTAATAGGACTTGAGCTGGCAAAAATAATGGCAATCTATGCACACTGAGTGATGTATTACAGAAGTGTGGTATGCCTTTGCTAACAGGTTAGGCCGGGTTCACATTAGCGTACTCCTTTCCTAATATCCGCCTGTGTCTTGGTACCTATGCTTAACATTGTGTATGCAGGGACATGCGTTAGCATTATTTTGTGTGCGGATGCGTCTCCGTGCATCGTTTCGCAGTGCCCGCTGAATGCAACTTGTTGCATTTTTTGAGGCTTCAAATACGCGCAGACATACGCATGCATATGAGTGCGTCAAAACAACGCATTACTGTCTATGGGAACACATTGGTATGCAAGGACCTGCACATGGATGCGTTTCAATGCGCATGTGTACTTCAGACTGAGCATGTGCAGGAGCTGATTCCAGCCCCTAAGTCCCAGGTGTATAAAAGGGGGTGTGGACACAGGAAGTCCAGGACTCTCAAGACCTCGAATATGTAAGTATAGAAGCTTTGAAAATGTCTGTCTGCCTGTCTGTCTGTCTCTCTGTACTGTGTCTCTCACTGCAGTTTGTACTTATGTTTTGCTTTGTGTTCCTTGTAGACTGTGCTGTTGGAGCTCCAGTTGTGGATCTTGTCACAGAATCCTCCGTTTGCAAGATTTTTGTCCCAGGGCCTCTAAGCTTCTTTCAAATGTAAGTATGAGTGTCTGTGTTGCTCTGCCCAGTCTCAGACTCTGCCCATTCTTATGTGTTGCTTTCTGTTCCTTTAAGACTGTGCGGTCAGTGCTCCTGTGGTGGGTCCTGTCCCAGTGCTGTATTCCAGGCCCTCTCAGCTTCTTTCTAATGTAAGTATGAGTGTCTGTATTGCTCTTCCCAGTCTCAGACTCTGCCCATTCTTATGTTTTGCTTTGTGTTCCTTTTAGACTGTTCGATCAGTGCTGTTGTGGTGGGTCCTGTCCCGGTGCTGTGTCCCAGGCCCTCTCTCAGCTTCTTTCTTATGTAAGTATGAGTGTCTGTATTGCTCTGCCCAGTCTCAGACTCTGCCCATTCTTACATTTTGCTTTGTGTTCTTTTTAGACTGTGTAGTCGGTGCCCCTGTGGTGGATCCTGTCCTGTATTTCTTGTGTCTAGTCCTGCTCTTTCTGTGCTGCCTGACTGCTGTACTGTTGGACTACTGCGTGTAATGTAAGTATTGGCGTACATTGTGTTTTTACTTTGTTTTTTTTTTCTCGTTGGCTACATTGTTGTTGGCTCAAACTGTTCAATTTTTCTTATCTGTTCTGTTCTCTTATGTTTCATCTAGTTTCTGGAGCACCCTCACTCACCAGGGCCATGGGGCACTCGGTACCGGGCCGGTTCATCTTCTCAACGGGGGGGTTGTCACGGCTGCAGTGACCCGGTCCGTGGTCCTGGGGCTCCATTGCAAAGGGGGTTGTTTCAGTGTGCTTATGGTGGGGAAAGTTTATAAGTGATTTGTGACACCACCTGTGGTGTTCGGCAATAGAGATGTAAGCTGACGCTGCCGACAGATCCTCTGGGACAGATGGTGTGGTGCAGCAGCGATGTTATAGCCCTCCACAGGCAGGGCTGAAGTCCCAGGGCAGTGTAGGTGAAGTGACACGTAGATGGTGTAGTGTCAGGCACAAGGGATGTAGCAGTGCTGGGCAGGTTGGCGCAGGAATAAGTGGAGGACACCAGGGCATGTAGTTCCAAAGTTTTACTCACAGTCTGTTGCAGGTACAGGTGCCCGCATCCGTGCCGTGTCCTCCGGGTCAGGAACTCAGCCAACTCCAGGCAAGATGAAGTACTCCTTTCCAACACTCCGCCAACATATGTGCCTTTTCTGAACGTCTCCTCTTATAGCGCCTAAGAATGAAGTACTCCTAGTACTGAGTTACACTGGAGTTCCTCCTGTCAGATGTTCCTATGAACTCTACTTGTACGGCAGACAGCTGTAGCCTGCTTCGGGGACTCCTTGCTAATAAGTCCCGGCTCACTAATATGTTGCTGTTGGGCCCCCAAGTCTTGTGTGGGAATAAAGTGGTCACTACTTCTATTCCTCCGGTGTCTGCTGCAGGACCATTAGTATCCGTACAACCTTGGGGACCGGACCCCGGCTTTGCACTTAGAACTTGAAAAGGGTTCTCCTCTAACCCTGGTCCTTGTTCTCTTATTCTCCTCACGTTCCGTGCTAATCCTTCTTCCCAATGGAGAATCAAGCTTCCTTTCTCTGTCTCTTTCCTGTGCCAGCAGACCCAGATCACTGTGGCCTGCTGCAGCACTTCCTTCTTCCATCCCCCTCCTGGGCGTCTTCTCTATCTCACACTCCATCCGTCTACATCCTCAGGCTGGGTTCACACGTATCGGAACTCTTGCGGAAATTACCGCGAGAATTCCGGAATTCCATTCCGCGGGAAAATCGCATTTTAAATTCCCGCGGAAAAACTAGCATTTTGCAAGCGTAATTAGCTTAGCATAGTGTTTGACAAGTGTGACCAACTTTTTACTATTGAGGCTGCCTATGCGGCATCAATAGTAAAAGATAGAAGGTAAAAAATAATAATAAAAAATATTGTTATTCTCACCTTCCGACATCCCGTGCTGCCTTCCCGCCTCTCTCCACGCTCCCGGTCCCAGTAATCCTTTGCGACAATTACCGCGATGACGTCCGTTCTCGCGGGATCACGATGTCGCACGAATGACCGCGAGACTTCGCGATCCCGCGAGAATGGACGTCATCGCTCACAAAGGCTTACTGGGACCGGGAGCATGGAGAGAGGCGGGAAGGCTGCGCGGGACGTCGGAAGGTGAGAATAACAATATTTTTTATTTTAAATTCTATTTTTTACAGGGATATGATACCCAAAGCCCGGAGGACAGCCTCCTCTCCTCTGGACCGTGGGTACTATCTGCAAATGTTCTGCTTACTTTTCGAATGGTGTGCACAGCCACATGCGGAAATTAAGCAGAACAATGAATTACTATGGGTGCGGGATCGCCGCGATTCCGCAAATTAATGTGCATGCTGCATTTTTTACCGCATAGCGATTCCGCCGCGGTAAAAACCGCAGCATTAGCACAGCATTGCGGAATCCCATAGGAATGCATGGGATGCTTATTTTTTGCGTTTTCGCGGCCAAAACGCGCGGAAAATACCGCCGTGGAAACGCAAAAAAAACGGTACATGTGAACCCAGCCTCACTCTCTGACTGAGTGAAAGGACTGACTGACTGAACTCAACACTTCCCGCTCTTTAAGGTGAACTAAACTCCACCCACCTCCCAGCACATTTCGTGTTCCAAGCAGGGAGCCACCAAAGGGTGCTTTGCTACACTACTTTGTGGTGCGGGGTGCAGGTGTTGGAGCGTGGTCAGGTGTCTCCACCTTACCTGGATGATGGGGTACCACACCTCAGGAGGAGGTGCAGTAACTCTGTGGCGACTGAACCCTCAGGGGCGCCACATTTCACTTGACTGCTGCCTGCAACATGTCCTCCAGTGTAGACCAGAGTTCTTCCCAGAGTGGACATGACAGTGATTATGTAATCACATTTTCTATACAGATTGGTATGCATTTACTGTCAATACAACACATGTGGTAATCATGAAATTTCTTTACAGGAACCTTGTAGTGCGTACGAGCAGGAGCAGTCGAGTGAAAATGAATCTTCCCAGGGTCGTCGGGCTCAAGTTCCTGAGGAGGAAAGATGACGTGTAAGTAATCTTTCCTTTATCAGAGTTCTAACTGAATTTGGTTGAAGGTTTGTATAATTACTTTTTTTTGGTTATTTGATGTATAGGTTCCCCAACGTGATGAAGACAGAGTGATAATTGACAATGACAAACTCATTACTCTGGTGGAAAAGCGAGTACCGTTGTGGGACACATGTGATCATCAGCATTCCAACTCAGGATTGATTCAACGACTCTGGGAAGAAGTGGCCAGATCGCTGTTGGATGGTTGGGACCATACCACCCAAAAAGACAGAAAGGATTTTTGTAAGTATTGCAATGTGGTCTGACGCGTCAGTGAACCTGTAATAGGTAGGTGCTTTGTTTTATTTTTTATTTTTTTCCCCCTACACAGTGAAGAAAGTAAAAGTTTGTTGGCGTTCGATGAAGGATCGCTTCAATAAGGATTTGAGAGAGGAGGTTCGGGTTTGAAGTAGTGCTGCTCCAACACTGACAAAATACAAATACCATCGCGTGCTGTGTTTCATGAGGCCTGCGGTTGCTCTGCGAACGTATCTTATGTTGTATTACTATGAACTGTATACATGGCCATGTGTAATGTTTTTACTACTTAAACTTTTTTTTATTGATGTTTTTTATTTATTTTCCACACAGAACCTGGAGCAGCACCACAGAACGTGGATCGTACTCAGTTGTAGCGGACCCTCATAGACCAGGCAACAAACAGACGCAGTCCTAATCATCCACCATTGGAGGATCCAGGCAGGCTTCACAGGCTGCCGGTCCATCAGGATTTCCCCTCTCCCATCCCTCTGCCACTGGTTTTGTTGGGTCTGCTCGCCAGTGGCAGAGGGCCTGGGACAGGACAGTTATGTCCGAGTTTATTCATTTAATAATATTTATTTTTATATAGCGCTAACATAATCCGCAGCGCTTTACAGTTTGCACACATTATCATCACTGTCCCCCGATGGGGCTCACAATCTAAATTCCCTATCAGTATGCCTTAAGCTCGACCTTCCTGGATGGGATAAGGAATGTTGTAGACAGAATGAAGAGTGGGTTCGCTCAAGCCCACAAACGCCTTGACCGCCTGGAAGTCGACCTTCAGAGACAAGCGCGACATTTTTTTTTCCGCAATAGAGTGTGGCGTGTCTGAAAACCTTCCACCTGAACTCCAGCTTTTTGTAATGAATGCCTGTCAGGATGCTTACAGACAAGCCATGCAGCAGTCCCCAATGTTTCTGCAGCAGTCAGGATATCCTCAGCAGGCACACATTTCTTATCGTCAATAAGTGCCTGTACAGCATCAGTGGCCAAAGACGGCAGCAACACTGCACACAGCCCAACAACTGATGACAGCACAAGTCAACTATCCTCCACCCCCACTGCTGGACATTACTTCAGTTCCTCCAGTTCCCAGCTACACCACACTGCAGAGTGCAGCACCCCAGCAGCATGCAGCTTTCACCACACCGCCAAGTACAGCATCCCAGCAGCATGCAGCTTCCACCACACCACCGAGTACAGCACCCCTGCAGCACACTTAGGGACATAAAGAAACATAAACAACCACTTCCACTCTGTCTGCAAGTAAGAAACAGAGAGGTACCACGAAAAAATAGGCGCACAGTACCGAGTCTACTCAGCACAAAAAAAGCAAGACAGGGAAAAGAAAAGGTTCTAAAAAAAAGGACCCACCACCTCCACCATCACCTACTGATGATATCTCTGTTTTCTAATCGGTCTCTCCCTTCCAATGTGTCTATCCCTTCCCAGTTATATTCAACTCCTAAAGTGTCATCTTCCCCCAATGTTCCGCCTACTCTCAATGTGTCATCTGCCCCATTATTTAGTCCCTTCCATGACATCGTAGACCAAACCATCCGTTAACCAATCCTGACTTTTATTTCCCTTTCCCCTGTAACCTCTCAGTCACCTAATAATACCCAATCATCCCAGCCCGACACCCCCCAGGTCCACAGTATCACACCCTCGCGCCCACGCCGAACCTAAACAAATATCTATTGTTTTTAATGTATCTTAAACAAACAATTTTATTTTTATATATGTAACGAAACGTTTTTATTTTTTTGTTTTTTAAATGTATGTACAAATACAATTGTACAAGTGTTTGTATTTTGGTTAATTAAAAAGAGACACATTTTTCTATTTTGGTTATAAAAATTTGACTGGTTTTCACAATCCCTGTGATCTCTTTGGATATTTATTTGAAATCACACACGTGTGTATTGCAGTAAAAGGTATATTACAGTGGTACAATGCAGGTTTCTACAGTGCTACAAAAGAGGTTTATATCATTGGTACAAAAGAGGTTTATTACAGTGGTACAATACAGGTTTCTACAGTGGTACAAAAGAGGTTATTATATTGGTACAAAAGAGGTTTATTATAGTGCTACAATGGTTTATTATAGTGCTACAATACAGGTTTCTACAGTGGTACAAAAGAGGTTTTTTATAGTGGTAAAAAAGAGGTTTGTATTATTAAAGTAAGCTAACATTACAGGTACATTTTCATACAAGGGGATTAAACCATTTGGTCTTGCCATGCCAAATGTCCAATATCAGAAACAAAATAAGCTGCAAAGTTATCCCTCATTTGGAGAACTTCCACTGTTGTCCTCAGTGGGTGATCTTGGTAATCCCGAAATATGGTAGCAACAGGTTCATCAAGTTCTTTCTCCAGGCTGCAATTGTGCAGAAAAACACACCTTTTGATAACCTCATCAATTGTTTCAGTTTTTAAATTGAGGGCTGTTTCCAAAATCCTCCATTTAGATGCCAGCAAACCTAAGGCACACTCCACAGTACTTCATGCCCTTGACAGTCATTAGTTGAAAATCCTTTGGTGTAATTCAAGTCCCAACTTGAGTATGGTTTTATGAGGTTGGCACACATTTGAAACGCCTCATCCCCAACCACAACAAATGGCATTGGCGGTCCTTCAGTGTTCTGAAGAGGTTGTGGTGTTTGAAAATGGAAATTATTCCCATATAAATGTTGGCCCATGGCAGAGTTTTTGAAAGTGTGAGAATCATTTCCCAGTCCAAATGATCCAACATCCACAGAAACAAATCAACAGTCAGCATCTGCAATCGCATGAGAACAATGGAAAAGTATTTTTTAAAACTGAAATACTCGGACCCACTTCCAGCAGGTTTCAGAATCCAAATGTGTTTGCTGTCCACAGCTCCCAAACATTTTGTAAAGTTACAAATGTCCTGGAATTTTGCAGCCTTTTGCAGCCAGAGTTCAATTGTTGATGGGGGAAGGAATTCTTCATGCAGAAAGTCACATCAAGCATGGCAGGTGTCTGCAACTATCCCAGAAAAGGTGGACACTCCAATTTTGAATTGAAAATGTAGAGATCTTCAGGTCTCTCCGGTAGCCAGGAATCTGCCAAACAGAAAATGGAAAACAAAATCAGTACATGACTTATATAGCAATACTAATGACATGTGTTTCTTTATGTACCTCAGGGGGACCCACAGACGTTCCTTAGCAGGAATTGCTCAACGTAGTTGTGTGTCATGCCTGGTGATGGATCCTCAGACACGTAGCAGCAAGTCATTGAAACTCTGTTCCGACATCTTTGTGTAGTCAAAAAGCTGTCATGGGAAGCCTAGGTAACTTTAGGCTGAAACCCCGGGGCCCCTGCGGTGTCCCTCAGACTAGGGGAGACCCTGTCTGTCCCTCAACCCAGGGTTTACACTGAAGGTGTGCCTGCCTGGGCCTCCACCCTGTCCTTGTCTCCTGACCAGCCCTAAGCTGAACCCACCACCCTCCACCCAGTGAGGAGACCAAACACCAGACCCCACAAATAAGTATGGACAGGGATAAAGGAAACGCACCACACCGCGTACACACAGAAGAATACAATAATGTGCAAGGGCAACCAAAAAATACAACACAGGGAGGCAAAATGGCAACAACAGAATATACTACACCAGAAACCGTATGCTCCTTAGACCACCACTCCAGACCGGTATCGCTAGCACAAGGCAAGAGCTATAGTTGGCCCATAGTCACGCAGGACAATTTAAAGACAGAGGGCGTGGCTAAGCCCTCAGCCAGAATGACAACCTGGTTAACCCAATCCAAGCCGGATCAGAAGACCAGCCAGCGCCGCTGAGAACCAAGTGGTAGGATGGGTTACTACCGCTGTCTGATGGACACCCTGGTGCAAACAGTGTCTGACATGACAGTACCCCGCCTTCTACAAGGGACCCCAGGAACCTCACAATGTCGAGGACCCGGCTTGTCCGGATGGCGGCGATGAAACCCTGTAATCAGTCGGTCCGCATGTATGTCCGAAGCCGGCACCCAAGTCCTCTCCTCAGGACCATAGCCACGCCAGTGGACCAGGTACTGTAGAGTGCGACGCACTACCCGAGAGTCAACCACCTTGGACACCTCAAACTCCAACGTGCCATCCACCAAGACGGGAGGTGGTCGCACGGGAGAAACATCAACAGCACCCACGACTTTCTTAAGTAACGCCTTGTGAAACACATTATGTATCTTGTATACGGCAGGTAACTCCAAACGAAATGCCACAGGGTTGATAATTGCGGAGATCCTAAATGGACCAATGAACCTGGGACCCAACTTAAGCGATGGTATTTTGAGTTTGATGTTCCTTGTAGACAACCACACCGAATCACCCACACACAGGTCCGGACCAGGCATACGTCTACCGTCAGCCACACGTTTGTACCTAGAACCTACATTCAGCAAGCGCTGCTTTACTCTCCTCCAAACGGATGACAATTGTGCTCCCAACTGGTCCTCCTCAGGGACGCCCGCAGAGCACCCTTGGCGCAAAGTACAGAATTGGGGATGTTGACCATAAACACAAAAGAAAGGAGATTCCCCAGACGATTCCCGACAATGATTGTTTATCGCGAATTTAGCCAGAGGAAGAAACGCCGACCACTCTTCCTGATTGTCAGACACAAAACAGCGTAAGTATTGTTCCAGGTTTTGGTTCATACGCTCAATCTGCCCATTCGACTGCGGATGGAAAGCCGATGAATGAGACAATTTAATCCCTAGGCGTGAACAAAAAGCTCTACAAAATTTTGCCACAAATTGTGTACCTCTATCAGATACAATGTCAGACGGGACACCATGAAGTCTGACCACCTCGCGAATAAATACCTGAGCAAGGGTCTTCGCATTGGGCAAAGATGGCAAAGCAACGAAATGCGACATTTTAGAGAACCGACCAACTATTACCAGAATGACCGTGTTCCCAGCCGAGGAGGGCAAATCCGTAATGAAATCCATGGAAATCTCAGTCCATGGCTTACTGGGCACACAGAGAGGATGCAACGTGCCAGCAGGACGGGAGCGTGGTGTCTTGGCCCGTGCGCACGTGGTACAGGCTGACACATATGAGGCCACGTCCTGCCGGATTTTGGGCCACCAAAAACGACGTGATACAAGTTCCAGAGTGCCCTTAACCCCTGGGTGGCCCGCCAGGACAGTATCGTGATGTTCCCCTAACACCTTTAAGCGTAGGTGTAGTGGCACAAACGATTTATTAGGAGGCAGATCCAGCGGTACCTCCTCCTGAGCCTACGCAATCTCTGCCTCAACTTCTGTCGTGAGAGCCGAGACCACAACTCCCTTTTGGAGGATAGGCACCGGATCCTCAGGTGGCTCTCCACCCGGAAAACATCTGGACAAGGCGTCCGCCTTAGTATTCTTAGAACCTGGTCGGTATGTCACAAAAAAATTGAACCGGGTGAAGAATAACGCCCAGCGAGCCTGTCTGGGGGACAGGCGTTTAGCAGACTCTAAATAAAGCAGATTTTTATGGTCTGTTATAACAGTAATCTGATGGACAGCCCCCTCCAAGAAGTGTCGCCATTCCTCAAATGCCAACTTGATGGCCAACAATTCCCTGTTACCAATATCGTAATTATGCTCGGCAGGTGACAGCTTCTTGGAGAAGTAGGCAAACGGATGCTATTTGCCCAAGGATGGACCCTGAGACAGTACCGCCCCCACTCCATCCTCAGATGCATCCACCTCCACGGTAAATGGTAGGGAGACATCATGCTGAACCAGGATGGGAGCTGAAGCAAAACTGTTTTTTAGGAATTCAAACACGCGCACAGCAGCCTCAGACCAGTCAGAAAAATTGGTACCTTTTTTAGTCATGTCGGTGAGCGGTTTAGCAATCATAGAAAAATTCTTAATAAATTTCCTGTAATAGTTGGAAAAGCCGAGGAATCGCTGAAGCGCCTTGAGATTATCAGGCCGATCCCACTGCAGCACCGCTTCCACCTTAGCGGTGTCCATTTTAAACCCTGAGGCGGAAATTACATAACCCAAAAAAGGTAATTCTTGGACGACAAATACACATTTCTCAAGCTTGGCATAGAGCTTGTTCTCCCTGAGCAACTGCAATACCTGCCTAACATGCTCTATGTGTGCATCACGGTCGCGTGAGTAAATAAGAATGTCATCAAGGTATATAATAACAAATTTCCCCAAGAGATGAGAAAAGACATCATTTATGAAATGTTGAAATACTGCTGGCGCGCTCGTCAACCCAAATGACATCACCAAATGCTCAAAATGACCCTCAGGGGTATTAAATGCTGTCTTCCATTCATCCCCTTGACGGACTCTTATGAGATTGTACGCCCCCCTGAAGTCAAGCTTGGAAAACCATTTGGCACCAGACACCTGGTTGAACAAATCGGGTATCAGTGGCATCGGGTATGGGTCACGAACCGTAATCTGGTTGAGTTCCCTGAAATCCAGACACGGGCGTAATCCGCCATCTTTCTTCTTGACAAAGCCGCCAATGGAGATGATGAAGGCCTGATGTGCCCTTTGCTTAGACGTTCTGCAATGTATTCTTTGAGAGCTTGCCTCTCAGGACCTGAGATATTAAACATCCTGGCTTTCGGTAACTTGGCCCCTGGTTTTAACCTAATAGCACAGTCATAGGGTCGGTGCGGTGGCAGCTCTGAACAACCTCTTTCAGAAAATACATCAGCAAAGTCCAGCAGTGGCTCCGGGATGCTGGGAGTCACAGCGGAGATACATGTGGCCAGACAACTCTCCTGGCAATATCTGCTCCACTGGATTATGTCCTGGGTTTTCCAATCAATCACCGGATTGTGCATAGACAACCATGGAAACCCCAGAACTACCTGAGCAGGTAAATTACTGAGCACCTTACATGTTACCCGCTCAGAGTGTAGGACCCCAATGTGGAGTTTTATGTCAGCCACAAACTCGTTAATCTCCCCTTGTGAGAGAGGGGAGGCATTGATGGTAACCACCCGGATAGGATTAGGCAGAGTCTCCACCTTAAATCCCGCTGTACGCGCAAACTTTTCATCAATGAGATTAGCGGCTGAACCACTATCTACAAATACAGTAATCGACAGCTCTTGGCCCCCGATTACTACCTGGCAGGGAGCATACACTGGGAGACCACCACGGAGGATATGCAAAGGCTCAGACTAGACTCCTCCAAACCCTCTGAGCCTAGCAGTTTTCCGCCGGCACGTCTTTCTTAGGTACCAGGAGGCAAGCATTAATAAAATGTCCTTTTTTGCCACAAAAAAAACAGACCACTTGCTTTCTGGGCAAGGGACATTTATGCTTGTTATTATGTGTATGTGATATACCAGCGATCTGCATAGGTTTCACGGATTCACCCGAGGCAACCTCACCAGAGACTGCTCCCAACCCACAGGCAATGTCTCCTGCGACCTCTGACGAAAGCGGCGATCAATGCGTGCTACAAGCACCATAGCAGCCTCCAGAGAGGCGGGAGTCTCATACATTAGCAGAGCTTGTTTAACCTTTCCAGAAACCCCATGCAAAAATTGACTCCTTAGTGCAGGGTCATTCCATTGAGTGTCCACAGCCCAGCGACGAAATTCCGTACAATAATCCTCCGCCAGTCGCTCACCCTGGAGTAGAGAGCGTATTTTAGACTCTGCTAACGCCAGTCTGTCAGGATCGTCATAAATTAAACCAAGAGCAGAAAAAAAAGTCTACGGACTCAAATACAGGTGAATCAGAAGGTAGTGAAAAAGCCCATGCTTGTGGATCACCACAAAGCAAGGAAATTGCCAAGCCCACACGCTGAGCCTCATTTCCTAAGGAGAGTGGACGCATACGAAAATGCAATTTGCAGGATTCACGAAATACAACGAACTTACAGCGATCACCAGAAAATCGTTCAGGAAGAGGTAACTTGGGTTCAGCTGCCCTGACTGCTGCCTCAGTTTGCACAGCAGGAACTGACAGGCCTTGTTGCTGGACCGCCCCCTCAGTTCAGTGACCTGTATGGACAGAGCCTCCAGCTGCTTGGTTATGGAGACTATAGGATCCATGGTAAACAATCCTTTTTTTTGTGGGGGCCGACTATAATGTCATGGGAAGCCTAGGTAACTTTAGGCTGAAACCCTGGGGCCCCTGCGGGGTCCCTCAGACTAGGGGAGACCCTGTCTGTCCCTCAACCCAGGGTTTACACTGAAGGTGTGCCTGCCTGGGCCTCCACCCTGTCCTTGTCTCCTGTCCAGCCCTAAGCTGAACCCACCACCCTCCACCCAGTGAGGAGACCAAACACCAGACCCCACAAATAAGTATGGACAGGGATAAAGGAAACGCACCACACCGCGTACACACAGGAGAATACAATAATGTGCAAGGGCAACCAAAAAATACAACACAGGGAGGCAAAATGGCAACAACGGAATATACTACACCAGAAACCGTATGCTCCTTAGACCACCACTCCAGACCGGTATCTCTAGCACAAGGCAAGAGCTATAGTTGGTGACGCCCATAGTCACGCAGGACAATTTAAAGACAGAGGGCGTGGCTAAGCCCTCAGCCAGAATGACAACCTGGTTAACCCAATCCAAGCCGGATCAGAAGACCAACCAGCGCCGCTGAGAACCAAATGGTAGGATGGGGTATTACCGCTGTCTGCCGGACACCCTGGTGCAAACAGTGTCCGACATGACAAAAGCTTTTCTGGGTTTTCACGCAGCTCCAAGTACAATGAGTAGTAGGCTCCACGGCTCTCTCAGACTTCTATGATGGGGTGTTGCCAATAGCGACAACGACGTCTTCTCTGTCTTTCTCTTCTTCTTCACAAGCCACAGCAAAGGCAAATTACATTTTCATTGACAAATCCAGTTTAAGTTTGATTCTCTCCATCTTGCAGCTGGGTACAACAGTGAAAGAAGAGCATTTCATCTGTGTTATATATATAGAAATCCCATGAGACACGCCCATTGGGCGTGGCTTGTGCAAAAAAAAGTGACTGGAAAAGCACAATGCAAACGCATGCCAAAGCACATACAAATGCATGCACACGCAGCGTTTTTTGGCGTCATGTGTAAGCTGATGTGGATAAAAAACAAAGCGTAAGCAATGCATGTGTTTACATGTATTTTGGTATGCATTTGCGCATGCAGATGATGCGCTGCACACAGATACACTAATGTGAATGTAGCCTTATTAAAGGGAACCTATCACCAGTTTTGGCCACCGTGAGATACGACCACCACCTTTCAGGGCTGATATACAGCATTCCATAATACTGTATATCTGCTCCAACCCGATCAATAAGAAGAAAAATAACTTTTATTATACTCACATGCCGGCGGATCCAGTCCGAGAGGTGTTGCTCTTCTTGGTCCGGTGCCTCCCATCTTCTTATGGTCGCCGTTCTCCTGCTTGCTTCGTGTGGATGACTGCCTGCACAGGAGCACGATGCTCAGGAGACTAAGTGGATGATGCGTCATCCACACAAACCAAGCAGTAGGATAGCATCGCAAGAAGATGGGAGGCACTGTACCAAGAAGATCAACATCCCTTGGACCGGACCGCCCTGCAGGTGAGTATAATAAAAGTTATTTTTTAGGTCTTCCAGGTCAGGTTGGGGGTAGATATACAGCATTACAGAATGATGTATATCAGGTCTGAAAGGTGGTGGCCGTAACTCATATCGGCCTAACCTGGTGACAGGTTGCCTTTACATGTTTAGTTCGACTAGTCGGTTCGTATAAAGGAACTTTAAAGGGGTTGTCCCACATATAAAGTTAATTTTAATGAATAGATCTACATATAAAAATAAGTTCCACAATTGGATGTGTTAAAAAAATGTTCCTGTGCTAAGACAATCTTATAAGTGTGCCCCTGCTGTGTACTGTGTAATGGCCGCGTCTGATCGTACAGGAACATGGTCTGATCTTACCACAGCTTCTGGACAGGGGAGGATGCAAAACAGAGTATACAGACAGGACAGCATGGGGTCACAGCTGATTCTTTTTGTGAAGTAAAATGTTTAAAAACAGACAGCAAAATATTTTCCTCAGATAAAGAATAAACTGCGATCCCATGCTGTAATGTCTGTATATTGTCTCCTTCCCCTGCCCAGGAGATGTGGTATGATCAGACCTTGTCCCTGTAAGGTCAGAAACAGCCATTGCACAGTACACAGCAGGGGCACATTTATAAGATTATCTCAGCACAGAAAAAAATGAACACATCCAATTTTGGAACTTAATTTTTATTCCAAAATATATTTACTAACATGTACTTTGTGTTAGCCTTCAGGATCCCCCCTCTGCACAGGATAGATCCCAAGCTTTATCTTCTCCTGCAGTCTTCCAATCAGTTTCAACCATAGTAGATGCTACTCAGCAAAGACATCAGTCTCAGCATCTTGCTCAGACTTGGGCTGTGAATATTATTACCGCCTCCTCTCCAAGTTCAGCTATTGTAACTTACATTAGACAGCGGTGAGCAGTCATTCCTGAGACTAAGTCCAGGATTTGCTCTACTGAGCATGCTCGTGAGGTGGCAACCTCTCATTGGTGGTCGGTTGTCACTTGCTCAGGTCCCACGCCGGCTCCGGATTGGCCCAAGAGCAAGGTCCTGTCAGACTGGACTTAATCTAGGAATGTATAAAAGGTCCTCCGGTGCGCATGTAGGCGCACTAAGATAACATGCGTTTGTTCTGCACCGGGCAATTTAGTCGCATGTGCAAGTTACACAAACCATGTGACAGGGCAGGCTCAACCACCAGCTTAGTGCGGGGAAGTCATACGGACCCCAATTAGCGTCATTCCTTTTATGCTCCTGTGACGTCTAACAGGGCATAACTTAGAGTGCCCTGTGTGTGTGTGCTGCTCTGTGGAGTAACAGAGTCTGGTACTTAGCACTCTGTTCACACCGAGTAACGTTAAACTCGGTGTGATTATGGTGCTTGCTCGCAGCTCCGCTCCGCCGTTGTTTCCTAGCTGCGGTTCCTCCATCACCGCACGGTAGACCCCGGGTTGCGATCGCACCTTATCATAATTTATATTTGGTGCGATCCGCAAACCATAACACTTTGTTTGTGGGAAAACCTCTTTAATCTATGCCTTATATGCCTTTCCTAAGCTGTGGAAAACGAAAGGTAGTGCTGGTTTAGACTTAGATATCACTGCACATCTAATGTCACTGAGGTGGCCATCTTAGAAGCATGAGGTAAGGAGCACTGATATGAACAATGGAGGTAGTGGGAGATAGATGGAGGGCACCAGGTTGGGTAACTAACTGACTATACTTAAGAACTGTATAGACACTTTTCAGTCCCAGGACTGAGGGTCACTTTATCAAACATCAAAAGGATATTGAAGCGCTATAAATATAATTGTGCTAACTTTAGGGTAAGAAGCAGATGGTGAGAGGGGAAGAGCAATGGGGATGTTGAAGTCTCCCATGATGAGGGTGGGGATGTCACAGGAGAGATCGTGTGGAAGACAGGTGGCAAAGTGATCCATGAACTGATGGGAGGGTCCCTTAGGACGATATACCACCATCACTCGCATGGAAAAGGGGATGTAGAGTCTGACAGCATGGACCTCGAAAGAAGGGAAGACAAGTGAGGGTACTTGAGAGATAACCTGAAAGGCATATTTGGGAGATAGGATCAGACCAATGTCTCCAACTGCTCTGTTGAAGTGTAGTCCACCATATGAAAGAGCAGCAGCAGCGGTGGTGTCTAACTGCTGGATCCAGGTTTCAGTAGGAGCCGGAAGGTTAAGAGAATCAGAAAGGAAGAAGTCATGGATGAAGGAGAGTTTACTACACACTGAGCGAGAATTCCAAAGGACACAATTAAAAGAGATAGAAGGCATGCAGGGAATATTAATAAGATTAGAGGGGTTTCTGAATGTAGCAGTTGAGGGGTTCGACTTACTATGACATGGGGGCTGGGGTTGGGAGGGATGTCTCCTGTAACTAGGAGAAGTAAGATAGAAAGAGTGAGCAGATGGTTAAGTGATTTGTGAGAACGTCTCGTGTGTTGGATCGTGCAAATGAATGGATCTGTGCTGTTTAGCAATGTGAAAAGAGCATGAGTGCTATTCATAGGAGAGGAATGGACAGAGGGGCCGATATGTATGGAGTGTAAAGAATTAATGCAAGGGTAGTGGATGTGAGTGAATGCAGCAGCCAGGATATAAATTATACAAAAGCATATGATACATATTTGATGTAATCCAAATGTTCAGAGAATAGATTTATTTGTCTTACCTTTCTCCTGCCCTGTCTAACTGCCATGTTATAACTGCCAGTACTTTGATCAAATGTACTTCGATTAAATGTACATAAATGCCCCCCTGCTTAAATGCTTCCCCAGACTATGCCTGAATATATAGGAGGCCAGTTCTAAGATCTCTTCATTTTTTTCTCTCGCTAGCAATTAAACTAAGTTGAGACAGCAGGACACAATAAATATAGTGAGCAGATAAACAAATGTCCAGACCTACAAGGATCATAAACCACTTTGGAAAGTTACTTGACCTCATAGCATAAGGGGACAAGCAGAGTAAGTTGAAATAACTATATACGATTATATATGCTGCTAAGATGAATAACATAGGTAGGACACATGCAGGATTCAGTGAAGTAGCTTGAAATAGTTAAATACCATTATATATGCTGCTAAGATGAATAACATAGGTAGGACACATGCAGGATTCAGTGAAGTAGCTTGAAATAGTTAAATACCATTATATATGCTGCAAAAATGAATAACATCATCTGTGTTACCATCTGTGCCATGTGATACATTTAACTTATTGATGTGTCACATGACACATTATTACCACCATGGTCACCACCCATCTTGAAAAGTTTCCCCCCTCCCATATACTAATGTGCCACAAACAGGAAGTTGATATCACCAACCATTCCCATTTTATTTAGGTGTATCCATGTAAATGGCCCACCCTGTACTGTAGGTGAATTGATCAGTCAACTACTTGTGTTACTATCCTTCAATTTTTCTACTAATAGTACTCTACAAAGCTAATATTTTGGCCACATGAGTGTGGGTGAGCCAAAAATAAGTTTGAGCTGTTGCATGAGGTATCAGGGCTCACAGCACAGGCAGCCTACACTGGTCCCTTACCCACCTCATCTTAATTTAAACTTAAATTCAAAGCTCTAAATGCTGGCCCAGTAAAGCAAAAAGAAACGTCACTCCATAATCCACAGGAGGGGTGCACAGAAAAGGATACCAATCCCAAAAATATGCAGAAAAAAATCTGGCACTCCTGTTACAGCAAAAATAGATTCTTTATTCCCAATGAAGTAATCCACATGGTTTATATTCAAATGTAACAAGGATCTCCCTCTTCTGGTGAAGGAAGGTAGTGAGGCTGATTTGGATGAAAGAAACCAATCACCTGATCAGGTGCATTGTGACTGAGTAACGGGAACTTCAGACTGGATATAAGGCAGCCGACGCCCTTCTGAGTGGCTGGTGATTTCTCTGCTGTATTCTTGGAGACCAGTCTGATTCCTGCTTCCCAAAGATAAGTTTTTGCTCTGCTATTGAACTTATTAGTTTTGGTTTTGTTTTCCTTGTTTTCTGAGTTAAGCCATCCCCGGCTGGGGGTGTGATGGATTCTTTTTCCTTGATCAGTGTTCTCTTTGGCTCTGCTTTCAGAATATTCTGAGTGCTGATATAGGGTTTGAAGTCTAGTGACTTCAGGGTCCTTTTTGCTTATCAGTTGTGTTGGTAATATTTTTAGCAGGGTTTTCTCGGATTGCAGACAGCAGCTTTTCTGTCCTGTCCTTTTTAGTTAGCTTGGGCCCCATCGTTTGCTCAACCTATCTTTCTATCTGTTAGTGTTTTCATCTTGCTTCACCGTCATTATATGTTGGGGGCTGCCTATTGCTTTGGGGTCTGCTCTGGGGCAGTCAGTTTTTCCCTTTTCTCTCTTTAGGCTTATGTAGATCTCCGGCTGTGACGAGGTGTCTAGGATCACCGTAGGAACACTCCACGGCTACTGCTAGTTGTGTGATAGGATTAGGGGTCTGCAATCCGCTAGTTTCCAACCTCTCTGATTTTCTGGGCTGAGCTTGTGTTTTGTTTTTTCCTCCTCGGTGACTCAATCATAACAGTTTCGGTCACTATCCGGACCTTCTTCAGACAATATAAACCGTTGAAGCGACCTCGTGAGTCCCTTAGTAGAGGACAAGTGAAATTGCCTGACACGACACTGCATATGTCTCTTATCGCCAGGGTTTTTTTGTGCTAGAAGTGCTATATAGTAGTGCAGGAAAGTCTGCACCCTTCTCCATAGCGGACTTTCCTGCACTACTAACGGGAGTGCCAGATTTTTTTTCTGCTAAATGCTGGCCCAGACCCTGAAACATCATTCCTGGCACATGGCTGACTTCTGCTGTGCCATTATAAAATGTTCTATTGTGTGTGAACTGATCAGTAGACTACAAAAAGTATTCAGCCAATTACATAAGCAAAGGAGCAAATAGAATACCTGGGTATATTGTGGTATATTGCAACGAAGGACAAGCTTCCGAAATGCGCATAGGGGTGTGCCTTTCACACTGACCGCAGTATACCCAGGTATTCTAGTTGCTTCTTTGCCTATGTAATTGGCTGAATACTTTTTGTCCACTCATTATATGCTAATCCTTTGCATACACATTTTTATATCATATATTTAGTTTGGAGTCTCTACGACATTTGGGATCTATTGCCTATTTGCACATATTTATATTATTATTCTGTGACCAGTCAATATCTTTCCTTTCTTCCACTTCCTTCCCTCACCCTTACACATGCACGGTACTGTTATATTTTGATTGCTGCCTTAATATTACTATTATTTTTATTCATTCAATCATTATTTACAAATGCACTAGGTTTTAATTGGCACATTTTTGTCTTATGTTGTCACTTTGCCAATGCACTTTTTAGCGTGACATATAGCTCTGGCAAAATTAAGAGCCCACTTTCAAATTTTCAGTTTGTCTGATTTTTCTCTTTATAGGTATAGTTTTGAGTAAAATGTAAATTGTTCTTTTAGTCTACAAACTTCTGACAACATGTCTATTTCCAAGCAATAAATTTTGATTTTTTTTTCTGAAAAGGAGAAATTGTCAAAATATAAGAAAAAACAAACAAATGCTTTCAGACCTCAAATAATGCAAAGAAAACAAGTTCATAATCATTTAGAAACAACAATACTAATGTTTTTACTCAGAAAGGGTTCAGAAATCAATATTTTGTGGAATAACCATGATTTTTAAAAACAGCTTTCATACGTCTTGGCATGCTTTCCACCAGTC